>NW_004443970.1:14369993-14411732 GCF_000243295.1 Trichechus manatus latirostris
GTGAACTTCGGGAGGGGCTTCACCACTGAGCTAAAAGGGTGTCCGGGGGCCATACTCTCGGGGTTTCTCCAGTCTGTCAGGCCAGTAAATCTGGTCTTTTTTTCTGTGAGTTAGAATTCTGTTTTACATCCTTTTCCAGCTCTGTCCAGGACCCTCTATAGTGATCCCAGTCAGAGTAGTCAGTTGTGGTAGCTGGGCACCATCTAGCTGTACTGGACTCAGTCTGGTGGAGGCCTTGGTAAGGATGGGCATTTTTTTTAATACTTGGCAATTATTGGAAGGATTAGGCCTCCACCAGAGCAGAATACTCATCATCATTTCTGTAGAAGGATGTGTCATAGCTGAATATAAAAACTGTGCTATAGCAATAGGGAAAAAGTTTTATACTGCATAGAACTTTCCAGTTCTGTGGAATTTCTGTTTGTTATTTTTATTATGATTATCAGCAACTTTATGTAGATATTAATAAATTTTTTTTCCACAGTCCTGGGATTTTAAGCAAGGGTATAGATGTCTGGATGCATTTATGACTACCTGTGGGCTTGCCGTAAACTCTTTTCTGGAAAAAAAAAAATAATGGAAGAAAGAAATGGAATGCCTCAGTCTTTCTGAACAGTTTACTGTTCTCTTCCCACTTTTAGAAAATGTGCTGTTCAGATAAGATCTCTTCTAAAAAGCCTGAAGAGATGTCATGAAATCACCACTCTGAACCCTTCCTTATTAAAAAATGTACAGAAATAAGCTTTGTCACAAGATGCTGCTGGTCAGTTATCAGGAAGCTATTAGACTTGCTAGAGTAATTAAAGAAGTGGCCATGAACTTACTGAATATTCTGTGGGAAACAAGCTCCTTCAGAGAAAAATATTACATGGGCCTTAATATGATCTATATTATTGGCACATTCAGTTTTTCATTCCCAAAATGTTGCTACATTTTGGAGCAACACGAATATTTGAAGAGTGATCAAATTTAAACACATGCATATTCTAAATAAATACCTTTGGATAATTCTATCATATTAACATATTTAACTCAAACAAAACAAAGAGTTTGGGGGTGTCATGGATTGAATTGTGTCCCCCCAAAATATCTGTCAACTTGGCTAGTTCATGATTCCCAGTATTGTATGATTGTCTACTATTTTGTCATCTGATGTGATTTCCTTATGGGTTGTAAATCCTATCACTATGCTCTTAATGAGATGGATTAGAGGCAGTTGTATTGATGAGATCTACAAGATTAGATAACATCTTAAGCCAATCTCTTTCGAGATATAAAAGAGAGAAGCAAGTAGAGAGACATGGGGACCACATACCACCAAGAAAGCAGTGCCAGGAGCAGAGCGCGTCTTTGGACCCAAGGGTCCTGTGAGGAGAAGCTCCTAGACCAGAAGGAAGATTGATGGCAAGGACCTTCCTCAAGAACTGACAGAGAAAGCTTCCCCTGGAGCTGACACCTTGAACTTGGACTTGTAGCCTACTGGACTGTGACAGAATAAACTTCTCTTTGTTGAAGCCATCCACTTGTGGTATTTCTGTTATAGCAGCACTAGATGACTCAGATGGGAGGTATTGGGACAAAGGCGAAAGTAAATATCCCTTGAGAAGAAAACCTAGATTATTTCATATTTCACTGTCAGGAAAGAAGACACAAATTCAAGAGATTCACAGTGCCTGTAGTAACTTTGACTAAAGCTAAAAGTTCTGCTACCATTGTTTTCTATTAGGATGGCCAGGGTTAGGCCTCACGGTATAGATGTAAGTTCATGTTCAAGCTCCACAACTTATTAGACAAGTCAACCTTGGATAAGTCACTTAATGTCTCTGCATTTCTGCCACAGCATCTGTGAAATGGTTAAAATTCGAGTAACTCCCTCACAGGGTTGCTATAAGGGTTAATTATTATTGGGCATGCTAAGTGCTCAGTACAGTGTACATATTCAATAATTGTCAGCTGTCTGATGCGCTCGGCTGCTAACCGAAAGGTTGACAGTTTGAGTCCACCCAGAGGTGCCTTGGAAGAAAGCCCTGGTGATCTACTTCAGAAAAATCTGCTTTTTGAAAACTCTATGGCGCATAGTTCTACTCTGACAAAACTGGGTCTCCATGAGTCAAAGTCGACTTGACAGCAACTGTTATCATCGTCATTATTTGGATGCATCTCTGGGGCCATTTTGGTTAGTTTCTGTAAGAGAATTGCCCCTGATCCCTATGTTTTAAAAATCATCTATTTATGAGCAGAGAATCAGTAGGGGGGGGGAAAAGAGGTGGGAAAGGAAGAATAGGAGGTATTTATGGATACTTTCTCTGTGCTAGATATCTGCTAGGCACTCTATACCTATTATTTCATTTTAGCCTTTCATAATCTTTCAAGGTCAAAGAAAGTGAGGCTTACAACGTTTATTACTTTCAAAATTTCACAAAGTTAGCAAAATATGGAGCACATATTTGAAACTTAGTCACCCTAACTCTAAAGTTAGAAGGAAAGAGCCTTGATACTCATATACATAATAGTGGTTTTTCCTTCCCTCCTTACCCCCAACCTTTATCCCCAACACCATCACTAATGCATAGTGGGTTAAGATTACTACTTTGAATTTCAGTACCTCCATTTCAAACTATAGGCTTTTTTTCCTGTCAATTTTCTCCTAGCCATGCCTGCTTTTGAGTGACTTGGAGTGATACATAGTATGATTGTACAATTGGCCCCCAAGGCCTGAAAGTTTAAGGCTTTCTGCATCCTACTGAGTTGGTCTCTGTGTACAAGCTTTCAGAAAATCTAGTCATTTCCAGTCTAGACTAAAAATAATTTTTCATTTTCTTGTCTAAATTGAAAATAAAATTTTTTCCCAGTAGAATGTTCATTGTTTTATAGAGAAAGTACATGTAAATTTTTCAATAGTTGACCAGTTGTGTTGGCATCATGGGTAAATATAATAGTGAAAGTATTGACTTCATAATCAGTATACTTAAGGTTCTAATCCCCCTCAACCACTTAGTGGTATGTGACCCTGGGAAGTTGTTTGACCACTTTCATCCTCCATTTTCTAGCTGGATTTAAATAAGAATACCCCATATATTGATTGTTTGGACAAATAAAAGATATATGTCAAACTCGTGCACTGTGCCTGGCCCATACTAGCCCAACAAAATGGTACACTGCAGCAAGAACTGCTGAACGTGTCACTTCCGTTAACACCTATTACAGGACTAAATTAATCCCAGGAGATCGGTTAGCTATTCAACCATGTCTATAAAAGGAAGAAAGACATACGTTCCCATATGCCATTCCAGTGCTGATTTTGGCTGAAGAATGCAACACATGTTTGGAAATTCCCCAGTTATTGAGGCTTGGGGCAGTCTAGGAAATCACTAGCAAACAACTTGATATTCAGAGAAACCCAATTAACAAGTTCATGCAAAGATTCCCATGGGAAAGGAGCAAATTTAAGCACAAATAATTTTAAATATGATCCTTATATATTCTATCTGCTGAGTAGACTGAACTTATTCTAGCTCTACTTATATGAGGTCAGCAACCAAGTTAATGGCTTCAAGAAATTTTACAAATGCTATATTGTTGGCTTCTTTTGAGGGAAAACAAAACAAGATCTGGCAACCCTGGACTCACACCTATACAAGGCACTGATAATGTGGATCTGGTCTGGTTGCCTGTTGTAAAAGGTGCTTATGGTCTCTAGTTGACTACAGAGCTCACCATTCACAATAGTGCACCTACACTTACAGCCAGCAGGAGTCGCCTTTTACATTAACTGCCCAGCCCCTGTGAGCATTTGAGTGTTTGACCCGCCTTAGAGCTTATATTTATCATCTTACTGTAAATGTCCCTTGACCACACCTCGACATGCATGTTGAGACTGATTTCTAGAGAACCACCCCAGAACTCGCACCGTTCTTTTAGCTCCTGCTCTCTATACTTCCACTACAACATTTTTATCCCCTGATTGCACCCTCCACTAGACTGAATGGTCCCAATGATGAAGAATCACATTTCATTCAATTTTGTATCCTCATCATCTAGCACAGTCCCTGGCCCTAAGTCGTTAGGCAATAACTGGTGTGGAATGGCTAAGTGAATGAACGAGAAATGTGACTGAATTTGGGGTGGTTTAGCAATCTGTCTATGATTGGCTGTGTGACCTCTGAAGCAAATCGTTTACCCTCTAGGTCTTATTTTATAAAATCTTGAAGTTGGATTGGGTGATCTACAGAATCTCTTCCTACTGTAGAATTCTTTAGCTCAGTGAAATACCTAAATTCCCCTATTCATTTTTATCCCTATTTTAAGCTCAGTTTTGCTGAATTGGGGTAAGCGACTTAAGCTGCTCCAACCAGGATATTAGTAATATAATCCTTATCTCTTGGGATCCCAGCAAGAACTAATTAATAAATAATGCAGAGAAACTTAGAGGAAACATAAAAGAAATGGGAAATGACTCATTATATTTTCATAATTGCATTTTAAATGGTGAGAATTGCTGGTCTATGTTTCACTTACGAACAGAACTTTATTTATCAGCGCTTGTAAAAAAAATTAGTTCCAATTTTACGTTCTCTTTTCCCTGAAGAACTAGTTTTCCTTTGTATTATTTTTTCATCTATACCTTAAAAACCTTCTACAAAACAGTAGCTTCTGTTGCAGCAAATTTGTGGGTTCTGAGTCCTTATTTCACAAGAATAAAGGGTTTTTCAATATGCTTACCTCTCTCAATCTCCAAAAGCCTCACCCAGTACCTGTCATGGAGTAGGCGCATCAAATCTGCCTGCTGCTTGAGTGAAAGAAAAAAAGCAAAAGGAACAGCAACAGAAAACAACTCATTGCAATTGTGTGACCCCAACTATTGGTGGATCTCTGATGATTTTTGCCACTAAGTCATCCAAGGTTTTGCTTTTGCACTAGTAAGTGTTTTACGAGGTCAGTGGTGGTTCAACGGTAGAAATTTTGCCTCCAGGTAGGAGAACTGGGTCTGATTCCCAGCTACTGAACCTCATGCGCAGCCACTACCTGGCCATCCATGGAGACTTGTGTGTTATGATGCTGAACAGGTTTCATCGGAGCTTCCAGAGTAAACCAGACTAGGAAGAAAGACCTGGTGATCTAGTTCAGAAAATCAGTCAGTGAAAATTGCTATGGATCACAATGGTCCAATCCTATTGTGCTTCTACATGGGGTCACCATGAGTCAGGGGCTGACCTGACAGCAGCTGACAGCAACAACAGCAGTAACAACAACAACAATTTTACAGTCATGCCCCAAATAACAAATGCTCTAAAAGCTCTCACTAACAAAATAAGCTTGGGCTTGGAAGTGTTTGGAGGATTATGGCGGTCTCTTTCTCCACTTTGGACTGAGGTGGTGGCAACTGAAAAGGAGGCTGACAGACAACCTCTCTTTAGCCTTTCAGGAGCAAAGGGGCCTGCCTGTCTCAAAGCAGAGAGCTTCCAACTCCCCAGGCCCAAACATCTTTGCCACTTGTGTGTAGGGAAGGCATTCCCGGGGCTGTTGCTCTGTGGGCCATCCACATTCGTGGATGACTGACTGCTCCTGTAAAAGTGACTGTGCCCAGGCATAGGCTGGGAGAATCAGGTCTCCCAGCTGGCCTCAAGTGCGGTAGAATGAGCTATGGTGTCCCATAATGGCAGAGCTCCCTAAGCTTGAATAAATCCTTCTTCTTTCTTCACATGATGCTTACACCTGGTTATGAAATCTCTACCATGTGCAGGAACACTTTCTCTTCATTAAGCAAACTCCTCAGGGTATTTGCAAAATCTCTGGACACTATCCTTGTGTTATCTTGGTTTTTATGTAATGATTCACAGTATCAGTAGAGAAAATATTGTTACTTTCTGAGGACATTTCACCTGTGGGCTGTCTTTTAGACCTCAAAGCAATGCTATAGACACATTCACGACTTGCACTAATCTTCCACTCCTTTGCTCATATATCAGAGCACGTATTATTAACAGAGTTTTGCAGGGCTAAGGCTGTGACTTGGAAACAGAATTTTGATATGGGGTCCACCAAGAAATTATAGTCGATATTGCAATAATGAAATCCATACCACCGAGGTCTGACCCCTTTAAGACAAATTGGAGTTAATCTGGAAAGTATCACTTCATAAATATTTTCTGACCTTAGGAAAATATGATGAATGTTCTTTTTCAATCTGCACCTCTTTGACACTGCTCTCTTCTGTTTCTTTTTGCTCCTAAATGTTGACTTTAAGGGCTTGTATTAGTTTTCTGTTAATGTGTAACAAAGTAACAAAAACTAGAGGCTTAAAACAATACAGGCATACCTCGTTTTATTGTGCTTTGCAGATACTGCCTTTTTTACAAATTGAAAATTTTTGGCAACCCTGCATCGAGCAAGTCTGTTGGTACCATTTTTCCAACAGCATGTGCTCACTTCATCTCTCTGTGTCACATTTTGGTCATTCGTACAATATTTTAAACTTTTTCATTATTTATCTGTTATGGTGATCTGTGGTCAGCGATCGTTGATGTTACTATTGTAATCGTTTTGGGGTGCCACAAATTGTACCCTTATAAGATGGCAAACTTAATCAATAAATATTGTGTGTGTTCTGACTTCTTCACTGACTGACCATTCCCCCATCTCTCTCGTCGGGCCTCCCTACTTCCTGAGACATGACAATATTGAAATTAGCCAATTAATAACCCTACAATGGCCAATGGTCTCTAACTGTTCAAGTGAAAGGAAGAGTCGCACGTCTCTCACTTTAAATCAAGAGCTAGAAATGATTAAGCTTAGTGAGGAAGGCATGTTGAAAGCTGAGATAGGCCGAAAGCTAGGTATCTTAGTCATCTAGTGCTGCTATAATAGAAATACCATAAGTGGATGGCTTTACCAAACAGAAGTTTATTCTCTCACAGTTTAGGAGGCTAGAAGTCTGAATTCTGGGTGCCAGCTCTAGGGGGAGACTTTCTCTCTCCATCAGTTCTGGGGGAAGGTCCTTGTTATCAATCCTCCCCCAGTCTAGGAGCTTCTCAGCTCAGGGATCCTGGGCCTAAAGGACGCGTGCTCCTGGCACTACTTTCTTGGTGGCATGAGGTTCCCGTTTCTCTACTGGCTTCTCTCTTTCATATCTCAACAGATTGACTCAAGATGCAACCTAATCTTGTAGATTGAGTCTTGCCTCATTAACGTAGCTGCCCTAATCCTCCTTCATTAATATCATAGAGGTAGAATTTACAACATGTAGAAAAATCACATCAGATGATAAAATGGTAGACAATCACACAATACTGGGAATCATGGGCTAGCCAAGTTGACACACATTTTCGGGGGACACGATTCAATCTATAACACTAGGCCTTTTGCACCAAATAGTTAGCCAAGTTGTGAATGCAAAGGAAAAGTTCTTAAAGGAAATTAAAAGTGCTACTCCAGTGAACAAGTGAATGATAAGAAAGTGTAACAGTCTTATTGCCATTATGGAGAAAGTTTCAGTGGTCTGGATAGAAGATCAAACCAGCCACAACATTCCCTTAAGCCAAAGCCTAATCCAGAGCAAGGTCTTAACTCTCTTCAATTCTATGAAGGCTAAGAGAGGTGAGGAAGCTGCAGAAGAAAAGTTTGAAGCAAGCAGAGGTTGGTTCATGAGGTTTAAGGAAAGAAGCATCTCCATAACATAAAAGTACAAGGTGAACTAGCATGTGCTGATGTAGAGGCTGCAGCAAGTTATCCAGAAGATCTAACTAAGATAATTGATGAAGATGGCTCTGCTAAACAACAGATTTTCAACGCAGACGAAACAGCCTTGTGTAGGAAGAAGATGCCATCTAGGACTTCATAACTACAGAGGAGAAGTCAATGCCTAGCTTCAAAGCTTCAAAGGACAGGCTGACTCCCTTGCTAGGGGCTAATGCAGGTGGTGACTTGAAGTTGAAGCCAATGCTCATTTACCATTCCCCAAATCCTGGGACCCTTAAGAATTATGCTAAATCTATTCTGACTGTGCTCTATAAGTGGAACAACAAAGCCTGGATGACATAATGCTATTTCACACGTAATAGACTACAGTAAAGTATAAACATAACTTTTATATGCAGTTGGGAAACCAAAAAATTCGTGTGACTCACTTTATGGCAATATTCACTGTATTGCAGTGGTCTGGAATCGAACTCACAATATCTCCGAGGTATGCCTGTACACATTTATTACTTCACAGTTCCTATAGGTCAGGAGACTGACAGCTTAGAGAGGTCCTCTGCTTATGGTTTCCTAAGGTTGCAGTACAGGAGTTTGCCAAGACTACTTCTCATCTGGAGGCTCAGTTGGGGAAGGATACTCTTTACCTCTCAAGCACTTGTTGGAAGTAATTAGTTGTTTGTGGCTGTAGAATTTATGGTATCTTGCTCCTTCGAAGGCAGCAAGAGAGAAAGAGAAAGAGATCTGGCAACACATATACTACAGTCTTATGTAAACAAAGATAAATGTAATCATTTGAATCCCATAACCTATGCTGTATTCTATTCATTGGAAGCAAGTCACAGGTCCTACCCAAACTCAAGGAAGGGGATTACACAAAGCAGGAATACCACAAAGTGGGCAACATGAAGGGTCATCTTAAGAGTTAGCTTGCCATATGATTCCTTCAGGGACTCTTCTTCTTGGTGTGCATAGATGATTCCCTTATTCTTCCAGTTCCAGGCATGACATTTTCTACTTCTCCTTCTCATCTGACCCCACTATTACTTTTATAGATTATTCCTCTCCCCAAAACTTATCACACATAGCCTACAGGGCTTTTGAATGTATTTTTCACCCCACAAGTGTTTTATTAAACACCTGCTACATGAAGGTTATAGTCAAAGCGTAGAATATATGAATATGAGTAAAAATAATAGACTAAAGCAAACAAAACGCAGAGCCATTACATTAGTGGAAGTTACACTTGGATTTAGGTAAGCAAATACTAATTTGCTAGAAAAATAAGTAAAAAAAAAGGA
The DNA here is from genome assembly GCF_000243295.1 of Trichechus manatus latirostris. Classification (NCBI taxonomy): domain Eukaryota; kingdom Metazoa; phylum Chordata; class Mammalia; order Sirenia; family Trichechidae; genus Trichechus; species Trichechus manatus. Next base: position 14,378,990 of record NW_004443970.1, read on the forward strand.
ATGAGCAACTATATTTCTTTCAAGTGCTATAAAGTGTGTTCATTGGAGGGATGTGATGTAGTTAGTGTGGGCAGTGAAGGCCTAGGAAGAGGGAGAAGCTTCAGAAAACCAGCCTCCTCCTCCAAGCTAGAGAAAAGCAAGGGAATTACATGAGTTTTCTTATTTTAACCTCACAGCAACCTAATAATAGGTATTAGTGGACACATTTAACAGGAAAACAAAACAAAACAAAAAAACCCAAAATTGAAGCAGAGAGAACAGTCATAGATTAAATGGCTTGTATATTACTCGAAGCTCTCCAGAGAAACAGAAAATAGGCTATATATATGTGTGTATATATGTATATATTTATATACGGAGCCCTGGTAGCACAGTGGTTAGCACTCGACTGCTAATCCTCTGTCCCATAGGGTCGCTATGCATTGGGATTGACTCAATGGCAATGGGTTTGTTTTTTATATATAAAATGTATATACATATGTACATATACACACAGAGAGACAGAAATGAAAGAGAGACAGAGAGAGAGAGCAAAAGAGGTATGTTTTAAGGAATTGGCTTATGGCAATTTTGGGGGCTGGAAAGTAAAAAAATCTGTAAAGTAGGGGACAGGCAGGAAACTCAGGCATGCATCTAGCCTAGCATTTGACCAAACAACTGGACCCTGAAGCCTAACCAAGTTCATACATATAATGACCCATGACAGCTTGTAAGTCACAAACCTGACTTGTGAGACCAGATCTTCTTCATTCCACCAATATTGGTGCCCCAGGTTGTTATGTAGGATAGAAAGGAATTTGTTTTCTATTTTATCCGCAGTTTGGCAGTAGTCTTCACGTAATAGATTTGGGAAAATCAGTAATCTATGTTGACTTTGGATTCAGTAACCTTCAAGATTTTTTTTTTCCTTAAGTAAATTTGAATTTTAGCAGGGCACAAACAATACTCAGTTTGTCTTTTTATTAGTAATGAGATGTAAGCTTTAATTATTGTTATTGAGGACTTGGAAACTTAAAGTACCAGGTTTCCGAGATGTGTCTCATTTAAATGCGCATTTTAATAAAGCATTTGTTTTAAAAGTTGAAACAGATTCTAATAGTTTAAACTAACTTCAAATTTGAGCATTTCATGATGCATTAAAGTGGATATTTTTAGAATCAGAATTCATCAATATTGATGCAGAATTAACTTGCCACGTCTCAGCTTGATAGAGAATTCAAATGGAAAGACTTTTTCTTCTCTGTGGGATTAACGTGTTTATATTCAATATTAGAATAGATCCATCGCCATTTGCAAACAGTTTCTTCCAAAATTACTTCTTCCTACTGGTGTCAGTATAGACAATCATTGTGATATGGTATTACATCTAGTAAACAAGTCTTTATCAAAAAAGCAATAATAAAGTCTTTAGATTATTGAAAGATTTGTAAGGGATCTATTTTAGAGGTGACTTTAGCCTTTAGCCATATGTAGTCAGGTTTTGGTGAAAAAGTGATATGGAAGAAAACGGCTTCTTTGACAACATTTGTTTATTTTCCACAATTAGGAAAACAGATGAAAAATGAGCTTTCTGTTGACATACTGAGTCACTAAATGGGTGAATATAAAGTGTCTTCTTCCTCTGGGAAGCCATTTCAGCAAACTGCTGTCTCACTAACAATCTATCCATGTTGCTACAACTTGCTAAAGATCTCCATATCGCACTGAATTCAGGAATTCTGCAGTGACATGTATATCCCTTCTCTGTAGGGCTTGGCACGTTCACTGGCAGGTGATTTTTCTGCAAAAAAAACAAGACCTCTAACAATGCATCGCTGGAAATAGTCTAAAGAACAGGCTTTTGTTTTTGTTTTGATTTTGGTTTGGTAAATATTAGTAATAGTGTGCTAAGACAATGCAAATATATGAATGGGTTTATAAGATGAGTTACTGAAGGACCAGAGTTAGTAGGGGATTTAATTGTTTTTGTGTGTTGTCTCCTGTCCTGTTCCAGAAAGTATTTCAGGCAACCAGTAATTACAGGTGGAGAGTTTCTGGTTTCTGGAGATTAATTCTCATGAAGCTCTTATAAATGGGTTTGCACAACAGATTAAAGCGGACTAGATGACTTCCACAGTCCATTCCAACTCCAGTTCCAGGTTCTAACCATTCTTTGATAGGTTGGGGATAAAACCTGTTGCCGTCAAGTCGATTCCAACTCATAGCGACCCTAGGCCCAGTTATAAGGAAGCAACATTTGCTCACACGCTTTATGAACAATGCCATCTGGTTAATAATTATGAATGAATACACTTCCATCAAAACATAGATTTGTTTTATTATTTCTATCTTTAAATAGGAAAAATATACTTTCTGATGTACATGTAAAGCTATTCTATAAAAGATGCCATAACAACTAAAAAACAAAAAAACCAAACCTGTTACTGTTGAGTCAATTCTGACTTATAGCAACCCTGTAGGACAGAGTAGAACTGCCCCATAGGGTTTCTGAGGAGCAGGTGGTGGATTTGAACTGCAGACCTTTTGTTTAGCAGCCGTAGCTCTTAACCACTGCACCACCAGGGCTCCGTGACAACTAAAGGGCCTCTATTTTTTAGATTATCGCTGTACCTTTGATTATCAAAATAAAGTAGAGAAAATACTTTCTATCAGATAGAGTACTATTATATTATGGAACAATGGTTTTTCGGTCAGAGAATAAATACAGCTGAGGGAAATATCAGCTCTTTGTATGTATCACCTTGAGAAAACTGATAAATTCATCAAGAGTCTATAATATTGATGTTTAAAACAACAACATCAAAAACAATAATTACTAATAGTGAGCACAAATATGTGCTAGAGACTCTGCTTGGTATTTTACAATGTTGACACATTTAATCATAACAACCTGCAAGCTGATTACAACTATGATCACCATTTTACAGATGATATCACTGAAGTACAAAGTCTCAGCAAAGATACAGTTTTTCAAGCTCTCACCTGAGTGAAGTGCTTACAGATTGTGAAGCCTTTTCTTACACGGGGTTGTTTGTTTGTTTTGTATTTTTGAGGTATAATATATATTTAGAAAGGTGCTTCACCTTTATTTGACCCTCCCAGCGACCTAGAGAGTTGAGGAAAACAAGGAAGACATTCCCATCTTCATAATATAGATGAGATACTTCAGTTCTAGAGGTTAAATATCCTGCACTATACTTTATAGCAAATCCATTGTGTGAGGCCTAGAGCTCAGGCTTGGGAGCTTCTAGCTGGTGCATTTTATCATTGTACCAATGATTTTCAACTCTTGCTGCCCATTCAAGGCCCTCAGTGGAATGTTAAACAAAACAAAGCAATACAAAACATAAACAAAGCCCTGGACTATCCCTAAAGGGTGAGAAATCTTGCACATTGAATTTCCTCACAATGTATAGAAAAATCCCACACTAATTCCCAAGGCCTCTCTGATTCATTCATGTCATAGGGGTTTGTGGCTAGCTCCATCCTATGTTTCATTTTGTCCTTTAGCCTGCGCCTTCCCTCCTTGGTGGCTCAGCTCGGAGCATCTGACTTGATTCTAGTGCCCACTCAGGTACCAAAGGAGAAAGCTGATGCCTCTTCAAGAAGTCTTTACCAAAGGGTAAGACAGTACACAATACGGGGGAAGCCAGCACAACTCGTCCAAGCTCCACAGACACATCCAATCTCCCTGAGGGACCGAATTACTGGGCTGAGAGCTGTGGAGACCGTGGTCTCTGGGAACATCTAGCTCAACTGGCATAACATAATTTATAAAGAAAATATTCTACATTCTACTTTGGTGAGTAGCGCCTGGGGTCTTAAAAGCTTGTGAGTGACCATCTAAGATACACTACTGGCCTCACCCCATCTGGAGCAAGGGAGAATGAAGAATACCAAAGCCACACAGGAAAAGTTAGTCCAAACGACTAATGGACCACAAGTACTATAGCCTCCACCAGACTGAGTCCAGCACAACTGGATGGTGCCTGGCTACCACACCGACTGCTCTGACAGGGATCACAATAAAGGGTCCCAGACAGAGCTGGAGAAAAATGTAGAACAAAATTCTAACCACCCCCCACAACACACACACACAAAAAAAAAAACAGACTTACTGGTCTGACAGGGAATGGAGAAACCCTGAGAGTATGGCCCCTGGACACCCTTTTAGCTCAGTGATGAAGTCACTCCTGAGGTTCACTCTTCAGCCAAAGGTTATATAGGCCCATAAAACAAAATGAGACTAAACGGGCGCACTAGCCCAGGGGCAAGGACGAGAAGGCAGGAGGAGACAGGAAAGCTGGTAACAGGAAACCCAAGGTTGAGAAGGGGAGAGAGTTGACATGTTGTGGGGTTGGCAACCAATGTCACAAAACAGTATGTGTACTAATTGTTTAATGAGAAGCTAGTTTGTTCTGTAAACCTTCATCTAAAGTACAATTAAAAAAAAAAAGTATTCACCACTCAAATAGTTAGGCTTTGACAAAATAACACTTTTGTCTCATTATAAAGGCAACTCATGTTGACTTTAGAAAAATTTGAAAAATCTTTGGAAAAGCAGAAGAGAAGTTATTTTTTTTCAAATCACTCAATTTACCACTATTAACCTTGGTTGTGTATATGTTCAGTGATTTTTCTGGGAACATACACACAGTTTGGATTGCACTGCATGTACTTCATGTAAACCCCCCCTTTTTTTCCCACCTAACTCTGTACCATCATTATATTCCCATGTCATTAACTATTCTGCAACATCATTTGTAATGTTATATTCCACATATCTAAGCATATAAGGATATACATTAATTTAACCAATTCTTGATTTTGTACTATTTACGTTCTTATTTTCAATATATCAGTTTTATAAATAACAATGAGATGAACATCCTTATGGATAAATTTTTTATTGCATCTCTTGTTATTTCCTTAGAATAGACTTCGAGAAGCAAAATCTCTACATTCAAGCAAATGTGCATTTTTAAGGAAAAAAATGTCTAACAGTGCTTCAAGAGAGGTATATATATAAGGTGTATTTCTTGCACTGTGAGGAGTGATGGGAAAGGTATTTCAGAGGTGGTGACTCCCTCAGGCAGTGATTTTTCATTCTTTCCCTCTTGCCTTCAATTCCCCAGTTGCTCTTGTTTCTTCCATCCCTATTCTCCTGTCCAATCTGCTATCATCTTTCAGACTCAAGATCCATGGAAACCAGGGAGCATTTTCTAATTAACTGTTATCTCACCTGGGGTTTCTTCAGCCAAATCACTGGGAGCTTGAGGCTAAGGGTGGAGAAACAATATCAATAGAGTGAAGGGGATAGAGGACACTTGGGAAATTCGCTAATGAAGAATTTTATTGAGCAAGTAACTTACTGATAGAGACCGGATTCTAAAACGTAATCAATTTGCTACACTGTATATTCTGCGTACTACAAATGGCAGGAATATATAAAATGATAGGAATTCTCTTTGCTTCTATCCATAGCTTCTTTTGAAATAGAAGAGCTTGATACGATCAGGGACTAAATTGGATGACCTTTATACTACAGGACTTTCGAGATTACATAGAATAAAATATTTTTATTATCTACCTCATTGTCTTCATTGTACTAAAAGTATCTTAAATCATCTTATTTATTCATGTATTTTTTCTTTATCTCCCTTGTTAGAAAGTAAGCTAATGAGACAGACACCTTGTCTACCTTGTTCTCCTTTCTATCTTCTATCTCTAGCACCTAGGACAGCACCCCATATATATATGAGTCGAAATTGACAGCAACAAGTTTTGGTTTTTGTATATATACCCATTATCATTAAGTTGTTTCCGACTCACAGCGACCCTATAGGACAGAGTAGAATTGCTCTATCGGGTTTCTAAGGAGCGGTGGTGGATTTGAAGTGCAGAAGTTTTGCTTAGCAGCTGAGCTCTTAACCACTGCACTACCAGCGCTCCATATATATATATATATATATATATATATATATATATATATATATATATACACACAGTTATGCACTGCATAACATCCATTCAGGCAACATCTGACTGCATATACATCCTTGGTTCCTTAAGGTTATAATAGAGTTCAGAATCCTGATCGGAGAACGGGACACAGTGAACATAACCAGAACATATCCCACACACAAAATATGTATCTCATGTCTCTTGTATACAAAGCAATTGCAGTGCCAGGCATATAATGATACAGTGCATATATAACCTGTAATACATATGTCTTGATAATCATAATAAACATTTGTGTTACTGGCTATTTATTATCTTGCTACTTTGAAATTATGAAAGTCAACTTGTTGATAACCACTGCATCTTCCAAATATTTTTATAAGTGTATTGAAATACAATTGGTTTCTTTCCTTTGTAAGTTTATATCTTTTATTTTGTACATTTAAAAATGTTATTCTAAGAAGGTATTAATAGACTTCTCTAGACATCCTCAGTAGAAAAAAAAGTTTAAGAATCCGTGCAGTAGTGAAATAAATATTGTAGGTCTTAACCAGCATTTTTTAATGAAATGGAATAAAGTAGAAACTATCACAGTGCACAACACATAGTAAGCATACTTATTATTTTGTGATTTGTGTGTGTGTGTGTTGTTTGTTTGAGGGAGAGTGTTTTCTGGATCTTGACATAAGATATATATTTCTTACTGTGGATCATAATCAGAAAAGTTTGAAAGCCAGTGGATTAAGGCAAAGCAGTGGAGATGTTGACAAGAGGTAGGATGATTCTGGATACATTTGTGAACTTCTTTAAGAAATCTTACGGAATCCCGAGAACATAGAAGTTGCCCCATGCATGTTTCTTGAAGAACTGACCTAAGAAGAAATGTGTTCTTTCAGCTTCAAGGTCAACTTTGTACCAATGTTTTTGATCCCTTCTCTACTACCTCTCCTGGGCTCTTGTTCTTTAAGCATTAGCCTCCCTCTCTTCTTAATCTTTAGCCGCTGTCTCTTCACCGACAATGAGTCTATACACATATGCACAAGTCATCCATTAAATGAATATTGAATACCTTCCCTCAACCCCATGACCCTCTCTCTTCTTAAAGCCTTAAACACTCTCCCTTCTTTCACGATTAAGAATAGACTATACCCTTATATATACATTAAAAATTCTATGAATGTATAAATGTATACATTCAACGGTCAGCAAGTGTTCACTGGCCGTCAATTATATTCAGGCATTGTGAGACAGGACTCTGCCCTCCTGGGGTATGTTGTTAGTTGCCATTCTGCGCCTTCTTCTTGATAGTTTTGAGCCCTTTGTGTCAGTCCATCTCATTGAAGATTTCCTTTGTTTTCACTGACCCTCTACTTTGTCACTCCTGGGGCATACAGTCTCTCAGTCCCCTACAATCTGGCTTTGATCCCTTCCACTACACTGAAATAACTTTTTCTCATGTCATCAGTTACTTTGTAAATCCCAAACCCAATGGACATTCTTCAGTTTTCACCTAACTTGACCCTTTTCTATCTTTCTGTTTTTATTTTTTCATACCTGCTCGGCTTGTTCTTTACTATCAGTGATGTCAAAGTAGTTAGTTATCTTATTTCCTATTTTAGTTTTCTCTTTCACTGCACAGCTTTTTTTTTTTTTCCACTCTCACCGAGATGTTTTCATATCTGATGTTCTTGAAGCAAACTTCTAATCATCCTTCAAATTCCAAGTTAAGTATTTCTTCCTCAGTGAACTCTCTCTACCTTCTCTTCCTCTTTCATTCACTCCTATTTTCCTCCAGAGTTAATTGCCTCATTCCCTCTGCTGCCCATATTACTGCACCTCATATATAATTATTGTTACTATATATCATAGCGCACATTAATCATTTATTTTCTTACGTATCTCTCATAGTAGATTAGGGAGTATTCTTGAAGGCAATGACTAACTCTTTACAAAATGCTTTGCTCTGGGTATATACTCAAGAGTACTTTGCAGTGAATATCTTATTAATTGATTGATTGAATGGATGAAAGAAAGAAAGAGAGAGAGAGAGAAAGAAATTATTCTACAACTTAGTCAAGAATAAATTAAACTCCAGATTACAGCAGTGCCTAACACATAGTCGCTGTTGTTAGTTGCCATTGAGTTGATGCCGACTCATGACAACCTCATTCGTGCAGAGTAGAATTGTTCCATAGGGTTTTCAAGGTTGTGACCTCTCAGTGGCAGATTGCCAGGCCTGTCTTCTAAGGCATCTCTGTGTGGGATCAAACTGCCAATCATTCAGCTAATAGTTGAGTGATTAACCATTTGCACAACTCAAGTTAGCACATAGTAAGTACTGAATAATTATTTGTTGAATGAGCTATGTTTCATTCATAATAGATAGGCATACATAAAAACGATTGACTACTATATTAAAATAATTCTTAAACTTGGACATATTTTACCTGTTAGATAAAAAACCAGTAGCCAATTTTAATAAGAAATTGTTACTCAATCCCTTTTATTAATGTTCTCCTTGTCTCTGATATAGTTATTGATAAAGAACCACTGGATAATATGTTAAAATAGTATGTCTTCATTAAAGCATTATATACGGGGTGGATTATCCAATAAGCAAGGTAAGCATAGGCTTACTTGTGCTCACTTACTAATGTGTAGTGAACAATTTTACATTTTTCACTACATCAAAGACTCTTCTTCTAGGTATGGCTGGCATCTGTCTCTCTCCCAACCCCACAGCACCTTCCTACAGAATCAAAGCCTCTTTTCAAATTTACAATCCCTGTCAGGGTGTATGCCCCAGTAAGCAAGGTAAGCACGGGCTTACTTGTGCTTACTTACTAATCTGGAGTGAACAATTTCACATGTGTTAATAAGCACAAGTAAGCCTGTGCTTACGTTGCTTATTGGATAATACACCCCTGATTATTAACATACATTTTTTAAAAAATTCATCATTTATTATCATGCTTTACTGTATATACCACATCTTCTTCAAAGTGACACTGTCATTTGCACTATTGAAAGTAAACCCTTTGTTAAGAAATTTGTACCTAGGCTTACCAGAAGAATGAACAAAAACAATATCTCCAACAGATGACAGAGTCTGAGCACAGAGACATTCATTCTACCCAGCAATTTATCAGCAACAGTGAATCAAGGACCCCTGTCAATTTCAAGCCTTAGGGTAAAGAACAGGTAATTTCACCTCACTGAAGAATGCATTACTGACCTACTCATATTCTTTACATGTGCCCTTGTCTACCAGTCAACTTGCTTTCTTCCTCTGATTGAGTGCATGTGGTTATCTGTGTCTTGACATTGGCCATGGATTGGGAAAGTCAGGCATCTATGCCACAACATTTGAACAGTAGAGATAAATAGACCTGAGTATCCACAAATTATTGATGTTATTGCAGCTTCAAGTACCACACCCCCCTCTCCCTCACCTCCCAGCAAGTGGCTTTCCGTCTTTGTCAAATGAAATGAACGGTAAAGTGGTTTTCTTAAGAATAAGTAAAAAGATCTAAAGAGAAGTGTAATGACCTCAAAGCTTCCTGTAAATACACATGGCAAGCCCACTGAGCAGAACTCCCTGATGCCTACCATTACCAGAAAGAGGAGTTATAACCATCTATTTTCCAACAAAGAGTCAACCCAATACTGAGGTACAATTCTAAGAAATATGAGAACATTACAACCTAAATCTTTGTCAAATAATTGGCTTCCATAAAATATAAACTATACAAATTGACATATTTGGATATTTTACCTACACAAGCAACTTTTTCTTGATCAATTAAGCAATATACCTTGGGAAATGGCACTTTGGGTAAAATTTAACAAATGTACCCCACCTGGAACTATTTTTTGTGAGGAAGATATATAGAGACAAGAAGCTTACAAATTTAAGACTTGGAGATGGGATGAAACTCAAGTTTATTTCAACATAGATGAGATCCACTTGCCAAATTTTAGTGCATTAAAAGAACAAGAATAAACTCATAGTCCTTTAAGAGAATGTGGTCATGCTTCCAATTTGTGAAATTCAGCAGAGCCCTCTGGAAATTCAGTCATCTAGGACAATTAAGAGAAGAAATTTTTAAGGATTAAGCCAGATTAGGAATGAGAATATATATGCCTGATCTATTTGGGTTGTTATACTGCTTTATTTAAAATACTGGTTGGTTAAATAATGACTCTTAACCATACACAACAAGCAGACCACAGTTACCTGTAAGTGTGCAAAGAAGACTCAGAGAAGAGACCACAGCTGGACATTCAGAACTATGTCAGCGAGCAGAATCAAATAGGTAAAGCAGTCAGACAACTGTAGAGCATGATTGTGTTACACTGGTCACTTCAATATTAAGATTAGATATCATTCCTCATTGATCTTTTAATACTATTAGATTGATTGTATGTTTGATTTTAGAACTATTTTGTTTGCAGGAAGTATTACTTCTTTACATATGCTAAATTATATGCTTCCCCCTTCCTGAGTAGCTATCTCACCATCTCATATTTTCTTGTTGTTGGTTGGCCCCGGACACATGGATTGAATTGTGTCCCCCACAAATATGTGTCCACTTGGCTAAGCCATGATTCCCAGTATTGTGTGGTTGTCTTCCAGTTTGTGATCTGATTATCCTCCAGTTTGTGATAGGTTGTAAATCCTAGCCTCTATGCTTGTGGATTTGATGAGGAGCAAATTAGATTATGAGATAGCACATACAGTTAGCCCAGTACCTGGTACATGAGTGTTCAGTACACATTAACTGGAGCCCTGGCGGCACAGTGGCTAAGAGCTCGGCTGCTAACCAAAAGTTTGGCAGTTTGAATCCACCAGCCGCTCCTTGAAAACCCTATGGGCAGTTCAACTCTGTCCTATAGGGTTGCTGTGAGTCTTAATGGACTCCAGGGCAACAGGTGTGCCTGTGGTTACGCTCCCATTTGGAAGTGAGCTATCCGTCGTGTTAACGAATAGGATTAGGTCATGTTAATGAGGAGTACGGTGGAATGCAACAACTTTACTCAGGTCACAGCCCTGATCCAATGTAAGGGGAGTTTCCCTGGGGTGTGGCCTGCGTCACCTTTTATCTTACAAGACAGAAAAGGAGAGAGAAGCAGAGAGTTCAAGAGGGACCTCCGACCACCAAGAAAGAAGGGCCAGGAAGGGAGCATTTCCTTTGGACCCGGGGTCTCTGTACTGAGAAACTCCTAGACCCAGGGGAAGATTGATGACTTAGACCTTCTCCCAGAGTCAACAGAGAGAGAAAGCATTCCCCTAGAGCTAGTGTCCTGAATCAGGCCTTCTAGCCTCCTGAACTGTGAGAGAATAAATTTCTGTTTGTTAAAGCCATCCACTTATGGTATTTCTTTTATAGCAGCACTAGATAATTAAGACAGACCCTGACTCATGGTAACCTCATGCACAATGGAACAAAATGCTGCCCAGTCCTGTGCCATCCCTATGATCAGTTGTGGATGGGACCATTGTGATCCATACGGTTTTCACGGACTGATTTTCAGAAATAGATTGCCAGGATTTTCATCCTAGTTTGTATTAGTCTGGAAGCTCCGCTGAAAACTATTCAGCATCATAGCAACACACAAGCCTCCATTGACAGGTGGGTGGTGGCTGTGCATGAGGTGCTTTGGCCAGGAATTGAACCTGGATCTCCTGCATGGAAGGAGAGAATTCTGCCATTGAACCACCACTGTGCCCATTCTCACACTTTATCCTTTAGCAATACAACCTGCCTGTACCTCCATGTAGCTGTTCCTGCTTTGCAGCCTTTGGCTATGCTGTCCCTTTTGCCTGAAATACTTTTCTTCTGCCCCCTTCTCCCCACATACCTGTCCTGGGCTTGCTCATCTTTGTATTCTCACCTCAGTTGGCACCTTCTAAAGTAAGACTCCCTGAACACTTTTCCCATCTTTATTCTGAGCTATGCATCTTCATTCTGTCTCCTGTATTGCTCAGCACAAAATACCCTGCACTTACCAAGCAGCTTGATAATCACCTATTTATGTATCTGTTTCTCCCAAGAGTTTGAGTTCTTAGAAGGCTGGGAAGGTATGATCATCACATAGAAGTAGGTTCAGAAAACTCTGGGTAGGCAAATGAATAAGTAACTAATTGAATGAGGGATTTGAGCAAGATACAGTTTTCGGCACTAGAAAGTAAGTAAAATAATTGATCATTAGCCTAGAAAGTTTGTGTGTGTAGTAGATTATGTGCATACCAATCACTATTTTGGGAGACAGACAGTCCCTAGTGCTGGAGAAAAGTGAAATGAAACAAAATAGAAAATTAGCAGATAGAGAAATTATTCCAACCGTAGAATACCTTATATGGAACTTTTCATGACAGAAATTACATTCAAACTGGGCACTGAGGAATAGATACTATTCATGGAGATGGGCTGTGGAGCAGATGGAGGCAATGAGGAATAGTGAAATGGGAAGAACTTTCAATATGGAAAGACAGCATGATTCAAGACATGAAGGTGTGTGAGTCCAGGACACACGTGAAAAGTAGTTTAAAAAAGATAAGGCTGGATGGAGCATTGCAAATATGACTAGATCATCATATGGAAAAAAAAACAAAAGCAAAGAAAAGCTGTATGAGAACTAGATCGTAGAGGCCTTGAATGTCAAGGGACAGGGGAGGTGTTACAGGAGAGTAAACAGAGGAATGGTCGTGGTGTGTTCAGAGTCTACCTTTGTGTCATGAGGCCTCACTGTCCTGTCAAGCAGGGCTCTAAGCATACAAGGGAGTCAGTGTAGACGGCAGGCCAGCATGTGGCTGAGGAACAGAACTTACTGGGTAAAGGACAGGAGGAGAAAGCGATATCAATGAAAGAACGGAAGCATGACTTAGGAAGGAGGAGGTGACCAGATCTAGTGCAATCTGATAGAAGTCAAGGAAAACTAGACTCCTAAGATGGAGGTAATATTGGCCTTCAATAAAGCAAAGATGGAGGAAGAAGAGGACTAAAAGCCAGTCCCAGGACTTTCTCTGTGAGCTGCTTTCATTCCCCAGCCAGGATAAATCATGCATTCTTTTGTGTTCCAATAGAATTTTATTTAAGCTTTTTTTTTTTCTTTTCTCTACTCAAATTGTGCTCTGCAGTTAGTTACCTGTTCACAAGGAAGAAGTACAGAAATTGAGCATAAACCTTTAGAAACTACTGCAGCAATTTGATATTGTCACAGCATCCATTAAGTGTGACTTTGTATTTTACACAAGTATCAGTTCACAGTGGATTGGGGAAAAAAAAAGATCTTTCACCATAGACGGTGTGTGAGGTACTATCCTGTAGAACTAGTCGCATTCTCATGGAAATACAGCATAGTTTATCTGCCTGCTCCTTCAGTAGCTTGCCAGCTCTATGTGCAGTGGGGATGAGGGTACCTGAATCATTTCTGACCCCCAGCTTCCAGCACAGAACAGAGCACACTACACACTATATGTGATCAATACATAATTAGAATAGAATTGACCTTCATAACTGGTTGGCTGTTGGTTACTGTTGAGAGAACAGTTTCTTGGGTTAGAATTCACAGAACTGGAGCTTAGGCAAAAGGAATATTAAAAGACAAACAGGCAAGTGAGAACACCCATTTTATGCCACAAAAGAAAGAACAGAGAGAGGTAGCGAAAGACGGAAAGCCAGTGACTCGCTTCAAACATTGGGGAAGAAGCCCTTAGAGAGAAAGAGGCTCAAGAAGCAGACGGAGAACAAATAAAGCCAAGCGTGTTGCCATCCAGTTGATTCTGACTCATGGCAACCTCAGGTGTTTCAGAGTAGAACTGCGCTCCGTAGGGTTTTCAAGCCTTGGAACTTTCATAAGCAGATCTCCAGGACTTTCTTTCAAAGTGCCTCAGGGTGGGCTCAAGCCACCAAACTTTGGGTTAGTAGTTGAGTGCTTTACCATTTGCACCACCCCAGGATTCCCTACAGACAGAGGAGAAGCTAAAACAGAAACTGACCTCAAAATCACAGGGCAAAGTGAGGTCAGACCAATGGACACATTTCTTGATCAAGTTCAACATCTATTATAGCAGAACTGAGAAAACGTTTCTGGTTTCTAATGTCCCGAATGTGATCCTTCTAAAAGAAGCAATGTGACGTCCTTGACCTAACACCACTTTGCTCTCAGGGATGACTTTTTCTAAGAAAAACAGATGATTACCCATCTCACTGAACATGCTCAGTGCTATTGACAGACTGAAGCCGCTCTGGGCAAGGGGTCGGCTACAGGAGTGCACAAGCTTTGCTTGTTACACTTGATCTACCTAAAGAATTTCAATTAGTTTCCGTCTGTGAAATATCAAATTAAAAATCTGAATTCTCTCAGCTCCTTCTAAGCACCAGTTTACGTTGTCAAAGTGACAATTTGCAAGGAATCTGGGTCGTATTTCAGAAAATTGGAACCATGTGAAATTTGAAAGTGTATTAGTGATCATTTAGCAAAGCTATCATTTTGCAGAAAGAGTAACTGAGACACACAGTAGTAAAATGACTGGTTCAAGGTCACATAATGAGCTATTTCAGATCAACCAAAATGAAGTTTTTCTATCTGCTAATCCTCACATGCTTTCTACTAACTCTCATTGCTTCTCTGTCAACAAGCCAGCTATTGCATTGTGAATTTCCCAACTTACTGATCTCCAGATAAAAAATTCTCTCAGCCTCATAGACCAGTTTGGTTTTTCTGGAAAATGTGTCTGGCATGTCATTTTTGTCATTATCCGCTAACTACAAGCAGCCTCTCTATGTTTCCAGATGTTATAGCAGTCCATGGTGATGAGGGCATGAGTGACTAACAAATCCATTGCTGTGGAGTTGATTTGGACTCATAGTGACCCTATAGGATGGAGGAGAACTGCCCTAGGGTTTCCAGGGAGTGGCTGGTGGATTCGAACTGCTGACCTTTTGGTTAGCAGCCAAATGCTTAACCACTGCACCACCAGGGCTCAAATAAGAGTTAACATTTGCAGTTTACAATCCATAAAAATAAAGTGAAGAAACTCCTGTAAATTATGTAGAAGTTTTAAGGGCATTTGAACTCTCTGCTCTTCAGATACAAATTTTAAGTTTTTACTTGTTCCATCAAAATCCTATGTGGCCACTAAAAACTTATTAGGAGCATTAGTCTCATGAAACCATAGATCAGTTTCCTCATCTTTACAGTGAGGTGGTAGTGCTGTTATTGTTAGTTGCTGTCAATTCAGCTATGATTCATGACGACCCCAGGTACAATTGAACTAAACATTGCCTGATCCCGCACAGTCTGCAGGATTATTGGTATGCTCGAGTCCATTGTTGTGGCTATTGTGTATGTTTAGTGCCTTCCAACATAAGGGGCTCATCTTCCAGCACTGTATCAGATACTGTTCTGTTGTGTTCCATAGGGTTTTCATTGGCTAATTTTTGGAAGATCACCAGGCCTTTCTTTTGAGGTGCCATTGGGAGGACTTTAACCTCCAACCTTTCAGTTAGCAGTTGAATGTGTTAACTGTTTGCACCACCTATAGGATAAAAGGGAGCACTATTGATAATTAGGCTGTATCAACAATTATATACCAGGACTGTCTCAGGTAATGTGGGGCATGTAGTCACTCTCCCGATGGATAAACAAAGATTGTAGAGGCCAGGATTCAAATGCACAACAATTTCTAACATTCTGTGCTTTAACTACAATTACTTTGAACATATCTTCTTTGTTCTCATTTTATTATTCCAGGTTGAGGGCCACTGTCCCAGTCCAAGTAAAAACTAAGACATTGATATGAGAATCTGTTGACTTGAGGTGGATATGGGGCTCAGAGCATCACAAGCCACCAGACTTGATATTTAGAGTTAGGGGGTGATCTGAAGGCAGCATCTTGAGGCACTGGGAAGATCCTTAAAGCTGAATGGGCAAGGCAATTGATAGAGAATCTAGATATAAGCCAATAAAATCTTTTATCTCGGTGTTCATCCCAAATGGAAAGAAGTGAATGAGCCTGGAGAAGGTCCTCAAGCTGATAAATTGGTGGCCTCAGAAAATTTTATAGGGTAAACTGTGACCTCCAATGGGGGCAAGGAGAGCGCAGCTAAATATAAACTAGAGAACATGGATGATGGGGTTATCTGTCCTCCAAGCAAATAAGTTAACCAAACAGTCAATCTGAAAACTGTTATACAAAGAAAGACACATATACAACCTTTTCTGGTCTTTTAAATAAGTTTGGGAAATGTATCCATCCATACATTGCATTTTCAAATAGAAAAATTAGAAAGGAGTCATTACAATCACTTCATTTGCTTGTTGGTTTCTACTTTTAACGATAATTAATATTTATTGAAACCATAGGAAAAGCCAAGCACTTTGCATGTGTTAACAGGTTTAAAGTATTCTGTCAAGGAGGTGCTGCTTCATTCCCCATTTTACAGATGAGGAAACAGAAGCACAGAGAGACCTATTAACTTACCTGGGATCATTCATATGCAGAACAGATGTATTAGTTTCCTATTGCTGCTGTAACAAATTACCACAAACTTAGTGGCTTAAAACAACACAAATTTATTAAAATGGATTGACAGGGCTGGTTCCTTCTGGAGGCGGCAAGGGAAAGATTGTTTCCTTGACTTGTCTAGATTCTAGAGGCTGTCTGCATTCCTGGGCTCACGGCCTCATCCTTCTCTTCAAAACTAGTAGCATAGCATCTTCCAGTCTCTCTCTCTGCTTCGGTCATCATATCCTTTTTTCTGACCCTGATTCTCCTGCCTGTCTCTTATAGGACCCTTGTGATTACATTGGACCCACCAAGATAATCCAGGATAATCTCCTCATCTCAAAATACTTAATTTAGTCACATCTTCAAAGTCTCTTATGGCCTAGACATTGTTGTTGTTAATTGCCATTGAAGTGGCTCTCACTCATGGTGACCCCATGCACAACAGAATGAGACATTGTTTGGTCCTGTGCCGTCTTCACCATCATAGGTATGCTTGAGTCAATTGTTGGAGTCACTGTGTATTTTGAGTGCCTTCCAACCTTGGGGGTTCATCTTCCAACCCTGTATCAAACAATATTTGTGATCTATACAGTTTTCATTGGCTGATTTTTTTCTAAAGTAGATCCCCAGGCCTTTCTTCCTAGTCTGTCTTTGCCAGGAAGCCCACCATTATTATGCCTACCACAATAGGACTCAAGCCCAAGTTGTGTGTCTTCATAGCCTGCTGCCTTAAACCACTGCACTTTAGTGCTTGGAAAGTATTTCAATGTAATTGATCTTGAGGTGTGTGCTATATGCTAAACATTTCATGTTGAGCATATAATCCTGAACAAAACAACCATGATCCTGCCCTCATGTGGAATACTTGCATAAGATGAACACAATCACTATTAAAAATTGTGTTAGGAGCTACATACCAAAGAACAGCATTGTATGAAAAAGAATGACGGGGGCAAGGAAGAGGAAAAATTATAAATTATAGATCAGAGAGTAACATTTAAACAAAACCCCAAAAGAAAAGAATTTTACGTAGTTGAAGAGAATAAAAAAAGTATATTAACAGTAGTTACATTAAGAGGTAAAATCATGGGTGATTCCCACCCTTTTCCTCTATTTGTATCTTTAGTTTCCAAATTTTCTAAAGTGATAAAATATTTCCTTAAAACTTACAAAAATCGAAGACACTTTATTTTTGAAAGAGGTAGGATGTGTGTTGCTCTTTAAATTTATTCTCCACACGGCTGTGAAAATGAATACTGGATTTATTTCCAAAGTTTCTTCCAGAAGGCAGTGTCTCTCCTTCAAATGCATTAAAGTTTTTCTAAGACAAATGCTTCATCAGATTGTTCATTTCACTTTGTATTGCTTGTGGGAGAAGGTGTGAGGTCAAAACTGGAAATGAAAGTCGGAAAATATTTGAAGTGGTTTAAACATTTCCCTCTTTCAGGTTATACTATTATTAATTTCAAGGTTGCTTATATGTTGGGAGTGTGAAGGACACCGCCAGTACTGGAAATCTGATTTTATAATTTGTTTTTGCCTCCTGGCTACAGGGTCACTTCGATCGCTCAAAGAAACTCCAGCCTATATATAGAACAATTGACTCAGTAGAAAAAGGAAAGAAACAGGGCTCGTTCATCAATGTTTGATCAGATAGATGTGTCCAAACGCTGGCCAGCTTTCCAGTGAATGTTACCATGGGCAACGGTTTTAAGAACTTCATATGAATAAAAGAGAACAGAAATACTGTATGGACATTTATCTGTGTGCCTTTTACTCATGTGGCTGCCTGGATTTAGATCTAGGCATTTTGTAGATTTGTTTGTCTAAGTCCTTATCCATTCTTCCCTGGAATACTGAAATGCATACCTAATTGCCTTCTTCCCCATAACTTCTTACCTAACCCCAGCCTTTCAACCAATGCTGCCAGACTAACTGGCCAAAATGATGCTCTCATCACATCCCTCCCTGCTCAAAAAGTCAATGAAATACCACACTATTTACTATGCTAGGGCACGTGAGGTTACCCGTATGAGTAAGAAATAGCCTCTGCTCTCAAGAAAACTCAAGGAGTTTTCATTTACAACGTAGTGGAAAAAAAGAACCATTTGTGCAATGAGCTCTAATATAAGGAGGGATGACGTCAGTGACAAATGGAAGTCTAAGGAGCAAGATTTAAGAGCACAGGGGAGTAAACAATGAATTATCTGGAAACCAAATCACTAGCTAATTGTAGTACCTCTGAGGACCCTTTGTTTCAGGATCTAATCTAGCTTCCTGGATTTTGCCCATTCTTTGCCTTCATGCACTTCCATCTCTACTTGGCCTTTTTCCACGAGCTACTAAAAACTTTTCTCCATTAGGACTTTTTTTTTTTTTTTTTTTTAAATGGCAAGTGAAAGAAATTTTAAATTAAATTGGCTTAAATAATGGCAGGACCATACTAACTTAGGGAGCCCTGGTGGTGCAGTGGTTAAGAGTTACAGCTGCTAACCGAACGGTCGGCAGTTCGAATTCACCAGCCACTCTTTGGAAACCCTATGGGGCAGTTCTACCTTGTCTCATAGGGTCGCTATGAGTCAGAATCGACTCGACGGCAACAGGTTCATTTTTGTTTTGTTTTACTATTAACTTATATACCTGAAAAGTTTAGAGATTCTTCTGGTGACGTTCTAAGTGAGGCTTAATCTAGCAACTAAAATGATGTCACTCAATTTCTAGTTACCATATTTGTTTATATGCCTTCCAATGCAAGGAGTTCTGGAGGGGTTAGGGTCAAACTCAAGTAGCAGCAAAAGAGCTTAGCTTGAACCTCACATCTTCCTACCAACTGCAAAAAAGGAAACTCCTATTCCTCAAAAATAAAAAAAAAAAAATCCTGGACCTTATTTTCAGTGCTCTGAATTGAGCCATAGCCCAATCAATGAATCAATTATTGTTCCTGCAGCATTGTAGCAATTGTTTTACGCCATTTGGGATCCATCCCTGGAGTTGAAGGTGGTGTCATCTATTGGCTGCATGGTGAAAATGGAGGAAGAGTGCCTACCTAAAAGGCACTCTGTACTGTTTGACCAAAAGAAGAGTGAGTGGACTGGATCACAAAATGAATGAACGAATGAATTAAAGGATGAATGAATGAACAACCAAATAAATAACTTTTCAAACCTCATAATTCTCAGACAGTATTTTCCACAGAGCTAGTTTCTTGACTTTCAGCTGCTGGGTTTACTGAATTTTGTGCTTTCTTCACTCAGGGTTGTATTGGCCCTTGTGGTCTTTCCAGTCAATCACAATTTTTGAAACCAATTCATTTTATCTATGAAAGACAGATCTCACAGTCCTAGAAATATTATCAAGGTTTTAAGTAGCAATCTCTGGGATATGAGTTCCTTATTTTGGTACTTTAAACACTAAGTAACCTCCTTTAGGGTGTACATCAGAGCTAACTACTACACATATGCCGGAGAGAGATGTGGCAGTCTGCTTCTGTAAAGATTTACAGCCTAGGAAACCCTATGGGGCAGTTTTACTCCGTTCTATAGATTTGCTATAGGTTTCCTAACAACAACAATTACTGAAAATTAGTAGTAGCTGCTATAATTATTATTGAGCATATATTATGGATTCAAAACAGGACTAAGCACTTTTCAAATATTAACAGCAAGAATTTGAGCTTCAAATATCAGCTCTGCAAACTTAACTTTAAGACTTGGGCAAGTGACTTAAATTCTGTACCTCTGTTCCCTTGCATATTGAATGAGATACAATAGTACCTATTTCATAGGTTGCAGTGAGGAGTGGATAAGATAATGCAGCTTCACTCACTGCCTGGTGAACTCAGTGAATGTTGACTGTTACTATTATCATTAAAATTCACAATGGGTATTTGAAGTAGGCGTTATGATCCCTATTTCTGTATGAGACTTATCAAAGTACTGTTGTTGTTGTTAGGTGCTGTCAAGTTGATTTCAACTCCTAGCGACCCCGTGTGACACAGTAGAATTGGCCCATAGGGTTTTCTATGCTTTAATCTTTAGGAGAGCAGATCAGCAGGACTTTCTCTCTCAGATGTGCTGGCTGGGTTAGAACCACCAACCTTTCAGTTAGCAGCCAAGAACTTAACCCTTGCTCCATCTTAGATCTTCACATCTTCATTTCAGCATGTCAGAAATCTTTGCAGGTTTTTTTGCAACCTTATTTGTTTAATTATTTGTTCATACTTAATCTAGAGTATTCTTCATATAATAGGAAATCTGTA
This sequence comes from Trichechus manatus latirostris, assembly GCF_000243295.1. Classification (NCBI taxonomy): domain Eukaryota; kingdom Metazoa; phylum Chordata; class Mammalia; order Sirenia; family Trichechidae; genus Trichechus; species Trichechus manatus. Next base: position 14,399,728 of record NW_004443970.1, read on the forward strand.
TACATGTCTGATCTTTCCCAAGTAGATATTAACTCCTTTGGGAGATCGTGTATTAGTGTAGAAAGAAGCAAGCTTGGGATTAAAGGACCTGGTTTTGAATTCTGGCTCTGCCACTTCTCAGCTGTGTGACATTAAGCAAATTACCTAAACTCTTTGACTGTTAATTTCCTAATCTCTGAAATGGGAACAATAATACCTTCCTTCTAGTGTATCTATGAGAAAGAAAGAATGAATGAATCAATGAAGCTGTCATAGGAAAACCATCTAGCATAGCGCTTGGCATGTAGGAAGGGTCCAGTTCAAAATAAGTTCCCTACTTCACATTCTCCTCACAAAGGCAAGGTGGCTCATCTTCATATTCTTTACATTTAGCATAATGTCTTACAAAGAGTTGATGCTTAGAAATAATGAATTAAACTAAATTATTGTATTACATCCAGTGATAGCAAATGGTAATATAAATAGTGGGGACACATTGCAATATAAAGATACTAGCTACTTGTCATCTTCCACGGACTTGATCCCAGCTCGTGGCACAATGGAAGGAAATGTGGACAGGTCTCTTACCGTCTGCATGATTCATTGTTGTGGGTCAAACTGCTGTGATTCATAGGGTTTTTATTGGCTGCTTTTTGGAAGTAGATCACTGGGTCTTTTTAGAACATCTTAATCTGGAAGCTCCACTGAAACCTGTTGAACGTCATATCAACATGAAAGTCTCCACTGTCAGACAGGTGGTAGCTGTGCCTGAGGTGCATTGGCTGGGAATTGAACTTGGGTATCTCCCATGGAAGAGGAGAATTCTACCACTGAACTACCATTGCCTCAACTAGCTACTTATGTGGTTGTTATTATTCTATCTTCTTTTTATGATTTAATAATTGCATATCAGAATTATCCATGGAGTTATCTCTCACAAACAAGTAGTCTTAAAAAACTTATTTTTGTAAAATATCGGTAATGCAAAGTAATTTCTCACTAGCCTTTATATTCGTTCCACTTTGCAGATGCCTTGATCACAGACTTTTAACACTTGAATGTAAGTTATTAGTTTACATGTCTGTGTTGCCTGCTAAACTGTGATCCCTCAAGGAGAGGCCTGCCTTCCATTTCTAGTACCTGACACAGCACCTAGCCTGTAGTATGTCCCAGGCAACACTCCTTGGTCCTCAAGGGACTGAGGAGACAGAAGATTGCTATGAAGCATTACAATGCTGAGTTCCAGTTAAACACAGAGAAGAAATCTCCAACCTAGTCATATCTGGAGGGAGTCCAACATGGTTTCCTGAGGAAGTGATGTGTACACTGAGTTTCAAAAGATCAAAGAGAAGAAGGTGTTACTAAGAGAAGAATACTCACTGAGTTGAACCAAGGAATGTGTCTTCTAGTTACATCTCAAATAAGTATGACATTGGCTATTGCATTTAACTAGAAAAAGGATCATGTTTTTATTACAGCAACTAATTAAATAATTGAAGAAAAAAAAACACCAAGGGAATGAAGTATTTTATAAGCATACTTGATAAATCAGATCCCTTTAAACTACCACAGGATGTTCCATTTTTTTCAGCTCATCCTTAAAATGATCAAATGGGTGTCCCTGAAGACCTGCAAAAACATGTCAGAGTGAAGATAATATATTCTGTTATCACTCCAGTTAATTTGTGAGTGTGAGTAAGTAGGTAAATTGGCTGTCCATATGTACCTATAGGATTAAGTGCTGTTACAATTCTCTAGATAAGGGCAGCTAGGGCACCAGCAGGGATATCAGTGCTCTTCCTTCTTGCCAATGTTTGTATGTTTATACTCTTGGGATCCATAACTGAAGGTTACTAGGTAAATACTATGAATCTCTTCAAAAAGTCCACCCAGGACATTTGGTAACAGTGAGCACTGGAGCACTTGGAGGACTATGTAAATGAATCCCTTCCTGCTTGTCTGTCTCCAGAGCTCAGCCCTGGTATGTGAAAAAGGTTGATCTTAAATGAGAAAACAGCAGCAAATAAGAAACAAGTGTGGGCTGTGGAAGACAGGGGCCTGCATAGGTTTTTATTTAAGGTACATTTAAGCATCTCTACATATCTATACATACATTACATTTTAAGGTACATTAAGGCATCTAAGTGAGTCCCTAGATGGCACAAAATGTTAAGCGTTCAGCCGCTAAATGAAAATTTGGCAGTTCAAGTCTACCCAGAGGCACCTCGGAAGAAAGGCCTGGTGATATACTTCCAAAAAATCAGTGATTAAAAACCCTATGGACTATAGTTCTACTCTGACACACTTGGGGCCACCATAAGTGAGAGTTGACTTGGTGGCAACCGTTTTGTTTTTATTTGTTTGTTTAAGGCATCTATAAATATCAAGAAGTTTATCGAATAATCAAGTTTTAAGTTGGTGGAAAATAAAATTCTATACAATGATCAGAATTTATTTCTCAGCTTCAAGATAGGGAAATAAAATGCTGTGTCTTCTTTTTGATATAGGTGGAAAGATGTGCTGTAATCACGCAACAGAAATAAACTAGTGGAAACATTCCGTCAACATTCACCATTTAACAAAAAATTTATCAGAAACCTTTATCCCAGATACTGAAAATAGAAAATTGCAAAAGCCAAGATCCTTGTCCACAAGGAAGTCAGTCTAGTAAAGGAGAAAGACAAATAAACTAATCACTTATAACACAATATAAAACGCACAACAAAAGAAGCATGCACCAAGTGTAGAATTAAAATAGAAGAAACAAGGATGCAAAGGTCGTTTCCTGAACTAAATGACATTTAAACTGGGTTTCATGATTTTTAATGGAGGACACACTATGTATCCTTCCAGATCTAAAGAGAGGATAACTCAGTTGTTTCAATTATTATTATATTCACATTAAGTAAGTACTTACTACAGGACAGTGCTAAATGGTTTACATATCCCCTGTCTGGTGAGGTAGACATTAGTATGCCTATTTTCCAGATGACAAAACTGAGGCACAAGAAGAGAATAAATCAATCACACCAATCATTCACAGGTAAATTGCAGGGTCAGGATTCAAGTTCAGGTCTTTGTAAAGGTAATGCCTGGACTATAAGGCACCACCTACAGGTACATTGGACATCCCAGGAGGAGAAAGAAGAATGTAGGCTGGAAAAGGTTTCTTGGAGAAGTGAACCTAGGACTTGGGAAATGGATGGAAGTAAGAAAAGCAGAACGCTGCAGGAGAACATTCTGTGGGGCAAGGGAAGCAAATGGAAGACGTCCTTTGCCTGGTTGCTCAGTGTCACAGTGGTCTGATCTTGCTAATTCTTCTGGATGTACAGGGGATTGCTTGGAACAGGGCTTGAAAAGGGCTCTCACTCTGTGTCACATGTTCTAGGATAACACGTGATGATATCCTCCATGACTGAAATATTGCTACTTGGTTCTGCCTAAGAGTTGACCTTGATGAGAACCAGAAATCCGTGTAAATTTAGTTTAGTTCCTTCTCCTCTTATGCCACTGTTTCTTAACCATTTTTCATTATCAATCCCCTAAGATGCCTTTTTTTAGACATTTTTTTGTAATGCCCCCAATGATATTTTAATACTCTAGATATACTGTATATTTATTTATCTACTGTATGTATATCTGAACTTTATACGTAAAAAGAGTAAGATTTTTCATCATGAACCAATTTTCACCCTCTTGGGAGTGATATTGAAGTCCCTCGGTGGCAGAAATGGCTAAGAGCTTGACTACTAGTCAAAAGGTTGGTGATTCGAACATACCCAGAAGCTCCTTGGAAGACAGGACTGATGATCTGCTTCAGAAAGCTCGCAGTCTAAAAACTCTATGGAGCAGTTATACTCTGCCCACATGGGGTCACCGTGAGTCAGAATCAACTCAATGGTAACTAACAACAACAACAGTAATGGGAGTGATGTAGCCCTGATAAGAATGAATGCCTTGTCCCCTACATTACCTTCTATTGTAACAGCAAAGGAAGACTGTGATATCAGTTTATGATCAAACTTAGTTCCAAGACAAGTTGCCTAATCTCTCTGAGTGCAATTTTTTTCTGTGAAAAATAATGACAACAGTATGTACCTAGGAAAGTGTTATTAACAGATTAAATATGAAAACTAGAAGCAAAGATATTATTAGGTGCCTTCGAGTCAGTTCCAACTCATAGCGACCCTACCTACAACAGAACGAAACACTGTCTGGTCCTGCGCCATCCTCACAATCATTTTTATGCTTGAGCCCACTGTTGCAGCCACTGTGTCAATCCATCTTTTTGAGAGTCTTCCTATTTTTCGCTGACCCTTTACTTTACCAAGCACGATGTCCTTCTCCAGTGACTGATCTCGGCTGATAACATGTCCAAAGTATGTAAGATGTAGTCTCGCCATCCTTGCTTCTAAGGGGCATTCTGGCTGTACTTCTTCTAAGAAAGATTTGTTTGTTCTTCTGGCAGTTGACGGTATAGTAGGTAGACATAGTAGGAACTTAGAAAATGTTAGTTACTTTGCCCCATTCCTGTGATGAAGTTTCTTTCAAAACCAGACTTTATGCTTCATTTTTCATCTGCTCATTTGCTAACTTGTCCTAGAGCATAGGAGCAAAAAGGCAGAGTGACCACAGAGAAGACTACTATATATTGGGAAGAAGTAGCAATGTCCCAGGATGGAACAAGTGTACTTTACTGCCATGACCATCTGGGGAGGAGGTGTCTTTCACCCTTTTTCTACACTGATGGGCAAGTACCATCTCAGTCTTTATCTGGCAGGTGGTTCCTCCTTGAAGTGGACTATTGCTTTTATAAATCCTGCAATGGAAAAGAAGATTTCAATGCATTACGGTGGTGAAAATGAGCCCTAGTGCCACAAAAGTTAAGTGCTCTGCTGCTGACCGAAATGTTGGTGGTTCGAACCTATCCAGCAACTCTGCTCCCATAAAGGCTATGGCCTAGAAACCCTACTGGGCGCTTCTACTCTGTCACAACTCAATGGCACCTGACAACAACTGCATGGCCTTGAAGAGGACGGTATTTGGAGACAACCTAGGCTCAAGCTAACTCTGCTATTTATGCTCTGACCTGGTAAAGCATTTAACCTCTTTGGACTTATGGTTCTTCATCTGTAAACTGAATATAGACTGTGCACTTAACTCAGAGTGTTGTTTTGAGGATTCAATCAGAATGCCTTCACAATGCCTAGCACATAGTACCCAGTGTTAGTTATTATATTTTCTCCCTAAGAAGCTTTGTTTACTGAGATGTCATAGGGTACAGTTATTATACACGAAAGGATAAATTGCATACTTTGTATAGCAATAAATATGGGGACAATAATAACTTACACTTCTAGAACACTTTGTAGATGTAAAATATTTTCACATTCTCAATCTGCAAGACCACTTGGGAAAATAAGTGGGATGACATTATTATCCCCATTTCAAAAGTCAGAAAATGTGCAGATCATATGAACAACTCAAAGTCACATAGTAATAGGTTGTGTAGCTGGAATTCAAATCCAACTTCTCTGATTCTAAATCTAGAGTTAAATTTCACTTTTACTTGATATGGCTTACAAATCTTGGTTTCTCAAGCATAAAATTTAATGTTTTTTCTTTAAGTTACTAAAAATCTATAAGCAGGCTTCATGCATTTTCAATTTTAATAATTTTCCATTGGAAAAATTTTTAATTATTATGCATTTTACATTGGTGATCCTTGTCTCTAACTTTCACTGAGATGTCTTTAGGTCTTTCAATAATGTTTGAAATTCAGTTTAATTTTCCATTAAAGAAATATTAAGTAGGGATTTGCAAAAATATGATATAGTTTCACGAGCATAAGTTAGAATGATGGAAAACTGTAGCCGTTTTGGTGGAGAATTAGAAAAAATATTGAAATAAACTTTGTAATAGTAATACAAAGTTCTGCACAAAAGGTAGAATATGGGGCAACAATGATCAAACTGAATTTGTTAAGTCTTAAATAAACCTACCCCTAGGCGTTTTCTACAGATGCTTTTTAAAAATAATTTGATTTTAAAGGACAATGGTAATCAGAATATAACTTATAACCATTTAATAGAGAGTAGTTTCCTTTCTATGCCTGGATCTATGTAAATAATAGACCTTTAGCTTTCAGTGGCACACGAAGTTTTTTTTTTTTAGCATGTAAATTAATTCTCTAGACTGATTTGATGGTGGCAAATGACACTAAGGAAGAATGCAAATCAGAATACTAGATTCCAAACGTATAACCCCTTTTCATATTGAAGTTGGTATTCTAATAAGAATGGCAATAATAGAACATGGCTTAGATACATATTCAAAGCAGCAAAAGCAAACAGACAGCAATTCTAACAATTTTTCATCAGCAAACAATGTTTACCAGGCAGCTAGACTCTGTACGATAGCTATTCTCCTATTCATGAACCTCTGTGGGCACTGAACACCCTGGTGGCATAGTGGTTAAGAGCTACAGCTGCTAACCAAAAGGTCGGCAGTTCGAATCCACCAGGTATGCTTGGAAACCCTGAGGGGCAGTTCTACTCTCTCCTATACGGTCACTACGAGTCGGAATCCACTCAACGGCAACAGGTTTGGATGGGTTTGGTTTTTCTGTGGGCGCTATAATACAGGTTCTTTGATTAAGAGCCCTCCTATGATCCATTATTTAGGTATCATTCTATATTAAATCAACATGGTGTCATTTTCCTAAAACAATACACAAGAGAGTTTTAAATAACCACTAGACAAGCAGTTGTCAGAGGACAAGTCTATTTCACTGCATTGAACATTTGACCATGAACAATGCTCTGTTCATCTCTGCTGCTGTCGTTGTTAGGTGCTGTCGAGTTGGTTCCTGCTTATAGAGACGTTATGTATGAAGAATGAAACACTGCTGGGTTCTGCACCATCCCCACAATTATTGCTCTGTTTGAGCCCCTTGTTGCAGCCACTTTGTCAGTTCATTTCATTGAAGGTCTTCCTCTTTTTTGCTGACCCTCTGCTTTAGCAAGCATGATGTCCTTCTCCAGGAACTGGTCCCTCCTGATAACATGTTCAAAGTGAGATGAAGTCTTGCTGTCCTTGCTTCTAAGGAGCATTCTGGCTGTACTTCTTCCAAGACCAATTTGTCCATTCTTCTGGGAGTTCATGGTATATTCAATATTCTTCGCCAACACCATAATTCAAAGGCATCAATTCTTCTTTGGTCTTCCTTATTCATTGTCCAGCTTTCATATGCATATGAGGCTATTGAAAACACCATGGCTTGGGTCAGGCGCACCTTAATCCTCAAAGTGTCAGCTTTGCTTTTGAACACTTTAAAAAGGTCTTTTGCAGGAGCTTTGCCCAATGCAATATGTCTTTTGATTTCTTGACTGCTGCTTCCATGGGCGTTGATTATGGATCTAAGTAAAATGAAATCCTTCACAACTTCAATATTTTCTCCATTTATCATGATGTTTCTTGTTGGTCCAGTTGTGAGGATTTTTGTTTCCTTTATGTTGAGGTGTAATCCACACTGAAGGCTGTGTAGTCTTTGATCTTCATCAGTAAGTGCTTCAAGTCTTCTTCACTTTCAGCAAGCAAGATTGTGTCATCTGCATATCACAGGTGGTTAATGAATCTTCCTCCAATCCTGAAGCCACATTTTTCTTCATATAGTCTAATATCTCAGATTATTTTCTCAGCATACAGATTGAATAAGTATGGTGACAGGATACAACCCTGACACACACCTTTTCTGATTTTAAACCACACAGTACCCCTTTGTTCTATTCTAATGACTGCCTCTTGGTCTATGTACAGATTCCTTATGAGTACAATTAAGTGTTCTGTTTATCTCTGGTAGCTTTAAGTAATAGATAAAAATTAAATATTATTTTTTAAATTAGAAGGATCTTGTACTTAAAAGTTGATTTACAAATGATGGAATAGCATTCATTTTGGGGGAATTAAATTCAACTATTTATCATGAACTTAAATAGAATACAGTGAAACGTTATCATACACCTGCTATATACTCAGCACTTTACAAAATTCTGAAGGAAATATGAAAGAAATTTAAAGCATACAACCCTGTTGGGGAACCAAGGCATATACACATGACATATACCACCAGAGTGCCATTAAGTAGACTCCAACTAATGGCAACTCCATGTGTATCAGAGTAGAACTGTGCTCCATGGGGTTTTCAATGGCTGATTTTTCAGAAGTAGATCACCAGGCCTTTCTTCTGAGGTGCCTCTGGGTAGACTCATGCTTCCAATCTTTCAGGTAGCAGCCGAGCATGTTAATCATTTGCACCAGTCAGAGACTGTATATGTGACCTAGAGAATAATAAAATAAATCTTATTAAATGACAAACTATGTGGTAAAGACTTGAGTTACCAAAGAATGACTAAAAAGAATGAGTGAAACACCCATGTTAAGTGCAGAAGGCTTTAGCAAGAGATTCCACCAGAAAGAAGATGAGCAGAGAACGAGGGGTGGGGGAGGAAAAGACTGTCACAGGCCAGAAGATTTAAGAGTCAAACACAAGAACAGAGGCTGGGCAAGACATGACCAGAGGGCAGAAAGGAGAAAGGCTGGGAATGTTGATGCATGTTAAGATCACAGGTAGACGTGGTTGGATGGAAAAGTAGAAGACCAGGTTATGAACAGACTATTGTGGTAGTTAATTTGGGGAAGGATCTAATAGGGAACGGAAAAGTTGCTGTATATTCTCCGTCAGGAGTGACTCACCTGATGTATCTTGGAGACAGGAGTCTGATGGCTTTGACCAATGGTTAAAAATCATGAGAAGGAGGGAAACCAATTAGGAAAATGTGCAATCATCCAGAAATGGGGAGAGGAGGTCTGGGCATACAGAATGGAAAACAAAGGGAGAAAGAAGGAAGGTGCACTTCAAAAATTACATGCATTTATTTTTTGGGTTTTTTTACTTAATTGATTTCAGTTGCTAGGAAGATATAAGTTTTATAAGGTAGAAATAATTTACTGATCAAGATAAGCTCTTCCTCTAAAGAATTCCTGTCATATAGTTACTGAAGGCGTACATTACTTTAGAAAAATGTCACCCTAATGATTTAATATGGAATGAGGCTAGAAATAATGGATGACACCAGAGGTATTAATGAAGGGACATATTTTTTTTGATGTCACCATTGCCTGAGATGTTAGCCTACACTAGGATTTTGCTGCAAAGTTAATTAGTGTCTGGGACTTGAGCTAGCCCGAGATTACTTGATGGTTTGCTTGATGTATGCGTGCATGTGTGTATGTCTTCATTTATTTTCAGTACACAAATAATGCATATCTATTCTGAGAACGCTAGCAAACAAAGTTTTAAAAAAGTAAAGAAAAAAAAAAAACTTCCACAACCCCACCACTCACAGATATTGTTAATGTATTGGGTACTATGTTCCCATTGATCTTAATATATTTAGATTGTGCAAGAAGCATTTCAAGAGTCAGTTCTCCCTTTCCCAGCTTATCTTTTGTTGTTGTTGGTAACTGCTGTTGGCCCCCGACTCACAACAACCCCATGTACAACAGAGTGAAGCTCTGCCTGGCCCTATACCATCCTCATGATCGGTTTCGGATCAGACAATTGAGATCCATTGGCTATTTTCGGAAGTAAATTGCCAGGCCTTTCTTTCTAGTCCATCTTCGTGGAAGCTCTACTGAAATCTATTCAGCATCATAGCAAAACACAAGTCTCCACTGACAGATGGGTGGTAGCTGCACATGAGGGACATTGGCTAGAACCAAACCCAGGTTTCTCCATGGAAGGCAGGAATTCTACCACTGAACCACCACTGCCTCACAGCTTATCTTTAATTCTTGTTTCCTCATTTCCTTATTTTTTAATGTTAAATACCTTTATTCTAAAACATTATAACCTGTACATGTAAAATCATAACATTTCTCATAGCCCCGCATTATGGAAACTCAGGGCGTACCTTTCTTTCTGTAAAATTCAAGAAACCTTTACAGATACAGGGCCCTGGTGGCACAGTGGTTAAGCATTTGGTTGCTAGCCAAAAAGCTGGTAGTTTGAATCCACCAGCCGCTCCTTGGGAAACCCATGGGGTGGTTCTACTCTGTCCTATAGGGTCACTATGAGTCAGAATCAACTCAATGGCAATGGATTTGGTTTTGGTTTTTACAGATACAGCTAGTGGCAAACCTCATTAACAGGAGTATCTAATCCCCAGAGTCTCAGAAAGCAAATGCTGTCAAAGCAGTAGAGTCACTGAGTTGCAGTGGGCTTCCAAAGACCATGAACATCTGCCATTTTGAAGAGATAAACAGGAAGAAAAGACAACACCAAAATGCAAGAAATTATATACAACAAAGGGACAGTGAGTAGAGTCATAAAAGTTTCAAGCTGAATGGCACTGGCAGGGGAACAGAAGTCGATAAGGGCACAGGTGTCCAAATTGTACAGCCCTGAGTTTCAGTCCCACCTCCACCCCACTAACTACGTGTGTTATTCCCTTCAGTATATTATTTAAGCTCTCGAAGCATCCATTTCCTCTTCTGTAAAATGAAAATCTAAAAAAATTCATCTCAGAGATTTGTTCTGAAGAGTAAATCTGATAATATGTGCTGAACACCTATCACAATGTCATACTTCAATTATATCTGAAAAATGTCTCACAGTGTTTATGCAATATGAGCCTTAGCAATAAGGCAACTGAGCCTTAGAAACTAAAAGACTTGCTCAAGGTCACATAATGTATAGGTGGCAAAAATGAGACTTGAATCCAGCCTGATTCTCAACCCAATGCCTCCTTCACTTTACCAAGAAGCCATTCCATTCCCAATAGATGGAGAGAGCGTGAGTAAACATTCAGAAAATATGTTGTTGTCGTTAGGTACCGTCAAGTCGGTTCTGACTCATAGCGACCCTATGTACTATAGAACTAAACACTGTTCTGTCCTGCGTCATCCTCATAATTGTTGTTATACTTAAGCCCATTGTTGCAGCCACTGTGTCAGTCCATCTCGTTGAGGGTCTTCCTATTTTTTGATGACCCTGTACTTTACCAAGTATGATGTCCTTCTCCAGGGACTGATCCCTTCTGACAAAATGTCCAAAGTATGTAAAACATGGTCTTGCCATCCTAGCTTCTAAGGAGCATTCTGGTTGTACTTCTTCCAAGATAGATTTGTTCATTCTTTTGGCAGTCCGTGGTATATTCAATATTCTTCGCCAATACCACAATTCAAAGGCATCAATTCTCCTTTGGTCTTCCTTATTCATTATCCAGCTTTCATATGCATATGATGCCATTGAAAACACCATGGCTTGGGTCAGGCGCATCTTAGTCCTCAAAGTGACATCTTTGCTTTTGAACACTTTAAAGAGGTCTTTTTTAGCAGATTTGCCCAATGCAATGAGTCTTTTGATTTCTTGACTGCTGCTTCCATGAGTGTTGATTGTGAATCCAAGTAAAATGAAATCCTTTACAATTTCAGTCTTTTCTCTGTTTATCATGATGTTGCTTATTGGTCCAGTTATGAGGATTTTTGTTTTCTTTATGTTGAGGTGTAATCCATACTGAAGGCTGTGGTCTTTGATCTTCATCAGTAAGTGCATCAAGTCCTCTTCACTTTCAGCAAGCAAGAGTGTGTCATCTGCATAACACAGGTTAATGAGTCTTCCTTCAATCTTGATGCCCCGTTCTTCTTCATATAGTCCAGCTTCTTGGATTATTTGCTCAGCATACAGATTGAATAGGTACGGAGAAAGGATACAACCCGAACACACACCTTTCCTGACTTTAAACCACACAGTATCCCCTTGTTCTGCCAAACAACTGCCTATTGATCCATGTACAAGTTCCTCATGAGCACAATTAAGTGTTCTAGAATTCCCATTCAGAAAATACAGTTATATATTATACAGTTAACTGTATATAGCCCAGAATATAGATGTATATATATATAGATATTAATATATATATTTATTCAGAATGAATATATATATTCAGAATAAATATTCAGAA
>NW_004443970.1:14411832-14464225 GCF_000243295.1 Trichechus manatus latirostris
TTATTACTCCTTTATTGGATTTTCTTTTATTGTGGTTTTATGTGTACATATACGTGTATAGATATAGATATATGTATATATATAAACATATAAAATATTTCCCAAAATAAGAGAATTGTGGAACTCTACTCTAAATCCAATCAGAGCCTCTCTCCTTGATGTATTTACAACTATTTAAGAATAAAATATCGCTCAGACATAACTCTATTTAACTCCTAGGAGGAAGGGTCATAGCCACTTAGTATGATTAATTTGGACTCGAACCTTTTAGCTCCTGCAGTATCCAGAAATAATTTATTATCCTGACATTACGTAAAAGAAATCAGCATAATACAAATATTCAAACTGGCATTTAAAAATATGTCAGCAGAGTGGATCGGAGTCCTCATTCTTTACTTTATATCAAGATGAGTCTGTTTGATACCTGCCATGGAGTGAAGCTTATCGAGATGCGACAGGAAGCAAAAGTTATCTTTAACACAATGGAAAAGGGCAAGTGAATGTTAATATTTAATTAAAGTCACAGAAAAAGAAACAGCAACTTGCAGTGCAGTGATGGAGAGAATGGTGTGTTGGTGTCTTAAGGAGGCTGGTTGGCCAAACACAGAGGCAAAATCTGTATGCAAACAGTTGAATTAGCAGCTCTCTCTGACGTAGTGTTACAGTTGTTTGTATTCAGGAGACAGTGCACAGAGAAAGGACTTTGAAGTCAGACAGACAGCTGGATTGAGAAGAGCCTACAGAGTGGTTATGAACAAGGGCTTAGAAGCCAGACTGCCTGGTTTCAAATACCATCTACGTTCCCCTTATTAACTGCATGACCTCAGGCAAGTCACTGATTCTTTGTTCCTTAGTTTCCTTGTCTGTAAAATGGGAATGATGCTAATACCTACTCATATAGTAAGGAGCCCTGATGGTGCCATAGTTAAGCACTCGGCTGCTAACTGAAGGGTTGGCAGGTCAAACCCATCAGCTACTCCTTGGGAGAAAAGACCTAGCGATCTGATCCTGTAAAAATTACAGGTTAGGAAACCCTATGGTGCAATTCTACTCTGTCATATATATGGTCACTATTAGTCGGAATGGACTCCATGGCACACAACAACAACAACTCCTATAGTACTTTTTGTTTTGTTGTTAGTTGCCATCGAGTTGGCTCTGACTCATGGTGACCTTATGTATAACAGAACAAAATGTTGCCTGGTCCTGTGCTATCTTCATCATTGTTGGTATGTCTGAGCCCACAGCTGCAGTTATTGTGTCAATCCATCTCATTGAGAGTTTCCGTATACTTTACCTAACATGATATCTTTTTCTAGTTTAGGAAGATTGAAAAATGAACTACTATTTGGAAAACATGCGATAAGCACTATGTAAGTATTAGTTAAACATGGTCCTGAGTCCTGGACCTACCACTTACTAGCTACTCCCCAGTAAAAGTTACTACTATTAGAAGTGCTGCCACTACTATTACTACTACTACTACTTAGTCTTTCTCAGACCCAGGCGTCTCATCTGGGAAATGTGTCAAATCACAGTGTCTCGTTTACGCAGTAGTAAAAGTTAAATAGGATCATGCTCATCACCTGCCACAAACCAGTGGAAGAATGTTTATCTTGGTTTTTGCTTTGCCAACTAGACCAGAAAGTCCCTGAAGACATGTACTCTATCATGTTGTTCTTTGAGTCTACCATGGGGATTTCTATTTATTAATATTTGTAAAAGAGCAAAAGGTTTAAAGATGCAACTAAAATGCTCTATATACATGCTGTCATGGATTGAATTGTGTCGCCAAAAAATATGTATCAAGTTGGTTAGGCCATGATTCCCAATATTGTGTGGTTGTTCTCTATTTTGTGATTGTAATTTTCCTATGCGTTGTAAATCCTAATCTCTACCTGTGGTTAATGAGGTAAGATTAGATTATGTTAAAGAAGATTAGGTTGGGATTGTAACACCCTTACTAAGGTCACATCCCTGATCCAATGTAAAGGGAGTTTCCCTGGGGTGTGGCCTGCACCACCTTTTATCTTACAAAAGATTAAGGAAAGGGAAGCCAGGAGAGAGTTGGGGGACCTCATACCAATAAGAAAGCAGCACTGGGAGAAGAGCGTGTCCTTTGGACCCGGGGTTCCTGCATAGAGAAATTTCTCAGCCAGGGGAAGAGTGATGTCAGGGACCTTCCTCCAGAGCCGACAGAGAGAGAAAGCCTTCCCCTGGAGATGACACCTTGAATTTAGACTTGTAGCCTACTAGACTGCGAGAGAATAAATTTCTCTTTGTTGAAGCCATCCATTTGTGGTATTTCTGTTATAGCAGCACTAGATAACTAAGAGACATGCCAACACATATTCATACTCAAACTTAGAACACACCCTCAGAAAAGAAACATATGGATACTCACTCAGATATACAAGGTATTAATAGGTTTAGAATAAAAACATTGTAAAATAATGAGGCCCAACCCAGAATTCACCCAACACAGTTACACTCTCTCCTACATCGTTTACATATGATTATTAGATTCTTGTTGGAACTTCCAGCAATGCACAATGAAGTCATTCACAGAGCAAGTGTGTTCTTTCTTTTCTTACATCCCAGTGGGACTTTTAAAAATAGCTTCCTTTGGGAGCATTTTAAAAAGTCCCACTTATTTTAGTTAATCTTGATCCTGTTTCCACTACTGAATGGCATATCCCTTGAGATGAAAGATAAAGGATTCTCAACTTACTCATATTTATTTATAGCTCTCAACTATATATGGACTATTCCTATGCCCCTAGTATATGCTCAGTAAATGTTAATGGGGAACAAAATTGAACGATTAGTGATGTAAAAGAATTTCTGAGAAGGGACACAAAGTTAAAAATAATACTAGAGATTTAGTATTTGATTGTACAACTCAAAAATTGTACAACACACATCGTGAGACGGGATGTTGCACCTAAGATGAGGCAGTATGGGGTTTTTATAGTCCAAGGAACAAAGAAAGCTAAGGAAGTCCAAGCAGTTTTGATGAGTCTTTCAGATATTCATCAGAATGTCTCTTGAAATCCTTTCTTCCTCAGAATTGTGTTTGGCTAAGAAGAGAAACTACACAGGTCTGAGGGGTCAATGCCTGCCGAAGCCAGTTTGTCTGGAATGTAGAGCTAGTCTAAGAGGGTTTGTTACATATAAACTTAATGAAACTTGCTAGTTATTATCTCTAAGGTTTAGGTTACTTATTATCTTAAACATTTGCCCTATGAGACCAGGTTTTGCCATGTTCTCTGAACTTGGCAGAAATGTTTCCTGTTTCCACATTTTGTTTTAGTCTCCACATAGATTTCTAACCTCCACAATTTTCCCGTTTTGATCAAGCCTCTACTAGGAGGTGCCAATCACCCATAATGAGGTAACCTTTCTTCTGCAAGGAATTTTACCTCTTGTTGATTGCTCCATTGTTTACCTTATTTCAGTGTCATTTTACCTGACGTTTATTTTCTTCATTTTGCCATGCTATTAGGTGCCATCTTCAGGTTGAGTCGTTTCAGTGTTTTATTTGTGGATGGTTTAGGCCAAATTTGAGAAATTACTTAGCCAGCATGAAGAACATTAGCCAATACCTGTATATCAAAAGGTAAGGTATTACACATTATTTTCTTGCTGAAAAGCATGAGTAATTAACATCAGTTTATCTATGGGGTGAGTAGGTTTAGGTACACAACATTCCATAGAAGTACAATAGTTGATCAGTGAAAGACAAGATTGTATAATTATAAAGTTAGATACAAAGATTTATAGGAACAAGCCAAGGAAAATGAATAATTTCTTCCACAATCCACCCTCCAAGCCAAACCAGTTATTTAAATTTTCAGATAAAGAAGGAACAGGATCATTGAGATTTGACACTATGTGTTGCATATGGGAAACACAGTGAGTGATATTAGCACTGTCATTTGTGATATAGACAAAACAGTCAGTTTCACTAATGGCACAGGTGCCCCCCTGAGTGGCTGTGAGAATGTCAACAACCATTCAGTTTTAGAAAACTACTTTTCTCATCATAGTCATATTGGTGTTTATTTCCTGGAATCCATGGGTGGTATCATTTAAAGTACTCTGAATGTATGCAAACAGAACTTCAACATGTGCCATAACACCTTCTAATCCTATTTGGGGTACAAAAATATAAGCTAAACGATCATACTATTGAAATACATATCTGGACTAACGAGCTCTTAACAGGCAACCATTAGCAGAAAGAGGCAAATCAGTTAATATTCAACTTTTGATCCAGCTCAATCCTATAGTACATCTGCTAATCCATCCAGGTAGGAGCCAAGGCCAAAGGTAGAGCCACATAACAAAGATGTGCCATTTAGGCTAGCCAAATAGCAAGAATCAGGCGATGAGAAAAACTCTGATTGTAGAATATTCTGTAGTCAGTATAGTTTTATTAGTTATTGAAATAGCTGATTCTTACATTAAAAGAAGGGGGGGGAATGGTTTATTATATCTAGAAAATAGAACATTAAGCATCAGTTATATTCTCATATAAACTCCATAGTAATCCTTTAATCAACTCAGTCCTATGTAGTTAATGTTGGTCTTATGTAGTTAATGTTGGTTCTATACAATTCAGGATCAGCAGCAGTCTGAAAACCTAATCAGCTTCTACATAAGAGTTCTAGAAACCTTGAGTCAGTTCAATTGTATCCCAAATCAAAAAAAAAAACAAACTTTTTGCTGTTGAGTCATTTCCGACTCATAGCGACTCTACAGGACAGAATAGAACCGCCCCATAGGTTTTCCAAGAAGTGGCTGGTGGATTTGAACTGTCAACCTTTTGGTTAGAAGCCATAGCTATTAACCACTATGCCACCAGGGCTCCCAGTTGTATCCACATTCAAAATATCATAGTACTTTTCATAAGTCTGAAATAGTCCATTTTTTGTTGGAATATTTTGGTCAAGCATTTTCAGAGAAGCAGCAAAGTGAAAATTTTTCTGCAGATGACAAACTTAAAAATGGTCATGGTTAACTTACAATAATAGTAATTCTTAAAAGTAAAAGACCTGATGAGAATAAATTACAAAAGTAATGCAAAGTCAAATAAATTCAATTAAAAAAAAAAAACTTTAAACAAAAATATCTCTAAACATGATTAACCTTATTTTCAAAGAGCTTGGGATACAACATATAATAATCTTGAGATGTAATATCATAGTTAGGATATACCAATAAAATGCCAAGATTATCAAGTTTCCAAACATCTGAATAGAAATTAAGCTCTATAAGTAAATGGAGTAAATTTACCAGTTAAAAATCATTGGTTTTTATGTTGCTAGATTCAGAAGAAACAAAGTTGTGACTACATGAGCAATAAAGAAAAATAATAATAGAATTATGGTGTTATGGATTGAATTATGTCCTCCCAAAAATGTGTGTATCAATTTGGTTGGACCATGATTCCCAGTATTGTGTGATTGTCCTCCATTTTGTGATTGTAATTTTATGTTAAAGAGGATTAAGATGGGATTATAACACCCTTACTAAGGTCACATCACTGATCCAATGTAAAAGGAGTTTCCCTGGGGTGTGGCCTGCACTACCATTTATCTTACAAGAGATAAAAGGAAAGGGAAGCAAGCAGAGAGGGAGGTCCTCCTACCACCAAAAAAGCAGTGCTGGGAACAGAGTGTGTCCTTTGGACCCAGGGTTCCTGCACAGAGAAACTCCTAGTCCAGGGGAAGATCGATGACAAGGACCTTCCTCCAGAGCCGACAGAGAAAGAAAGCCTTCCCCTGGAGCTGATGCCCTGAATTTGGACTTCTAGCCTACGAGACTGTGAGAAAATAAATTTCTCTTTGTTAAAACCATCCACTTGTGGTGTTTTTGTTATAGCAGCACTAGATAACTAAGACATATGGCATAATATTATTTGCTTGTTATCTAATGTCAGACAGAAACATAAGAGGAAACGTTAACATATCAACTTTTTAATTTAAAGAAAATTAGGCATTTCTTTTGATTTGATAATACGTTTCATGTAATTCATAACACATTAAATAAAGCTTTTATGTTAAAATTTTTCTTTATAAAGCAGAAAAAAAAAATCTTTTCTGGCCTTCCATGAAGTTTCAGAGTTGTCAGGAGTTTACCATAGGTCAGTGAGAAACAATATTTAATTATTTACTTAAAAATTTTTAAAGGTGAAAACTTAACCTTTTTTTTCCCAAAGCCATGTGGCTTCAGTATGAACTCAGGAGTTTATTCTAATGAGATGCTGAATCCTTGTCTTCAAGGCAGATTATACAGAGGATAAATTCAATTCTTCAACTCAGTAATTAAGGAAAACTTTATTATAGCAAGAAATCCAATTTTTATGTTATTTGACAGTAAAGCTTTTAAAATTCTCATAAATTAACCCATCAAACTTAGGTGCAGCAGATAAAAACTTTGACCATATCAAATTCCTTTCAATAAACCTTTTAAATTTTCTGTCCTTGTTACATATCTCTTATAGTACAACTTTTTAAGAGGCAAAAATGAATACACTCATTACAAAAAAAAAAAAAAACGCATTGCTGCCTAGTCGAGTCCAACTCATAGCAACTCCATAAGACAGAGTAGAACTGCCCCACAGGGTTTCCAAGGAGCAGCTGGTGGATTCATACTGCCAATGTCTTGGTTAATAGCTGAGGTCTCGACAACTGCACCACCAGGGCTCCCGAACACACTGATTAACAGACCCAAATATATATATACATACATCCTTTATGTGTGGCATAAAAAGAGCCTATAAACTTCAGTTATAATGAACATCCATTAACTCAATTTAATAGCAGTAAGTTACCTAAAAAATCTTGGAAATTAATAAAACGTAATTACTGTTGAAATAAAGTTTCTCTAAATAGTCTATATTTCCAGTCAAACTTTTATCATTTCCTGTATTTTCTGAATCTAACCTTAGATTTGTTCTTTTTTTTTTTTTTTTTTTAATTGGGGATCCACCCAATTTCTGATAACTGTATTAAGACATCATTTTTTTTCTTATTTTAGACCCCATTGATGTCCACATTATTTATTGCACTTTCATTTGACTTAATAAGGGTTTCACATGGTTGGGAGGGGTCTTTTTTCAAAACCTTCTTTGGAGCACTGTGGGCTTTAGAGGCTCGTTATCAAGAAAGAATCAGTTAATCTCAATTCATTTACATATGTTTAAGTTGGCCTAGGTATTTTGAAAGACAAAAGATAACTAAATTCTTTTAATATTTATTATTCTCTTGGCAAGCAGTTTAGCCTTCCTTCTTCTCATTCTGGAATTAATAAAAATTACTCCTTTTCCTTAAATAAAACAAATCTCATATAATATCTACCTTAAGTTACTTAGAAAGGCATTACTTTTAAGATTTTGCTCTTAAGGGTGACATAAACATAAAAACTTTTGTCAGAATGAATTCATGGGAATATTAGGACTATTTAAAATATTTCTATAAGCACTTTTTATCATTAAATCAATCAGAATAAGTTCTTTGGAGGAATATTATAATACTATCCAGAGGTAGGAAATTATTACGTTGTCATAAGCCTGTCTTTTTGTATGCTTTATAGAATCCTTTAGAGAAGCAATTTAGAGTAATTTGTCTTTTTTAAGGCCTTGGTATACCAATCAAAATAAACAATCCATCCTTTTTCAGTGCACTTTTCAAATAGAACAATTTATATCAAATTTTCTCAAAGTAGCTACTGACAGCCCAAATCATAAAACAGATGCAAGTAGGTTTTCTTGAAAGAGAAAAGAAAATTAAGACTTAAGATGGCCTTGTGAGAAAAAAGAAAAAGAAAAACTCAGCAACTGCCAGTCGTGGCTTCTGGGGACAAGACAAAAACTCAGACATAAAATTAGGCAGAAAGTTCACACAAGTGCACCTGTCTGTGAGGCCAGCTCAAAAATCAGGCTTATACTCAACACCACACAAGACAAATATATAGTGAACCAGTTTCTTAAAATGTATACAGCAATTCTTGGGTAAGAGTGACTCAGCTTAACAGACAAACAGGTCCCTGATCAAGTCATTAACTTGCCAGAGTCTCAGATGGATGGATTTTATTCAGACCCTTCGACTACAGCTGAGCATTAAGCAAAATTTCTTTAAAAAGACAATGCAAATGTGAACTCATTTTCTCAAAGTGATCACTGAAAATACAAATTCCTTCAAGTATATTCAGCTTATAGCATTTTTGAACATCAATTACAAACTGGTGTCCAAGTAGAGAGGAAATCTGGGCTGATTTATCAAGGATGTTAAGCATCTTATTCTCTTAGGTAGAACTTTGGTTTCCTAGAGTCAAATAAAATTCCTAGCAGGAAGTCTGTCATTGGGTTTTGCTTTGTTTCAGAGTATGCCTCTATTGCATGAGAGTTTTCTTGCATTTGGTGGGCAGCCTAGTACTCTGGCCCATCTAATGTCTCATCTTATCATTTCCCATGTGTCTCTGTTGGTGACGAGTGCTGTAAGGGCACCTATGATGCTCGTATCCATGCCCACATAATTTTGCTGCTTAAAGACTCTGGGATTCCTTCATAACAACCACACGAAACCTAGTTACATACCTAGCTCATTCTGCCAGCTAGAAACTAAGTCTCTTATTTTAGGCCTTAAATATACCAGTCTGTCTAATTGGAAAGTACCCTAAAGTAGCCACTGACTTAACTGTCTTTAGAGAGCTCACACAAAAATCCAAATGAAAACAAGAACTAAACCCATAGTTCTTGACCATGTAGTGAGCCAGCGTTCTACTAGGAAAATAAGCTGCTTTCATGGATTCAGTATACCCCATACTGAGACAGTCCTAAGTGCTATGGTTCACCAAACTAACAATAAATATTGGAGTTTGCACTACCCATCAGGACAGCATTTTCAAAGTCAACAATTCAAAACACAAATCGAAAGTTAAATCTCAGAAAAGCTACTATGCAAGGTGCAGAACTCGGATTCTAAGAGGTTTTTTTGTACCTTCATGACTCTGAGATAAAGCGGAGACAAAGGAGCCCAATCAGCTCAGCTTGGTACCAAAGCTCAAAACTGGCAATTTATCTCGAGATCACAGAGGTTACCTAGGGAATCCCACTTAACACACCAGAAATGTAAAAGAATTTCTGAGAATTATCTAAAAATAATACTAGAAATTTATTATTCAATCATACAATTTACAAATTGGACAACACACAGCATGAAATTGGGTGTTGTACCTAATATGAGGCAGTATGGGCTTTTTATAGTCCAAGGAGCAGAGAAAGTCAGAGAAGTCAAGCAGTTTTGATGAGTCTTTCGGATAGTCATCAAATGTCTCTTGAAATCCTTTCTTCCTCATAATTGTGTTTGGCTGAGAGAACAAATGACGCAGGTCTGAGGGGTCAATGCCTGCTGAAGCCAGCTTGTCTGGAATGTAGAGCTATTTTAAGAGGATTCATTATACATAAACTTAGAGAAACAAGTTAGTTATTATTTCTAAGGTTTAGGTTACTTATTATCTTAAACATTTGCTCTATGAGACACAGTTTCACTATGTTTTCTAAACTTGGCAGAAATGTTGTCCCCAGTTTCCACATTTTGTTTTAGTCTCCCCATAGAAATTTCTAGCCTCTACAGTGATTCCTTACGGCATTTCCCTTTCTGAGTATACAACTCATTATAAATGAAATATTTCCTATGTCCAATCTTTCCATCTGTTTATGTATATCTTGCCATATTTAAAATCTTGAAATCTAAAGAGATTCGGTTTTCATTTCCTGGCTGAAAAACTGAATTTAAATTGCTTTTTAATACTTGACATTTTGATTTCATGGATTGTTAGACCTCCCAAGAAAGTCAAAATTGTCGAGTCATTTTACATACTGGGAATCAAAACCAATCATTAGCAGAACCTGGGCTGGAGGCTGGGTCACCTGGCTCTTAATCCTGTATTTAGTTCCACTGCACCATTCTGTTCTGCAAGCACTTTGCAATTTACAAAGCTCCTTTAACTGACAAAAGGCAAATGGCTTTTTGATCCTTAAATCTATGCTGTAGGAATAACAGACAGTATATCCCTACATTTTAAAGAAAGAAACCAAGTTTCAAAGAGCGAACCTTTGACTCTCAACATCCCATAGCAAGGAAGTAGTAAAGCTGGGGGAAAACCCAGGTATTCAATGTCCCCTTCCATTATAACAAACTCAGCAAATGTATTTAAAAAGAGAGAAGTACCAAAAATGGGAAGAGTGGAGGAAATACAAAGTAATGTTATAGTCAAAGTGGGCTGAGGTAGTAAAACTCTAAAGGGATCCATGCCCACTGTTGTTATTGTTGACTGCTGTCCAGTCAGCTGCTGACCCATGGCACCACATGTAAAACAGAACAAAACCCTGCCTGATCTTGCACCATCCCCATGATTGCTTGTGGATCAAACCATTGTGATCCACAAGGTTTTCGTTGGCTGATTTTTGGAAGTAGATCTCCAGGCCTTTCTTCCTAGTTCATCTTGGTCTGGAAGCGCTGCTGATACCTGTTCACCATCACAGCAACAAACAAGCCTCCAATGACAGACGGCTGGTGGCTGCTCTTGAGGTGCATTGACTGGGAATAGAACCCAGGTCTCTCAGTGTGCATGGAAGGTGAGAATTCTACCACTGAACCACCAGTGCCTTCCATACCCACCTTTGTTGTTGTTGTTGGGTGCTGTCAAGTCGATTTCTACTAATAGCAACCCCACATGACAGAGTAGTATTGCCCCATAGGGTTTTCTTGGCTATAATCTTTATGGAAGCAGATTGTCAGGTCTTTCTCCCACAGAGCCACGAGGTGGGTTCAAACCACCAACCTCTCAGCAGCCTAATGCTTAACTGTTGTACTACTGGGGTCCACACCCACTACCTCTTATCAAATACCAACTGGAGCACATCTGAGGATTAGAGCAATTGCACCCTACAATGGAAACTCACCCACAGATAAACAAAAAGCAATTTTCTCCCTCAATTGATCCATGAGAGGAATAATTATTTTCCACTACCCAGGGGGCCATCTTGAAAACCAGCCCTCCTACGAAGTAGAATATTGGATATTTTTTCTTACCCAAAAGAGAAAACTAGAATATATTTAATTAGCAAATTTAAATCAGTCTCTCACTCCTCATTTCCTACTATATTACTTGGATTTTTAAAATATATTAAAATTCTTTAAGAAATTCAAAATAAATATGCATAAGGTGGCCTCATGGCTATAATACTTGACATAAGGTTTCAGAAGATGCAGGATTACTTACCTTGCTTCTCTGCAGAAGTGCCAGTTCCCCACAGAGAGAGAGCTGGCAGGGGTGTGAGCAGGAACAGTTCACTGCCTTTCAAAAGTAAGAGCCCCCGGGTAGTATGCTGGTTCAGCAAGCTGGAGATGTGTCTACCCAGGCAGAAAGAAATCATAACATTCTTAATGAGGCATTGCAACCTGGTCATTCTCAGTTGGACTCAAAGTAGAGTATGCTGAATTTGACTTGTAGATGGTGAATAATTAGCAACTCCTAGGAATAAAAAAAAAAAAAAATCTATGATTATGGTTCTTTGGTTCCTGGAATGATCTCTTTAATTGCAGTACCACTTTTTCCTACCAACCAGCTAGCCAATAAGTATCTTTGAAAGACCTGCAAGCCTCATTGTTTTGAGGGTTTCACTTTGTCTCTTCCAGCCATGCTTTTCCCCATAGGGCCATGGAGACCTGCCAACATGGAGCCCAAACCCAACCTTCCATTCCACATTCTGGGCACCCAAGATCCCAGAATCTCCTATCCAAGGGGCCCAAAGCCTGCTTTCAGAACCTGCATGTGCTGCTTTACTGAGCCCAGCTTCAGAAGGAAGGCCTTCACAAAAGTGTGTGTACTTCTGGACTGCACTATACTGGAAGAGTAGCCAAATAGTGCCTGTTTGTGGAGGGTGTGGATTGAGCTTGAGCATATATGCACATACGCATTTAAGGCTTTTCATTGTGCAGGACTGAATGGGGAATGAGAATAGAGAGGAGTGGGCCATGGGCTAAGAGCCTCCATGTATGCTCTTGTCATGGCCCACATTAGGAACAGGCCTAGCAGCCCCTTTAGATATTGCCTCTTTGCTCTTTATTTAGTGGAGTAGCAAGCAGAGCACTTACCTGGCTTATTATAGGATTTATGAGTAGATGAGTGGAATCCATTTGAGAGCCAACTCTTGAGAGCCAGAATGCATATGATAGAAGAGACAATGTAAACAGTGGGAAAAGCATGCTTAGAGTGAGATGAATCTGAGCACCAGGCCCTGACCTGCCACTTCTTAGCTCTGAGACCTAGTGTAATTACCTAACCTCTCTGAGTCCTGTCTCTAAAATAAGGTTTAAAAATTTAACTACGTTGTAGAATTACTGATCTCTGGGCTTGTGCTTGACTATTAACCCAAAGGTTGGCGGTTCAAACCCATCCAGTGCCACTGCGGAAGAAAGGCCTGGTGATCTGCTTCCATAAATATTACACTCAAGAAAACCCTGTTAGAGCTGTTTTACTCTGTAACACATGGGATTACCATGAGTCAGAATTGTCTCAAAGGTAATGGGTTATGGAATTACTGGGTGGTATAGGGTCGCTGTGAGTTGGAATCGACTGGATGGCAACAGGTTTGGTTTGGGTTTTTTTTTTTTTGTATATATGTGAATAACAGGTACCAGGATAATTTACACACAGTAGGCATTTTATAAAGTTATTTTATGGGTAGTAGAATTTCCAACATATGAAAGACCTAGGATTAAGTAGGGACTATTGACCCCAGAAGGAGCCGTGGTAGTGCAATGGTTAAGTACTCAGCTGCTCATCGATAGGTCAGTGGTTTGAATCCACCAGCTGCTCTGTGGGAGAAAAGACCTGGCAGTCTTCTCCCATAAAAGTTACAGCCTAGGAAACCTTATGGGGCAGTTCTACTCTCTCCTATAGAGTCAATATGAGTCGGAATTTACTCAACAACGCACAACATTGACCTCAGAAAAGCGAGATTAATTAGAAGGTTACATGTACTGAATGTCAAATGGAAGAGCAGATGTTTCTGTTTTGAGAAAACTGAGTTGCCTGTTTCTTAATAAGAGTAAAAAGCATTTTACCGTATTAAAAAGATTATAATAAATGGGCAGTAGGTGCAGCTGTACAATGAATGAAAGTGTGAGCACTTAGCAGTCCTGTGGCACCTCTTCTGAATTCTCCACTGTCGTTTAACGATGTTTTAAGTTCCTTTTTTGTATCATTCTCTTTTATTAACTTTCACCCATTGTCCTTTTAACTTGGATATTTTCAAAGCATGTCAATCCCTACATTGCAGCAATAAACAGAATTGAGTTAGCTTTACACCACTTCAGTGCCTCAGTCTAATAGCATATTGGACAATAATGGATATTGCTAGGACAGAGGGCTTTCTGAGGCTCACATGGAGATTGGTATGTAGGCATCTGCAATCTCATATAAATCTTCGAACTATCTTCTCTAGTAGAATGATAAATTACATAAAATAAAAATTACAAGGAGAAAAATATGGGGAAAAGCCCAGATTTGGAAGGAGAAAGACCTGAATTCCAGTTGCTGTTCTTGTTGTTAGGTGCCATCTAATCAGCTACAACTCATAGCAACCCTATGTATAACAGAACAAAACATTGTCCAGTCCTGCACCATTCTCACAATTGTTGCTATGTTTGAGGAGCTCACTGTTGCAGCCACTGTATCAATCCATCTCACTGAGTGTCTCCATCTTTTTCGCTGACCCTCTGCTTTACTAAGCATGATGTCTTTCTCCAGCAATTTGTTCCTCCTAATGACATATCCAAAGTAAGCAAGAGATGTTCTCTATCTTGATATGGTTGGTGATTATAAAAGTGTATTGTGTGAGTGTGTGTGTTTAAAAATTACCGAGTTGTACAATACACTTAAAATTTGTGCACTTTATCTATTATATATTTTCTACCTCAATATTAAATCAAATTAAAAGTTAAGACTACAGCTATTTTCTCTGAATAATGAGCATTGTATGAAATTTGGGTCTGTGTCCTTGCTTTGCATGAGGACTTGCATAGAGACAGGGCCCAATGTGAAATGAAAATATGGTGCCCTTTGTTTATCAACGATTAGGAATTTCAGGGTGGTGATAATGCAGCATTCAACCACATATGGGGACCTTTTGAGCATGGGGACCGTCTAAGCATGAGGCACTGTGTAGCTACACAGGTTGCATGCCCATGAAGCTAGCCCTGCACAGAAAAATCCCACAAGGTGTCCTCAAAAGTGAGAAAGTCTTGCTAAGATTAAGCAACTACATAGTGTATAATGATACGATAAAAATTCCTGGTTCTGCCAGGCAGGCATAGTTTGGGTTAAAGAGGTTATGTCTTATTGAGCTGAATGACTAAGGTGTGGTTCTACCCTATTGCAAACGCAACAGGATAAATGCTTATTATGGGAAAGTGTACTAAAGCTGAGATTAGACAGAATGCTAATTAAACAGGGAACAATTTTAATGAGGCTTATGAATAGAAAACATGTGTCTATTAAGATGAAATATGCAATGCTGTCCATGTAGGAAAGAAACACTGCAATGATACAGTGATAAAGAGCTAGAAGAGCATGTGTACCAGTGATATCTTTTGCTTCACTGATTGAGAATTTTTAGTACTTCATTTATAGTAATTTATTCATTAAATATACTAAAACTCTTTATGCCTGGTAGAATGAAGTATTTGACATAGAAATGAGCGAGATAAAGGAATCAAGAGAACAAAGTATGGGGAACACAGATGGAAGCTGGGAGCTTGGGATTATCAAAGTAGCATGGGTACTCTGTGCTATACCAGTTAGGTAAAGACTCAGGATTAAGCTATGGCCAATAATCCTTATTTGCATGCAAAGACCAACTGGGTAGACCAGTTGGCCCATGTCATGGGTTATAAACAAAAGAGTTGTAAGGTGACACTAGCTAACTTTTGTCAATTCACATTTCGGGTAGTCATGTAAGGAGAAAAATGTAATTGCCCATTGGTGGTGAAATTAAATTCGTATGAATACTGAACAGGTAGGATTAGACAGAAAATTTCAAAATAAGGAATATACTAAAAAAAAAAAAAAAAAAAAAAACCACTCCATAAAGTAAAATTGGTACAAGCGTCTTTAGTAGGACTCTATTGTTCAGATTGTTTCAAATAGCTCTGTGCTTCTACAGGTCCTAGGCATGGCCATTCAAACTGCAGTGCATAAACCTACCCCTGTATAAAATGAATAGCTCAGGAGTTTTCATCAGCACTTGAGTTGTTTAACTAATTGCCAAGGAAGGTGTTAAGAAATATGTAATGACTTTGTCATTCCCCTTTTGTAGTTTTAAAATTAATTTTTAAATCGCAGTATGTGATCAGTACTGGATGACGACCAGAGAAAGATCTACAGACCCAAAAATTACACAAAAACCAAAACCCAGTGCTGTCCAGTAGATTCCGACTCAGCGACCCTATAGGACAGAGTAGAACTGCCCCATAGGGTTTCCAAGGAGCAGCTGGTGGATTCAAACTGTCAACCTTCTGATTAGCAGCCGTAGCCTCTTAACCACTGTGCCACCAGGGCTCCAGAAATTACACATGGAGAAGGAAATGTGAGTTTTTCTATATTTGTAACTATTTGGGGTCTGGTGACTTATACAACATTTTTCTAAGCATAAGCAGGACCCTATTTAAATACCATATTAACCTTGCAATAAAACCATTAGTACATTTGCCATCCATATTTGAAGAATATATCTGCAATCTTTAACTTCTCCAGGACTCAGCAGTGACACATAAACAAAGCTTTAAGAAGAGTGTGAGTAATTAAAGCAACAAGCAATTAACTAATTGATCCTAAAAAAATAGCTTGCATGACACCAACAGCATAATTGCAAACATTTTGTGGGGCAGAATAGGCTACGCTCATTTATGTGTCTTCATTGTAACTCTTCTAAAACAGCCACCCTAAACAATTTGAGAAACACCTTTTCACTGGTAGTTTGAACACTTAGAACTTCTCACACTCTCTCTCACCCGTCTGTTCCTTCCTTGTTCAATTATCCTGGACCCCGTTCCTCTCTTTAGTTCTCTAACATCAACTAACAGAATGTTCATTATTTACTCTGGGAAATCTTTCCTTACCTTCTTCTGCTCCAAGAATCCGTTTAGACACTTGTTCTGGGGTTTCATAGCCAATCTCACAGCCATTCTTCCCTATCATAGCTTGGAGCAGCTGCATAATTTGCACAACCCAGAGAAAAACTAAAATGTGGGCGCCAGTGTTAAAAAAAAGGAGCCTGGTGGCTCAATGGCTAAGCCCTTGGCTGCTAACCAAAAGGTTGGCAATTCAAATCCATCCAATGGCTCTGTAGGAGAAAGACCTGGTGATCTGCTTCCATGAAGATTACAGCCTAGAAAATTTTATGGGGCAGTCCTACTCTGTTATATGCAGTTGACTCAACAGCACACAACAAGAGCAACAGTGTTAACAAATTAAGAATTTCAAGACACTAACAGCAGAGCATAAAATCAAGCATTGGGCCTTCTGAGTGTGGGGCCTGTGTGATTCTACCCATCACCAGTCATGAAACCAGCCTTGACAGTAGCCCTGTATTGTGATTGCTGCTATCTTTACCTCTTAAAGTTGCATGGAAGTAGGAACCATGTCTAACATGTTCTTGCTATTATCCCGAGCAATAAGTGCCTGCCTGGCCCATGGTGGGATTAAGTATCAGGATCTACAAGGCACTATGAGACCTGACTTCTGCTTCTATGATTTCATCACTTACCTCTGTCTCCACTCCCCTTGAACCTAACTTGCCTTATTGAGTATGCAATTTTTACCTCTGTCGCAGGGCCTTTGCACTTGCTTTGCTCTTCTACAACAGAGCCATATGACTCTCATTTGTAAATCTTTTAGATCTTTGTTCAAATATTCCTCCCTCAGAGAGGACTTCCCTAGCCACTAATAGCTTAACTAGATCCCACAGGCACTCTGCCACTGCCCTAGTTTATAATTCTTCATTGCACAATTCCTATTTGAATTTATATGTATTGGATTTCTATTTCCTGTCTCCCATCTCTAGACTATAAGCTCCATCAGGAAAGAAACATTATCTTTTATTGTCTCCACTGTATCCCTGGGAACAGAGGGGAAGGATATCTCTGACACATAGCACATAGTAAGCACTCAATAAGTATTTGTTAACCAAATGTTTCAGAACATTCTCCAACTCACTTGCTTGCATACCTCATCAGGAGGGACCAATCACCGGAGGAAGACATCACGTTTGGTGAAGTAGATGGCAAACAAGGGCATAGAAGATCCACAGTAAAATAGATTGGCATAATAGCCACAACAATGGACTTGAACATGCTGGTGGTAGTAAGAATGGCAAAGGACTGGGCCATGTTTCCTTCAGTTGTACATAATGTAGCCATGAGCAAATAACAACCTGATGGTAGATAACAACAACCATTGTTGCTATTGGTGATGGTTCGCAGCATGATTGATATAATTGGTTTTATTGAATTTTACATGTGAAAAATATTGAATTGGCAGATGTGGTTTTATATTTTTACAACAGAAAGATAAAAAAAGTACATAAAGTAGCAAATAAATTAATATTTCCAAGGCTTCTTCTTGCAAATCAGGCTTATTTGATAAGAATTTAAGAGTAAAAACTGATTTGCTGCCCCAGATGCAAGAGGTCTACAAACTATAGCCCATGGGCCAAATCTAGCCCACTGCCTGTTTTGGTAATTAAAGATTTATTGGAATATAGTCACACCTATTCATTTATGCATTATTTATGGCTACTTTTGATCTACAACAGCAAAGCAGAGTATTTGGGAAGACTTAGAATGGCCCCACAAAGCCTGTCATATTTACTTTCTAGCCCGTTAGACAAAACATTTCCCAAAACCTGCCATAGAGCACATACCATGTAGAAACATAAAAACAAATTAGCTGTGGAATAAAATCAGTTCAGGGCCATATATATTAACAAAACAAACAAAGTCAACCAACAGTAAAAAGCAATTTCATTTTCTTTTTAAAGAAAGGAGTCTCACATTATCTGCCTTTAAATGAACAAAAGAGACATGTCACTCTGTTGAATGACTATGATCAATCAAACTGAAGCTTTAGCTATCTATTATTTAGGAATAGAATAAGCAGGAGAGGGGAAAGGAAGCAATGAAAAGGCAAAGGCAAGACAGGAAAAAAAATATGTAAAAAAAGCAAAACCTGTGCAAAGAGTAAGAAAAATGGAAATGAAAGGACATTCAAAGAAGGGCAGAGATTGGGAGCAGAAACCAGACTCCTCTCTTCCCCCAAAGCCACACACATTTATAAGAAGAAAGGAACAGAATCTGAGACAATGGCTTATGAAGAAGGAAAGGCTGAGACACAGAGTATCACTGAAGGTCACAGCACCCAGAGATGTCTTCAGATGCTTGCCATGCAGGTCAATGACATTATATTGTGGAGCAACATTCTTCACCTGTCTTAAGCTTTCATCACTAAAGTTTAAATGGACTTAGAAGCTTGTGTAAGGCAATGAAATTATGGATGCTCATTTGAGTATTAGATCTTCCCTGGTTTCCTTTAACAGTGTGGTCTCCAGACGGTAGCATCAGCATCATCTGAGAGCTTTTGAGAAGTGCACAGTCTATACTTATATCTACCAAATCAGAATTTGTATTTCAGCAAAATCCCCAAGTGATTTGTGTGCACATTAAAGTTTGAGAAGCACTGCTTTATCTCTTTTCTACCTTGCAATATGGCCAGTCCTCTCCACTCAAATCTGGCATTCCTAGTAATTGATGAGGAACCATTGGAATGTATCCGCTCCAGGAGGCAATAGAGAGTTTCTGAAGGAAACATAAATATTAAAGAGGGGCCTTGTGGTTAAGAGCTTAGCTGCTAACCAAAAGGTCAGCAGCTTGAATCCAGCAGCCGCTCCTTGGAAATCCTATGGGGCAATTCTACTTTGTCCTACAGGGTTGCTATAAGTCGGAATTGACTTTATGGCATCGGGTTTGGTATTTTGTTTGTTTCGGTTTAGAAAGACTTCTGTTCACCTGCCAACTCCAATTCTTATTAGCTGTGTGACTTCAGGAGGTCACTTAACCTCTTTGACTTTCATTTTCAATACCAAAAGTAGTAACAGTGCATACCTCATTGGGTTGTGAGGGGGAGTTAATAAAATAATTTCTACTCTGTAGGGGCCAACACTTAGTAGGTATTAATGAGATCACCTTTCTCCTATATTACTTTATCATTCAATCAGGGCCTATGTTGTTAGTTTTGTTTTTTAACGTTTAAAAAATATTATTTTATGTTTTTGTTTATTTGTCTAAGGATCTAACTGTATTGTCAGCTCCCTGAGGGCAGAAACAGTATCTCAGATTTATTTGAATCCCTCACCCCTGAGCCTAGCAGAATAGCTTGATTGAGGTAAGCTCTCAATTCATATTTGTTGATTGATTAATACTACCCACATAAGAAAAGTTTGTATGACATTGGTGGCCATTTCTCTTTATTCTCAATCTCTCTCTCTCCTCTCATTTCTTTTCTCTGTCTCTTTCTCATTCCTTCTTTCCCTTTCCTTTCCTCTCCTCCTCCCCTCCTTCCTCCACCTCCTTCTCCTTCTTTCTGTCTCTCTCTGTCTTTCTCCCTCCCTCCAACTCTCTTTTCACCAGTCCCCAATTTGCATATGCTGCAGACTCAGTTGTACTGTAATGTCACTGGGATCAAAACCTTTGATCCTCAGTCCTTGAAGGAAGTTTTTTTTTTTTTTTTTCAAACCAAGAATTTGATAAAAATATATTGTTTAATAATGATTTGTGATAATTGGCCATAATTACTTTATCCAAAATGAAGTGTCTGCGTGCAGATGAAGGTCATATTAATGTCAACATTGGCTCTCCCCCACTGGGATGTAGGCTTCATGGTGGCGGGTAGCTCCTTGGACAGTGCTTATCCCATGGTGGACAGACAGTAAGTATTTGGTATGGAATGAATGAGTCCATAAGGAAATATAGTGATGATGGATGATAAAATGTAGGGAGAAAAAGTGGAATAACAAATTGTATGATCAGTTTTGGCTCTGCCACTATCTATAAGACAGTGGGCAATTTCTTTAACTTCATTTAAGTTTGGTTTCTTCATTGGTTAAATGAAATTTATAATCCCTGCACTTCCTAGCTCTGTTTTTTTTTTTTCCCCTCAAATGAGCCAATTAATTAACATATATGAAAAGTTACTGAAAACTTAAAAGTGCTGTTATTGTTGTTATGTGCTGTCGACTTGGTTCCAACTCACAGCTACCCCATGTACAACAGAATGCAACACTGCCTGGTTCTGCGTCATCCTCACAGTCGTTATTATGCTCGAGCCCATTGTTGCAGCCACTGTGTCAATCCACCTCATTGAAGGTCTTCCTCTTTTTTGCTGACGCTGTACTTTACCAAGCATGATGTCCTTCTCCAGGGACTGATCCTTCCTGATAACATGTCCAAAGTATGTGAGACATAGTCTTGCCATCCTTGCTTCTAAGGAGCATTCTGGTTGCACTTCTTCCAGGAAAGATTTGTTTGATCTTTTGGCAGTCCATAATATATTCAATATTCTTTGCCAAAATCACAATTCAAAGGTGTCAATTCTTGTTTGGTCTTCTTTATTCATTGTCCAACTTTCACATGCATTTGAGGCAATTGAAAATATCATGGCTTGGGTCGGGCTCACCCTAGTCTTCAAGGTGACATCTTTGCTTTTCAACACTTTAAAGAGGTCTTTTGCAGCAGATTTGCCCAGTGCAATGTATCATTTGATTTCTTGACTGCTGCTTCCATGGAT
The DNA here is from genome assembly GCF_000243295.1 of Trichechus manatus latirostris. Taxonomy (NCBI): domain Eukaryota; kingdom Metazoa; phylum Chordata; class Mammalia; order Sirenia; family Trichechidae; genus Trichechus; species Trichechus manatus. The sequence goes on from NW_004443970.1 coordinate 14,432,746, forward strand.
GTTGATTGTGGTTCCAAGTAAAATGAATCCTTGACAACTTCAGTCTTTTCTCTGTTTATCATGATGCTGCTTACTGATCAAGCTGTGAGGATTTTCATTTTCTTTATGTTGAGGTGTAATCCATACTGAAGGCTATGGTCTTTGACCTTCATCAGTAAGTACTTCAAGTCCTCTTCACTTTCAGCAAGCAAGGTTTTGTCATCTGCATAATGCAGGTAGTTAATGAGTCTTCCTCCAATCTGTTCTTCATATAGACCAGGTTCTCTGATTATTTGCTCAGTACACAGATTGAATAAGTATAATGAAGGGATACAACCCTGATGCACACCTTTCCTGACTTTAAACCACACAATATCCCCTTGTTCTGTTTGAATGACTGCTCTTGATCTATGTACTGTTTCCTCATGAGCACAGTTAAGTATTCTGGAATTCCCATTTTTCACAATGTTGTCCATAATTAGTTATGATCCACAGAGTTGAATGACTTTTCATAGTCAATAAAGCACAGGTAAACATCTCTCTGGTATTCTCTGCTTTCAGCCAGGATTCATCCGACATCAGCAATGATATCCCTCTTTCCACGTCCTCTTCTGAATCTAACTTGAATTTCCAACAGTTCCCTGTTGATGTACTACTGCAGCCGCTTTTGAATGACCTTCAGCAAAATTTTACTTGTGTTTGATATTGATGATATTTGATAATTTCTGCATTTGATTGAATCACCTTTCTTGACAATAGGCATAAATATGGATCTCTTCCAGTTGATTGGCCAGGTAGCTGTCTACAAGATTTCTTGGCATAGACCTGTGAGCACTTCCAGTGCTGCATGCGTTTGTTGAAACATCTCAATTGATATTCCATTAATTCCTGGAGGCTTTTTTTTAACCAATACCTCCAGTGCAGCCTGGACATCTTCCTTCAGTACCATGGGCTCCTGAACCTCCTGAAATGGTTGAATGTTAACCAATTCTTTTTGGTATAGTGCTATGCAATTAAAATGTATTATGACTAAGTTATTATCATACGGGTGGTTATTCAGCTAACTGTGTGGCTGGTACTATGAAACCAAGGACATAGTTTTGATTTCGTGGTTCAGAACAATTAGATTTTTTGTGTTCCATCACTCTGGCCTGTGCTCCCAATACCTGAAAGTTACGTACCTTAGGTCATGGAGTGAAATAAGCAAGACATTGCATTTTAGTGCAAAACCGTCTGTGTAAAACTTCACAAAAGCAGTTGTTTATGTACCACTAATACTATGAGCATAATGACAATAATAAATTGATATTTATGAAGACTTTTCTAATGCCAGGCACTGTGCTAAATGCTTTATTTTTATTGATTCCTATAATACTGGCAGCAACCTCTGGGGAGAAGTTCTGCTATGGAAGTTATGTTTGTAAAGATGAGGTAATTGAGTCTTAGCTGGTGAGTAGCCTTCCTAAAGTCAAGCTCCTGCTAAGTGATGAAAATGTAGTAAACTGAAGATTGACTGAAGATGAGAGATGTCATTAATAAAATGAGGGTAAATAGGCTCTGTGTTAACTTGTTCATTTAATATTATGATTTTAAGTTAACATTAACTGACCATAAAAACATGTAAGTTCTGTGCACTTTTTATCATCACATGTAACTATTGATTTCCTCAACTGTAAAAAATGCATACTTTATTATCTTAGAATGTTTCTAAAACCAGGATATGATGTATAATTAATCTGTACATTTAATGGAGTATTTTCCCCAGGAGGGAAAAAATAAAAAGTTTTGATTAAACTGATGATGTGCCCTAAGTTTAATAGTATGATATAATTACGACAATATGGCACTTTAAGGAAACTATTTACCTGTAAGAAAATACTGACGTTACCTATTGGTGGAATACTTGTAGTTCAATCCCTCGCCTGAACTATAATACATTTTTCCTCTGAGTATAATTGGATGTCTGCTTTTAAGAGTCTCAAACAAGTTATAAGTCTAGAGAAAATGACTCAAAATCAATTCATGCCCATAAGAATAATGTAAAGCAATGTGAAATGGATGAATATTAGGGAGACTTATGATTCCAGAGCTCCATTTGGAAGCAGAAAAATGGCTCCTATTGAGGTCATGTCATTCTAGTAAGAAAAATAGGCATAATCATACCACAAATAACATTAAAGATATCTACCATTTATTGTGTGCCTACTACAGGCCAGGCCCTGGGCTCCCAGCTTTAAATACATTCCTATAGTCAGTGAGAAGGGAATAACAAAATGACAAATCAGGAATGAAACTATTACTTCCTTTTAAGTAAAGCCATATTATTTGGGATTAGCCCTGCCACCTTTAAATTGGTTTCATCCATCATTTACGAGCCTCAAGAGAACTCTGGAAAAAAGCTGCCTTGTCCATGAGGGATCGTTCATCTTCCAAGGGTGGTACAGCTGCATTGCATTATTTAGCGCACTGGCCATGGTAAATGTGGACTTCAGGTCCTTCATTTCCTTGTTAACTAGCCTTCTGTTGTTGCACATGTAGCCACCATCTTTCAAGACTAGGCAACATCTTCCTGACATGCTCAGAATGGGATCTGATGATATGACACCAGTAAGACAACCAAGTCTATGGAAGCGACTGGGACAAGGTTTTCTTGTAGAATACAATGGTTCGGAAGACTGATGTCTACCTTTTATCATGATACTATATACAGTTGATCACTTCTGAATTCTTTCCAGCCTCCATATGTGGCAGCATCAAGAGTCTCATCTCATATCCCTTTAAAGTAACATGTCCTCCCTATCCCACATTTTAACATATCCATAAACGTGGTTTCTTTTCCCTCCCAAATATTTGCTATCAAATACACAAAGCTCTCCGATGAGAAGGTGGCACAGAATGTTGGATAAGTAATGAAGTAATGTGTCATTAATTGTTCCCCCATGTTTGTGGATGCTATGAAAGTCTATCTTTGTTCAGAGTATCTCCGTGCTTACTGTAAACAATTCTCTTTTGGATCATTTTGCTTCTTACTGTAATAAATAACAAAGAAATTGAATGCATAGAGGGATTGTTTCAAAAACAAATGATCCTAGCCCATTGAATTTCAGGGTAATGCTATTATTTTTGAAAGTCACAATTCTTTGATCAACCAAGATTTGCCTTTTTTTCCCTATCCAGGGAAGGATTATTGCTGACAAATTGTAACTCCTTTTCAAAATATTTACTTTTTTTCTTTCAAGATTTCTTTATGAAACCTTTGAAACTCACAAGTAAATGCTGAAAGAGTACCAGAGCAGCTGAGCCATCTAAATGTAATTATACATTTAATTTGCATGAGACTTGGTAGGTGGAAGAATATGTAAATAATTCTTACCTCTTATTGGCCATTAGGGTTTCGTTTTTTCCTTTCTTTCTTTTCTTTTCTTTTTCAAGGCATGACAAATAAGGTACCTTGTCTCTAGGCTTATTTTTAAAGCCCGTGGAGTTTAGAATGTTGGTCCATATCTGTTTGCTAACCTTTCACTTTTGGTTGCTTTTTTTTTTTTTTTTTTCCTTCCTGGCTTATCTTCGAATCTCCAGCACCTGATCCCATACCTGGCACATAGAAGTTTGCCTGGCCCTCTTCTTCCCCCCACCAAAGAAACAGGAAGATACTGAACCTAATTCAAAATGGTTTAAGAGATGTGTTGCACACACTACATTCTCACTGGACAATGCCTTCTTACGTTGTCCCCACCGGAAAGTCGTGATACCCAATACTGCTGAAGATAGATTGTTGTTGTTTGTTGCCCTTGAGTCAGTTCCAACTGATGGCAACCACATGTGTGTAGAGTAGAACTGCTCCAAAGGGTTTTCAGGGCTGTGACCTTCCAGAAGTAGATTGCCCGGCTTGTCTCCTGAGGCACCTCTGGGTGGGTTTGAACTGCCAACCTTTTGCTAGTAGTCTAGTGCTTAACCATTTGTGCCACCCAGGGACCCTGAAGATACGTTAGGCTTCATGTATTCCACAGATAATTAAAAGATAGGGTGTGAGGTCAATGGCTAGAGTTTCCCAAAATTGTTTAGTATATAATTCTTAGTAAAAGAAATAAGAACAACAATATATCTGATTAAAAGTACCAAGAAGAAGCCAAAAGTTCTTTCCCTCTCATGCCTTATTACTCTGAGAATTGGTTTTTGAAGGAACAAAATTAGTATTCAGGAATGTGACTTGATTAAAGCCATTAACACTCCCACAGAAATTTTGGAATCTTGTTTGGGATTCTATTCTCATATTAAGAATCCTATTTCCTCACAAAAGTGATATTCGTTTTTTTCTCCCAATAGTTAGCCATAAGGGATGGACTTGAACTACACAGTTTTAGACACTCAGGGGCATTAGTGGTTTGGTGATGAACATGCTTTTAATCTTTATTCACGAAGCTGAGAACATAAAATGCAAAAAGAAATCCAAATTACAGAGGTAAATTGAAAAGGAAAGTAAAATCCTTTGACTTAATGTTATATTAGACCTATGGTACTTGAATAAAAATTTTACAAACCAAAGTAATTTCTAAAAGTGTGACTTATATGAACTTAATTTTCTCAATCAAATGACAATTTTTTTTAAATCAAGGAGAAATAGAATTCAACTGAATCCTAGCAGTACTACTTTCATTTCCCATTGCATATGTATGATAACATTATATTTAAAGAAAGCACTATACTTATTGAACTCTCTTTGGGCTTTTTAATGCTGTTAAAAGTAATCAAAACTCAAACAAATTGAAACGTAAGGTTTATTCTGAGCAGTTATTCTACATGCATATAGGGAGACCATTCTGATTCCAAAAAAAAAAAAAAAAATGGCTCAAAGTAGACTGGTTACAGTGAGGCTTATAAGAGAAGAGGAGGGAGAAGAACAGAAGATCAACCATTGGCTAATCTTAACATGATTGACTGAACCCTGCCCTCCCCCTTTTACTGAGATCAACCGCTATGGAGGGAAGGGGGTTCCACAAGTCAGGAACTTTTTGTTTGAACTTGATTTTGAAAATCATCAATTAAAAATTGCATTTTCCCAACATGTGTTTAGTTTGTTAAGGGCTGAACTCAACTTCTTAACAATTCTCAGTAGATAATGTAAAACAATGTTTTCTGGAAACAAAATTACATGAGAAATGTTAAACATCATATTCATTATTATCACCTTTTACATTTTGCATGCCAATCGAGGAGAAGGGAGGGAAAGCAATACTGCAGTCTATTGTCAGTGCTTATTTGGGATTTGTAACCTGAGGTTACTTGCTGCTGTGGATTTAGTGGTTTTAGTGAGTAAAAGCGGGACATGGTTAGTCAAGAGGTTGCTGCTTTGAAAATTTGCTTTTCCCCTGCTGGCGTTTTTCCTTAATCTAACGTAAAACTATCCCCTTTTATAAAAAAACAAATAAACAGCATTTACAAGGCTATTACAATAGAAACTCTATGGAGCAATGTTGTCACCAATCAAAACTCATGATAAACATAAACACGTAACACAATTATTAAATATGGTGAGCCTTTTGTCTTAGTTATCTAGTGCTGCTGTAGCAGAAATACCACAAGTGGGTTGCTTTAACAAATTTATTTTCTCACAGTTTAAGAGGCTAGAAATCCAAATTCAGGGCACTGGTTCTAGGTGAAGGCTTTCTCTCTCTGTCAGCTGTAGGGGAATGTCCTTGTCTCTTTAGCTTCTATTCTTTGGCTCACTGGTGGTCTTCTGCGGTATGGTGTTTCTTTTCCCCCATCTCTGCTTCTCTCACTTGCTTGTTTAATCTCTTTTATATCTCAAAAGAGGTTAACTCAGGATATACTCTACGCTAATCCAACCTCATTAACATAACAAAGACAACAAATCCCCTAATGGGATTATGACTGTAAGCATAGAGGTTAGAATTTACAATACATATTTTGAGAGGACACATTTCAATCCATAACATTGTACCCTTTGCCCCCCAAAAAATTGATGTCCTTGTCACATGCAAACCACATTCACCCCATCATATCATCCCAAAAGTGTTAAATCAACTCCAAGTTCAAAATCTCATCTTCTGAATCATCTAAATCAAATATGGGTAAGACTTTAGGCATATTCCATCCTGAGACAAAATTACTTTGCATCTGTGAACCTGTGAAATCTAGATTATAAATTGTCCATTTCCAGAGTACAGTGGTGGAATAGGCACAAAACAGACATTTCCATTACAAAAGGGATAAATTGGAAGGAAAGGAGGGATAAAAGGCACCAAGCAAATCCAAAACCCAGCAGAACAATTTACATTATCTCTCAAGATTTGAAAATAATCCTCTTTTCTCTGAGACCGTCTAAGCAATGGCCCCACTCACCAGACTCTGGGTGGTGGCCATGCCATCTGGATTCTGGGTGAAGTCCCCTCAGCCCTGGGCTTCAGCTCTGCCTTCCAGGCCCACTGAGACAGCAACTTTGGAGGCCCTATTCTCCTAGTCCATATGAGTGGTGACCCTACCCCAGTATGCCCATTCTTGTGCCCCTTGGGCATGGTAGTCCCACCCCCTCAGCTTCAGGTGGCAGCTCCATCCCCTGGCACACCTTAATGGCTGCCCCACACTCCAGAACCAACTGGCAAAGATCCGACTCTTTGAAACCTAGGACGCTGTGGCCCCAGCCTTTGAGATCCAGGAGACTGTGGCCCCACTCTTTGAAAACCTGGAAGGTCCTGCTTCCCTTGCTCCTTCTAACGGTTCTGCTGATCTCTGAGCAGCTCCAGGGATGGTCCTTTTCTCTTACTGGAGTACAACAGATGTAGCTCCTTTGGCCTGTTTCCTGCCTGTAGAATTATAAAAGGCAGACTGTGTTCTTTCCTTTCATTCTTTCTCTGTCTACTTCAATCTAAGCTGATGGGTTTTCTGCTGTGGTAACAGGTTAGATCCATCAGTCATAGGCTTAATCTCTTTAACAAAGGTTTGTGTAGCCACATTCTTGGTGAACATTCTAGGACATGTGTCCTTAGTTTGTACAACAGAATTTTGCAAATCTTTAAGTTCTGTCTTCTTTTACACAGTTCATTTTTAAGTCCATCTCTTTCCTCTCTCATTTTACTATAAGCAGCAAGGAGAAACTGTACAGCCCCTTTAAGATGGGATTGCCATGAGTTGGAATGGACTTCATGGCAACTGGTATGGTATAACTTAATTGGTGTCATTAGACCCGTTTGACAGGTAAGAAAACTGAGGATCAGAAAAAAATCAAGTGAATTTCCCAAAGTCATCTGGCTAGTAAAGTGAACAGCCAGGTTTTAGTCCTGGGGCTCTTGAGATTCCACCCCAGCACAGGAGATTATTTCTATATTTCTATATTTGCCACCATTTTGTCTCAGGCTAGTTAGAAGAGGAGCAGCAGGATGTGTCAAATACGGAGATTGTGCAATTGCAGGTGGAGCTAGAAATCTCCAGGAGGAAGGAGGATGCTAGAGAGTAAGTAAAAAGAGTCTAATTGCATTGCCACCATGTTGTTAGTAACGAGATTAATCTTCAGGCAGTGTGCTCCTAGCAAATGATTCTCCTCTGTTCATTCAAGTAATCAATTCCCTTTGAAACTTGTCATCTACTTTCCTCTGCCTCTAGCAGAGGGTAAGTGTTGTTGTTGTTGTTATTTGCCATCAAGTTGGCTCTGACTCATGGTGAATTTATGTGTAACAGAATGAAAGATTGCATGGTCTTGCTTCGTCTTCAGAATTTTTGGTATGCTCGAGTCATTGTTGTGGTCACTGTATATTTTAAGTGACTTCCAATCCATGAGACTCATCTTCCAGCAATATATCAGACAATATTCTGTAGTGGTGCACGATGTTTTCATTGTCTAATTCTTGGAATTAGATTACCAGGCTTTTCTTCCTAGTCTATCTTAGTCTGGAAGCTGTGCTGAAACTTGTCCACCATGGATGACCCTGCTGGTATTTGAAATACTCATGTCACAGCAACATGAAAGCCAACACCGAGGGTAACTATGCATACTGAAACAATAATGAATTCCATAAATTAGGTAGAAATCTTCTAAGTGAGAGTAACTAAGGAAGTCTTGCCCTTAGAAGTTATGGCCCTTTGCAACTTGTCACGGTCTCTTGAATATTCCTTTGCTCTAAATAAAAAAATCAATAATATGATTATATATTTGTTATCTATTAGCAAATTCATTTGAATTCCACAGTCTGCAGTCACACAGGGTTGGTGTCTTAGTTATCTAATGCCGCTATTAACAGAAATGCCACAAGTGGATGGCTTTAACAAGGAGAAGTTTATTCTCTCACAGTCTAGTAGGCTATAAGTCCAAATTCAGGGTGTCAGCTCCAGGGGGAGGCTTTCTCTCTCTGTCAGCTCTGGAGGAAAGTCCTTGTCATCAATCTTCCCCTGGTTGAGGAGCTTCTCAGCACAGGGACCCTGGGTCCAAGGGAAAGGCCCTACTCTTGGCACTCCTATCTTGATGTTATGAAGTGCCCCACTCTCTTTTTATATCTTGTAGGATAAAAGGTGGTGTAGGCCACACCCCAGGGAAACTCCCTTTACATTGGATCGGGGATGTGACCTTAGTAAGGGTGTTACAGTCACACCCTAATCCTCTTTAACATAAAATTACAATCACAAAATGGAGGACAACCACACAATACTGGGACTTATGGCCTAACCAAGTTGACATGTATTTTGGGGAAACAATTCAATCCATGACATTCCACACTTTGGCTCCCCAAAATTCATGTCCTTGCTACATGTAAGACACATTCACCCCATCGTATCATAGGAAAAGTCTTAAATCAACTCCAAGTCCAAAATCTAAAAATTCCTTTTCATCTGTGAAATATAGAATATAAGTTATCTGCTTCTAAAGGTACAATGGTGCAGCAGGCAGACACAAGCTAGACATTTCCATTACAAATGGAAGAAATTACAGGGAAAGAAGGTATAACATGCACCAAGCAAGTTAGCAGAACACATTACATTAGCCCTCAAGACTTGCAAATAATCCTCTATTCTCTGACACCATTTACACAATGACCCTGCCCTTCAGACTCTAGGTATTGGCCACGCTTTCTGGATTCTGAGTGGAGGCCCCTCAGCCCTGGGTTTCAGCTCTGCCTTCCAGGCCCCCGGGGACAGCAACTCTGCTCCCTGGGCTTTAGATGCCCCATTCTCCTAGTCCATATGAGTGATGACTCCACCCTTAGAAACACCAGAGGCCATGGCTCCACCCTTCGAAATCCCAGAGGTCGAGGTCATACCTTTATAGACTGAGGCAGCTCAGCTTCCAGTGTTCCTTGTGGCCTCTCGGCCCCTCAGGCCTCACACCCACATCTGCCCTACAGGGGTAAGTGTTCCAAAGCTCAGTGCTTCCACTGATAAGTGCCTGGACGTACCCCACTCTACCAGTAAACTTCAGCCGGAAGGCACTCAGCTCTCTTGCTCTGTGGGTCTGCAAGCCTAGCTCCACCTATAAGTGCTCACACGCACCCTACTCTGCCAGGAAACCTCCTGCCCAAAGGCACTCAGCTCTCTTGCTCCCTGGTTTGGCTCCAGTGCTGTCTGCTCCCAGTGCTGTCAGCTCACTTCCCTTTCCTTTCATCTCTTATAAGATAAAAGGTGGTGCAGGCCACACCCCAGGGAAACTCCTTTTACATTAGATCAGGGTTGTAACCTTAGTAAGGGTGTAACAATCACACCTTAATCCTCTTTAACATAAAATTACAATCACAAAATGGAGGAGAACCACACAATACTGGGAATCATGGCCAAACCAAGTTAACACATATTTTTCTGGGATACAATTCAATCTATGACAGTTGGATTTCTTAGAATTCCATATATGCTCAGTTTGGAATGAGAATTCAAACGTACGTATAAAATAGCTGTTTAAAAAAATACAAGTGTCAGGCTATGGTTTTTAAGGATTGTCAGAAAGGGACCACACACCTGTGTGAATGGTTACACTGATTTTTTATTGACTTCAGTTGAGCTACTCCTTAGAGATACAACAAAATAAATATATTATTTATTGTTATATTGCCCAGAAGAAAGTGAAATGAGAAAATGCCTGCATTGCCTTAAGCGAAACACATGAAGTTTAGAGAAAAAAGTAAAAATTATGTTTGGTGGCCACTCTTTCCAAAATCTGTTAAGTGGGGCGATTAACAAAAAAAAAAATTAGAAAGGAAGGAAGGAAAATTGTATGTTGTCATTGCATAAAGTGATGCTGATTTCAATATTATCTAAATCCATTTTTAATAGTTGAATTATTAAGTTTTTAAATAAGATGAAGTTTGGAACCCATTTCACTTAGAGATGCTTGATCAGCAAGCCAATGTATACTCTTCAGTAGAAATGATTTTATGTGTGCTACCTGTCCCTTGAGGGCAGTGGGGATTCAGTGGGAGAATTCTCACCTTACATTGGGGAGTTTGATTCCCAGCCAGTGCACCTCGTGTGCAGCCACCACCTGTCTGTCAGTGGAGGCTTGCGGGTTGCTATGATGTTGAAGAGGTTTCAGTGGAGCATTCAGATGAAGACAAGGAAGAAAGGCCTGGCTATCTACTTTGAAAATCAGCCAATAAAAACCCTATGGCTCACAATGGTCTGAGCTTGTGCATGATGTCACCATGAGTCGGAGGACTCTGTGGCAATCTATCGATATTTGCCCCTTACCCCGCCTCTAACTTGCCCCCCCTGCCCAAGAAGGACTTTAAAGGACTTTAAAGACCCTGTGATATAATGCAGTCATCCTCCCACAAGAGCTGGGAGGGAGTCTCTGCTGAAAACATGTGTAAGTGTTGCCAGGTATATAAGAGTGCAAAGAGTTGGACCAAGAAAAGCATATACTTCTCTCATGAAGTCGCTGATTGCTTATGACAATGGCGCTATAAGTGCTGTGATAATAAAAGTTTGGAGCCAAAATTTTTTTAAAAGAGTAAGAGAATAACAGAAAGAAAGGAGAGAAGGGAATCATTTGTTTAAAAATGGATAGCGAAAATATATGTTTAAATAAAGTCCCTGGGTGGTGCAAATAGTTAAGCACCCAACTACTAGCTGAGAGGTTGCGGATTTGAAGCCTCCCAGAAGTGCCTCGGAAGACAGGCCTGCTGATCTGCTTCCGAACGTTCACAGCCTTGAAAACTCTATGGGGCTGTTCTGAGATTTGACAGCAACTAACAACAGCAACAACAAAGTGAAAAAAGTTATAAAAAAAAAAAAAAGGTAGACACACGAGCAGGAAGGCAAATAAAAGTGAATAGATATTCAACGTAGAAGTAAAGGTTTAGTCATTTCAGTCTAGATAAAGGGAAGAAGACACTTCTCAATAATCTAGGAGAGAGAGAGTCTGTGCTTCAAGCCTGGAATCAAGGCTTAAACAAGTAAAAGTGAAGTGAATGGGTTAAAAAGGAAGAGAGTCATGAAGAAATGAGAAAGAGACTGTGTCCTAAACAGTGGAAACTCTTCTTTCTGATGGTGCTTCTTATAGCTGTATGCTGGCACTCTAGATAGCTGGTGTGGACCCATTTGACATTTTTGGAATGACTCAAATAAAATGAACTAGAAGGCTGCTGCCGCAAGGGATTAGTTGAAAAGATCCATAAAAATGATGATAATGACAATTATTAGCTATCTTTTAATGAATGCTTACTCAGAGATTGGAGATGCTTTCATCTTTGCAGAACCTGGTAATGCATGTATGACTATCCCCATTTCACAGACGAGTAAACTGAGACAGGCAAAAAGCAAGCAGATATGATCCAGGGAGGAAAAATAGAAAGAAGAAGAAGAAGAAAAAGTTACTGATGGAATGCCACGGGAACGTACAAGGGAAAGTGGAAAGGCTTTCCTGGAGTCCTGAAATCCTCAGGACCTACCGAAAAAGACAAAACAAAAAGAAAGAAAGCTTTGAAATGAAAGCTTTGTATCATAGAAAGATGGACTTTTCCCCCAAAATGTGAGCAATTTGAATTTTAGAGAAAAGCAAATATTTTTTTTAAAGTCTAAACCAAGGATGACAGTGAGGCAGATTCTATCTTACACAATACTTATGTTTCTAGAAGTTACAATGAAGAAAAATATTGTTTTCAACTCTTGGCAATTTTGCGTATAATAGCTGCATTTGCTGGTGTGGCTGTGCCTACCTAGTACCACCTGGTGGCTGCTAAAAATATTTCAGGAAACAATGATACAGGTGAGGAACGTGCTTCTTAGTTCAGTCAAGTATACGAAACCAAATGGCCAACACCTGCCCAAAAGCAAAGGCGAGAAGGCAGGAAGGGACAGGAAAACTGGACAAATGTACATGGAGAACCCAGAGTGGAAAAGGAAAGGAGGAGAGCGCTGACACATCGCAGGGATTGCAACCAATGTCACAAAGCTATTTGCGTATAAATTTTTGAATGAGAAACTAATTTGCGCTGTAAACTTTAACCTAAAACACAGTAAACACATTTTTAAAAATTTCAGGAAACAAGGCCAAGTTTTCCCAATTTGTCAAATTCCAACTTCAGTTTCAGGAGGAGCACATTAAGCACAGGAAATATTATTGGAATGGAACCCCACATGGTTGGGTATTTGAATTCCGTGGTCAACTAGTGCTGGAATCTCTCATCATGTTTTCAGTGCCAAAAATCACCCCCACTATTTATTAGGAAAGCACTTTCAATGGATTTGCCTTAGCCATAATGGAGAAATGTTGATTTCTTTACTCGTTTTCTCCCTGATTCTAGACATTGATGCACAAGACAACTGAAGTAAGGAAGGCCGAGTAAATGATCATAGTAGAGAAAAACCTAAATCGGGCATAAGAAGGTGTCAAACCTGTCACCTTGGCCTCATTAATAGCAGGTTAGAGCTAATTGTGCTAACAAAACTGCCCAGTTTCTCTCCCATCATTATGTACTAATGACTTTTTTTTCATTACTAGCTTAAATTGCTTTTTCAGATCTAGTCCTCTGTAGATTTCTTATCTTGCTCTAGGCACTCTGCTATAAAACGTTTATTTAACCAATACTGATTGAGTATATACACTATTGCCAAATCCTATGCTAGATACTGGGAATTTCATATTGAACTAGGGAGCTAAGAATCTTATTCTTATTCTAACAGAAGAGACAATAATAATAGTATTGTTGATGTTAAAAAAAAAAAAAACAACATTGCTGTCGAGTCTAATCCCACTCATAGTGACCATCTAGGACAGAGTAGAACTTCCCCACTGAGTTTCCAAGGCTGTAGTTTTTACAGAAACAGACTGCTGTATCTTTCTCTCATGGAGCGGCTGGTGGTTTCGAACCACCAACTTTTTGTTTTGCAGCTGAGTGCTTAACCACTGCACCACCAGGGATCCTTTCTAATAGAAGAAACAAATAATAATAGTATTGTTGTTATTGTTATTAGCTGCCATCAAGTCCACCACTGACTCATGGCAATCTTATGCAAAATGGAACAAAAGGTTACCAGGCCCTGTGCCATCCCCATGGTTGGTTGCAGATGGGCCTGTTGGGATCCGGAGGATTTTCATTGACTAATTTTTGAAGGTAGAACATCAGGCCTTTCTTCCTAGTCCATCTAATATGGAAGCTCCACTGAAATCTGTTCAGCATCATAACAACACACAAGCCTCTACTGCCAGAAGGGTGGTGGCTGCACATGAGGTTCGTTGGTGAGGAATCAGACTAGGCTCTCCTGCATGGAAACAGGAATTCTACTACTGAACCACCAGTGCCCCCTACTAATAGGGTTAAAAACATTTATTTAGTGCTTACTCTGTGTCAGACATTGTTCTAAGTGTTTTATTTGGATTGATTCACAATAACTCTATGAAATAAGTACTATTTCCATCCCAAGTTTAATAATGATGATGACAACAATATATCAAAGCACAAGGAACTTAAGTAACTTATCCCCAGTCACCCAGCCAGTATGGAGTGGAGATGATAGGATTCAAACCCAGGAAGACTCCAGAGTCTGTACTTAGCCACTGCTCTCTACTGCTTCTCAATAAACAAGAAAACAAGCAATAATAGACAAGTGAACTAATGAGCAGAATAATTTCCAATAGTGATATGTGCTATCAGGAAATTCAAATATGACACTGAGATAGAAAGTGATGGCCTGGGAGGAGAAAAATGTGGAGTACAGAAAGAGTGACTTGAGATTGGGCGGCCAGAGACATCTCTGGGCAGTTGACATTTGAGCTGAGACCTAAATGAGAAGAGGGAATCAGTTTTGCAAAGATCAAAGGGGAAGTACGTCCCAGGCAGAAGGAACAGCAAGTGCAAAGGCACTGAGGAATGTTTGGGAAGTTTCAGGAAACAGAAAAATGGCTGCTGCAGTTGGAGTGCAATGAATGAGAGTGTGGAAGAGATGAGGTTGAAGAGAGAGGCAGGGACCAGATCCTGCAGGACCTTGAAGGTCATGGTAGACAGTAAGAAAATATGTGGTCTGGGACTGAAGTGATGCTGTCAGTCCCTCTGAAGAGACCCTTTCTAATCACAATAGGAAGTCACTGGGTGACTTTGAGTAAAAAAAAAAAAAAAAAAAATGATAGATTCACATCCATCATCCAGATTGCTCCAACCGAAATGTTTTCCTCTATTCCAGCTTCAACAGTGGTTCTTAGGATAATTCACCATGCACATAAGGTAACCCTGCATCTAATGTCCCAAATGTCCTTGACTGGTTCTTTCATTTATAGGCCAATAGCCTCCCTTCTGTTGACTATTTTCTTCCAGACATTCATCTTTCTAATTGGTCTGAATGTCCACTTACAACATCCATTATCAGTAAAAGTACAACCATAATTATACCTCTCTGACTAAGGGCTGCAATAGAGACATTCCAACAGTGCTGAAAGCAAATGAAATTATGTTTTATTGCTAGAAACTGGAGACTATTTGGCATTTAGTAAAGCAAATTTTTGACCCAAGGGCATCACTGTACCACTGGTAGTCATGAATCTCTTCTATGTTTGTTTTATTAAGTTTCAAAATTTTACTATTTGATGAATAATGCTCCCACAGTGAGTGTTAAGGGCCCAAAAGGAAGAATTATGGGATCTGCAGTAATGGTATGTAATGAATACAGTGATGCCAGAAAAAAAGCTTCCTAGTTGTCAAAAAGGAGACAGGGCATGTGCTCCTTCAAATACATGGAGTCTCTGAACTTCCTTCATGTTCTGCTGGTACCTGATACATGTGCTTGCCTTAGGACTATCTATTAGATGGTAGCAACCTAAAGAGAGAAGTTTTACAGCTCTTTATTAACACAACAGCAAGCATGACACCTTGCAATTTAGAAGGTGCATGTAGTTACTTTGGATGGGTGGATGGATGCACAGATGGTTGGATAGATGGATGGATGGGTGGATGGATGGATGGATGGCCAGACAGACGGACGGATGGACGGATGGATGGGCAGATGGATGGATGGATGGATGGATAGGAATTCAAATGTCCTGAGATTCAAAGTGCAGTCTAAGTGACGCTCCCACCTCTAAGGGGAACCTGGGTGATGATGAGCTCAAAGGAGGTACTAGGTGATCTAAAACTGAAAGTCACTGAGAGTGCATCTTAAGAGAAGCTTCAGCTTTGCTGTCTAGCTGAGGAGCTGATTTTTTAGCTCTACTGTTCCAAGTATGGAGACAAGCAAGTCAAAAAGATTTAATCAAATGTTAATGATTGAGAACAAAACTTATCAACCTATCCTAACTCCCTCTTAGACTGGGTAACTCTATAGGTCTCAGCTTAGGTGTCTTTATGTCACTTCCTTCAGGAAGATATTGCTGACCTCTAAGGCAGATTAAGTGCCCACTGCACATGCCTCTATTGACTAGAATATACTGTGATTATTTCATTCCTTAATAGTTTTCCCCACTAGTCTTTAAGCCATAAAGGCGGGAAGCGTTTATGCTGCCCAGGGACCTTTCAGAGGATTAGGATGTTACATACAATAACTTCATGATCAGTATTGTACTGAATACGTTAGGATTTTAATTTGGGAGAGGTTGTCTGTGAAGAATTAACACAATCATTCCTTTATGTATTTGCCTAGAAGTGTTCAGAGAGTGAAGGATATGGGGGAGCATGTGAAAGGGAGATATCATTTCAACTTGCCAACATTAGTCTTTTGTTCCTTCATTGAACCCAAATAATGAAAACATAAAAATTTACTCTGTAATTTATCTGTAAAAATAGAGGCTGTGAGGCTAATTACAAAATGATTTATGTATATGCATATGTTATATTTATTTATTTATCTATTTCTTCATTCATGCATCCAATCCATCCATCCAATCCGTCCGTCCGTCCATCTGTCTATCCATCTATCCATCCATCCATCCATCTATTTATATAGTTTTTTAGTTTAGGTTCTCCAGAGGAGCAAAACCAGTGAAGCATATATAGATATATTTATTTCAAGGAAATAGCTCACACACTTGTGAAGAAGTAGTTCATGCAATTGTGGGGGCTAGCAAATCCACAATCCTTGGAAAATCCATGGATCGGGCAGTGGGCTTCTGGTTTCTAGCAGGCTGAAGGCTTCTGCTGGTTCACACGGTTGCAGGGGCTGGCAAATCGAAAATTTTGCAGGTTAGGCAGCAGGTTGAAGGCTTCTCATGTCCCAGGAACCAGAGGTCAAGTGATGAGAAGAGTGCAGGATTGAAAAGAAAGCTTTGCCAGAACAACCATTTATATACTGCAGGCAGGCCCCATCCCAAAGGAAGCTCCCCTTTCAACTGACTGGCTGCTCACATCAGATCGCAATATGGGAGATGATTGATTACATAGTGTATGTCTGCCAAACCACTGAGAATCATTGCCTAGCCAAGTTGACCCATAGCGTTAACCATCACAAAAAGTTTAAGGAAAACGTGATTACAGTGAATAATTAGGTTGATTTTTATTAGCTTTTTATTTTACTAGTTGCCATAAAAAGCATGTTACTTTTTCATCAGAAATGTCATTATTTTAAACATTTCTAAAATAGAGTGTAAAGCATACAGAAATTTATAGCTATGTCTCTTTACTGACAATCGATCCTTTTTTTCTTATTTTTGCTGTTGTTGTTAGGTGTTATCGAGTCATTTCTGACTCATAGCAACCCTATGTGCAATAGAACAGAACACTGCCTGGTCCTGTGCCAGCCTCACAATTGTTATGTTTGAGCCCATTATTGCAGCACTGTGTCAATCCATCTTGTTGATGATCTTCCTCTTTTTCACTGGCCCTCTACTTTACCACGCATGATGTACTTCTCCAGAGACTGGTCCCTCCTGATAACATGTCCAAAATACATGAGATGAAGTCTCACCATCCTTGCTTCTAGTGAGTGTTCTCTCTGTATTTCTTCCAAAACAGACTTGTTCGTTCTTCTGGCAGTCCATGGTGTATTCAATATTCTTCACCATCACCATTACTGAAAGACAATTCTTCTTCAGTCTTCCTGATTCGTTGTCCAGCTTTCGCATGTACATGAAGTGATTGAAAATATCATGGCCTGGACCAGGGACACCTTAGTGCTCAAAGTTAAATCTTTATTTTAACACTTTAAAGAGGTCTTTTGCAGCTGATTTATCCAATATAATATTTTCAGCAACATAAATAAAAACACATTATTTAGATTCTAGTCATAGCTCAAGAACCAGAAATGCTTGTTCTTATAATTAATCTGGAATACTTTAAGAGCCTTTTAGTGTGTGTTGATGATTTTGGCATAATACAGGTGTCAGATTTGTGAGAGTTTGAGTAATTGTATTTTGTTGTGGTGGTGCTTGTTGTTAGGTGCCCTCGAGTTGGTTCCGACTCATAGTGGCCCTGTGTAAAACAGAATGAAACACTGCCTGGTTCCGAGACATCCTCACAGTCTTTGCTATGTTTGAGACCATTGTTGCAGCCATTGTGTCAATCCAGCTCCTAGAGGGTCTTTCTCTTTTTCACTGACCCTCTCTACCTTACCAATCATGATGTCCTTCTCCAGGGACTGGTTCCTCCTGGTAACATGTCCAAAGTACATGAGACGATGTCTCACCGTCTTCGCTTCCAAGGGGCACGTGGTCTGTACTTCTTCCAAGACAAACTTGTTCGTTCTTCTGGCAGTCCATGGTATATCCAATATTCTTCGCCATCACCATAATTCAAACAAATCACTTCTTCTTCGGTCTTTCTTATTCATTGTCCAACTTTTGCAAGCATATGAGGTGCTTGAAAATATCATGGCTTGGGTCAGGTGCACTTTAGTCCTCAAAGTGATATCTTTGCTTTTAACTCTTTAGAGAAGTCTTTTGCAGCAAATTTGCCCAAATACAATACCTCATTTGATTTCTTGACCTCTGCTTCCATGGTCGTTGATTGTGGATCCAAGTAAAATTAAATCCTTGACAACATCAGTCTTTTCTCCGTTTATCATGATGTTGCTTATTGGTCCAGTTGTGAGAATTTTTGTTTTCTTTATGTAGAGTTTAATTCATAATGAAGGCTGTAGTCTTTGATCTTCATCAGTAAGTGCTTCAAGTCCTCCTCACTTTCAGCAAGCAAGATTGTGTCATCTGCATAAATAAGGTTGTTAATGAATCTTCCTTTCCACTCCTCATGCTGCATTCTTCTTCAGGTAGCCCAGCTTCTCGGATTAGTTCTGCATACAGACTGAATAAGTATGGTGAAAGAATACAATCCTGACGAACACCTTTCCTAATTTTAAAGTACATGGTATCCACTTGTTCTGTTTGAACAACTGCCTCTTAGTTTACATACAGGTTCCACATGAGCACAGTTAAGTGTTCTGGAATTCCCATTCTTCGTAATGTTGTCCATAATTTGTTATGATCCACACAGTCGAATGCCTTTGCATAGTCAATAAAAATCTTTCTGGTGTTTTCTGCTTTCAGGCAAGATCCATCTGACATCAGCAATGATATCCCTCATTGCATGTCTTCTTCTGAATCCAGCTTGAATTTCTGGAGGTTCCCTGTTGATGTACTGTTGCAACCATTTTTGAATGTTCTTCTGTAAAAATTTACATGTATGTAATATTAATAATATTGTTCAATAATTTCCACATTTTGCTGAGTCATCTTTCTTTGGAATGGGCAAAAATAAGGATCACTTCCATTTGGTTGGCCAGCAAATTTCCAAAACTCTTGTTATAGATGAGTGAGCACTTCTAACATTCTATCCATTTGTTGATGCATCTCAGTTGTATTCTGTCAATTCCCGGAGCCTTGTTTTTCGACAATGCATTCTGTGCAGCTTGGACTTCTTACTTCAATATCATCGGTTTTTGATCAGCTGTTACCTGCTGAAATGGCTGAACGTTGACCAAATCTCTTTGGTACCGTAACCCTGTGTTTTCCTTCCATCTTCTTTTGATGCTTCCTGTGACATTCAATATTTTTCCCATACTTGTTACAGTCCAGTCAATTCTGATTTATAGAATCCTTCAAAATTGCAACTTGAGGCTTGCATTTTTACTTCATTTCTTTCAGCTTGAGAAATGTCGAGTGTGTTCTTCCCTTTTGGTCATTATAATACTTTACTTTTCTTCTCTAGCTGCTCTTTGGAATCTACCATTCAGCTGTTCTACTTCTTCATTTCTTTCATTCACTTTATCTACTCTACATTCAAAAGCAAGTTTTGGCGTGTCTTCTGATATCCATTTTGGTCTCTTCTTTCTTTCTTGTCTTTTTAATGACATTTTACTTTCTTCATGTCTGATGTCCTTGATGTCATTCCACAACTTGTATAGTCTTTGATCATTAGTGTTCAATGCCTCAAATGTATTCTTGAGATGATCTCTAATTTTAGGTGGGATATATTCAAGGTTGTATTTTGGCTCTTGTGGACTTATTTCCATTTCCTTCAACTTCAAATTGAACTTGCATCTGAGCAATTGATGATCTGTTCCGCAGTAAGCTCCTGGCCTTGTTCTGACATGATATTGAGCTTTTCCATCGTCTCTTTCCACAGATGGTAATCGATCTGATTCCTGTGTTTTCCATCCAGTGAGGTCCATGTGTATAGTCTCCATTTATTTTGTTGAATAAGTTGTTGGTCTTGCAAAATTCTATTATGCGATCTCCATTGTTGTTTCTCTCACCAAGACCATATTTTCCAACTGCAGATCCATCTTTGTTTCCAACTTTTGCATACCAGTCACCAGTAATTATCAATGCATCTTGATTGCATGTTTGATCAATTTTAGACTGCAGAAGTTGGTAAAAATCTTCAATGTCTTCATGTTTGTCATTAGTGGTTGGTGTGTACATTTGAGTAATAGTTGTATTAACTGGTCTTCTTTGTAGGCATATGGATATTATCCTATCATTGACAGCATTGTACTTCAGGATAGATCTTGAAATCTGCTTTTTGACAATTAATGCAATTCCATTCCTCTTTAATTTGTCATTCCCTGCTGTCATGGATTGAATTGTGTCCCTCAAAAATATGTGTCAACTTGGTTAGTCCATGATTCCAAGTATTGTGTGGTTGTCCTCCATTTTGTGGTTGTAATTTTATGTTAAAGAGGAGTAGGGTGGAATTGTATAATACCTTTACCGAGGTCACATCCCTGATCCAAAGTAAAGGGAGTTTCCCTGGGGTGTGGCCTGCACCACCTTTTATCTTACAACAGATAAAAGGAAAGGGAAGTGAGCAGAGAGGAGGGGACTTCATATCACCAAGAAAGCAGCACTGGGAGTACAGCGTGTCCTTTGGACCCGGGGTCCCTGTGCCTGAGAAGCTCCTCAACCAGGGGAAGACTGATGACAAGGACCTTCCTCCAGAGCCAACAGAGAAAGAAAGCCCTCTCCTGGAGTTGACGCCCTGAATTTAGACTTGTAGCCTACTAGACTGTGAGAGAATAAATTTCTCTTTGTTAAAGCCATCCACTTGTGATATTTCTGTTATAGCAGCAGTAGATGACTAAGACACCAGCATAGTAGACCATATAATTTTCTGATTCAATATGGCCAATATCCATCCATTTCGGCTTACTAGGATATTGATCTTCATGCATTCCATTTCATTTCTGATGGCTTACAATTTTCCTAGATTCATACTTCGTACATTCCACTTTCCGATTATTAATGGACGCTTCCAGCTGTTTCTTCTCGTTTTGAGTTGTGCCACCTCAGCAAATGAAGGTCCTGAAAGTTTTAGTCCATCCATGTTATTAAGGTCGACTCTACTTTGAGGAGGCATCTATTCCCGAGTTGTATTTTGAGTGCTTTCCAACCTGAGGGGCTCATCTTCTGGCACTATATCAGACAATGTTCTGTTGTTATTCATAATATTTTCCCTGGCCATTTTTTTCAGAAGTAGACTGACTGCCAGTTCCTTCTTCCTAGTCTGTCTTAGGAAGTTCTAGTTAAACATGTCCACCATGGGTGACCATGCCGGTATTTGGCATAGCTTCCAGCATCACAGTAACACACAAACCACCACAGTACATCAAAGTGACAGATACATGATGAAATTGTATTTTAGACACTTATAAAAAATGGCGTCATCATAAACAATTCAGTATATTTGTGGTCTGTGTGGACTTAGTAATTAAATACCATGTGAAGAGTACTTCATTTATTAGCAGATTTTCCAAGCCCTTGGCAGAAAAATTATCTGTTCCGTATATAGTCTTCTCAGCCCCACCATCATTGTATCATCAGTGATTTGCTCAGTGATTTGCACAGTGCATGGCTCATAACATGGGTTCAATGAACTAGCATTAGGTTGAAGGGTAAATAAGCAAGAAAGAGTGAAGATAAATGATTAAACTCTACCTTAAGGAACTAGGTAGCTAAGGGAAATTAGTAAATAAGATGTAATTTGGAAGATGACACAAGGCTAAGAGTAGGCATTTAATAAGAGCACTCATTATTTTTCTTACTGATTATAAAAACAACATAAATTTACTATAAGAAATTTATAAAATTCAGAGAACCTCAAGGAAAATTAAAGTCATCCTAACCTCATAAACTGGAAATAACATCCTAATCTTTTTCAATGCATACTTTCACACACACAAACACACACATGTGCACAGACACACAGACACACACACACACACACGATTCTTAGAAAAATTTGAGAGCTTTATCTTTGCCTAAAAATTTCCCATATTATTTGTTATTTATTCAAAACATTCCATCATAGATAGATAAATAGATAGAAGACATATATATGTTGTTGTTGTTGTTGTTAGGTGCTACTGAGTCAATTTCAACTCATAGTGACCCTATGTAACAGAGTAGAACTGCCTCATAGAGTTTTCTAGGCTGTGATCTTTTCAAGAGCAGATCGCCTGGTCTTCCTCCTGCAGAGCCCCTGGATGGGTTCTAACTGCCAGCCTTTTGGTTAATAGCCAAGGGCTTAAGCAATGCATCGCCAGACCTCTCTCTCTCTCTCTCTCTGTGTGTATATATGCTCCCATTTGTTTAACCAATCTATATTCTTAGCCATTTGAACATTTTCCAATGTTTGCTGTTATATTTATACAATGACCATCCTTAAAAAAAAGTTTAGACACATCTCTATTATTTCCTTAGATAGATTGAAGGGGAAGATGATTTGTTGATTGAATATAGCTAAAATGGCTTTAAAGTTTGAGAGAAATGAACAAGAGTGAGCAGAAAGTTTGCAGCTCCTCTGGAAGAAGGGAGTAAATAATAGAGCAAGGTCTGGAAGATGGCCAAAGGAAATGGATAACAGCCCAGGCTGAGAGATGAATATTAAAAAAGGAACTGGGAAGAACAGAGAAACATGGTAGAAAATATAGACATTTGGTATTGAAAGAGAGAAAATTAAAGTGAGTTCTCATCTGATGACCTCTTTTCTCAGTGACATGGAAAGTATGTTTATCTAATGAAAATGAGAGGTCAGAAATACAGTTGAGGACTTGAGGAGGTAAAAAACTAGTATAGCCATTTTAAAAAAAGGAAATAAGCAAAGTGAAGTAAATACTAACACTTACTGAGTATCAGTCACATGCCAGGAACAAAGTTCAAGACTTTAGGTGTATTAATACATTTAATTTCCTTCTCAATCCTGAAGAAAAGGACTACAGATAAAGAAACTGAAGCTCATAGAAGTTAGGGAAATATCAAGGACACACCATTACTATACTTGGCAATAAGTGTAGGTCTATGAATCCACTCCCCTCACATGAATTCCAGTAGCAATAATGAAACTGACACAAGATAATATCAGATGACACCAAATGACTCCTGGAAGTGTCGTCTCCAAATTTAAAAACCATGCTCTAGATAAGAAAGAAAACAACATTAAAATCTTTATTCCCATTAATATTTATGTTTTTCAAGTGGCAAAATGGGTTAAAGAACTTGGCATTTATGTTCAACAATATTTTCTAACTTATAATTGTATATATAATCAGAATTAAGCCTTGACACTCTCATATGCCCCTTGGAGCTCCTCCCCCAACTAACCACTTTCATTAAGGTGTTGTACCTTATTTCTAAAGCAGATAATTAAAATATGTTGTAATGAAGACGGAAAAGATAGTGTCTTATGCTAAGTAAGTCCATAGGGATTTGTTGCTGAAGTAGGTTGAAGCTTTAATAGTGAAAAGATGTTCTGATGAACCTGCCTGGGGCATACTAATAGATAGGTCTTGCTCAGGCTGAGGTTAACAGTTGAATACTGAATTTAATTTGGAAAAGTATAACGACCTATAAAGTGTGGGGGAGAAATTATTGGAAACGTTCTTTAAATTTTGCTTTTTATATCTGTTATAATTTTAATTCAGGGAGTAGTTTTCTAAAAATATTCACTCATGCAATTAATGGCCATGTTTTAACCTCTACAATGTATAAGGTGTATGTGAGGCAGAAAATCAGAGAGAAGAGATAAGGAGGAACATAATCTTCCATGCCCTCAAAAATCTCCTCATCTCTTAGGCTCCTCTTGGTCCTCTCTTCCCTTGTCCATTGCATCTTGTGAGGTTCTGCCAAACTCAACTTCGAAGCTAGGAACCTAGTCCTGGTTCCTCACTTTGCAGAAGAGGAAACCAAGGCCATCTGAGTTAGCATGCCATTTTAGGAGAGTAACTTTCTTAGAATAAGAATTTATGTTAGCATGTTTGTCTTAAATTCCATCTCAATTCCACACAAAATGAGCAAAGATGATCAGAATGCAAATCCCAGCTTTGCCTTGTCTAATTGGGAGGCTTTGGACCAGTCCCTTCATGATTCTTCAGCTCAGTGTCCTTTTCTGTCAAAAAGAGGTAACACAATCATCTCTTAAGGAAGTTTGTGAAAACCACATGAGTCGTTTATCCCAAATACATTTGATGCATAATTAATATTGGACAAATATCTGGTACCAGAGAGCCAATGAAAGCTCATCAAATAAAACTAGCTCCGGTCCAAGAATAAATGAAGTAAAGCATACAACAAATAATCCGTTCTGTATAACATGTCCCAAATAAATGCCAAGTACCTACATTATTTCTCATCCCTACAGCAAACCTACAAATGTATCATTTTTCTTGTTTTACAGAAACAAACTGAGTTTCAGAAAGGGTAAGCCCCTTGTCCAAGATCACACCACCAGAGTTTGAGCTGTGATTCAATAGGACTGTCTGATTTCCAAGCCCTTATTGTTTTGTTTTGTTTTGTTTTGTTGTTTTATGTGTTTTCTTCTCAGAGAAAACATAGTCATCCTGTTCAGAAAACTGAGACGTCAACTTTTCAGTTATTTTCTTCCCAAGTTTTGTTGAATGTGGGTGTTAAAATGAGAGGCTAAAATTGAGTGGATCCATTGACTGGACAATAGAGCCATTCAACCAACAGCCAACTAAGAATTACAGGGTGCAATATGACATTTTCTGGGACAGGCCATGTGAACACTTAAGGACATCAGTACTCCAATAGGTGGGAGGGATATGACCTTTTCTTTCCTCAGCCTCTGTGCTTGGCATTAGCCTGAAAGAAGTGGGGTGGGCATAGACAAGAAAAGCTCTCCACTGAAAGCAAAAGCCTTTTACCTCCTTTGGCAAAGCTAGGCAAGAAGCATTCTTTGAGAAGCCCTGTACAAAATAAAAGCTTTTCTGTTTTATTTAAACTGCAGTATGTGACTTTTCTCCCACTCTGCTCATCCATTCAAGGAAAGCCTATTCAACAGTCCTGCTGGAGATGTGATTTAGGAAGTGAACTCACCCAGCTGGGGTTAGCAGCTACAGAGAATTCTGGACCTACTGTCACACAGGCTTGGATTTTAAGCTACTTTCCATTAAGATGCTATGATGTTGGACAAAATAATTCTTCTCTGAGCCTCAGTTTCCTCTTCTGCGGAATAAGGAATGTAAACTACATCATTCCCAAGATTAGTTTCTTAACAGATAAGATTCTAAGGAGTCACCCAAGTGATGTTTCTTCCCATAGGCCTTTTGGGATCACCTCAGCTGGAAGAACTCCTTCCTCCCCTGAACTCCCACCCCCCTGACTGGATCTGTTGGATATGCTTCTTTATTCCTTATTTGTGTGGGAGGTAGCCTGGTGTGGTGGAACAACACCCCAGAGAAAGACAGATCTGTGTCTATATGCTCTGCCTACTGCTTGCTATATGTGTGATGTAGACTATATTATCTAGCCTCTCAACCTCAGTCTCCTCTGTAAAAGAGAGGTGAAGTGGATAGTTGGCAAGTGTTTTTTTTTTTTTTTTTTTGTTGTTGTTGTTGTTGTTTGTTTGTTTTGCTTTCACATTTTTTATATTTTTCCTGTAATTGGGGAATTCCCTACCTTATCAGTTTTGCTTGGCCAAATGTAAAGGCAGAAACTCTTACTTTCCTTGCCTCCCTTGCAGCTAGGTCTCACACATCTGACCTAGCCTCCAGCAATCAGATGCACCATCACAAGACTTCAAGTTGAATCTGAGTAAACAGATACTGCTAAGAATCCATTTTCTGGCAGGGGTGGTAGGAGAGTCATACAGCTTCCAAGAGGAGCAGCAATAGAGATCCTGTGGTCCCCAGTCAACAGTGTGAGCTGTACTGTTATTCCCAGCAGCGGTTCTGGTCCTGGCTGATGATCCTCCAAGTCTGATGCTCAGTTCTCTCAGAGATTCTCAGAGTTACCATGTTTCCAACTGGGACACCTTACTGGTACATGCGAGGAAACACACTTATGTTGCAAAGTCAATTTGAGGATTAAATGAGGTCAGCAACGCACTGAGTCAAATACCTGGTACAGATTGGGGCTTTATAAGTGGTATTTTATTTTACTATCTTTACACATTTAATCTCCTCAAATAAATGGATAGTTTCTGGAAAACCAATAAGCATGCTGTGCCAAGGCACCATGTTGAGTGCTTAAAGGACATCAAAGAAACGTTCCTGTTCCTTCCCTCCAAGATATTACACCTCAGTAGGAAAAGAAGTAGAGTAGTGAATAAGAGCGTGAGTTCAGCGGTTAAATTATGTGCATCCAATCCCATTTCTTCCTCCCACTAATTATGCGACACAGGGCAATCCTATGTAGAATGAGAACAATATTAATTCCTCTGTAGAAGGGGGACATTATGAGTGCCTACCTTTTATGGTATATGTGAATATTGAAAGAGTTAATTAAACTAAAACATTAAAAGACTGTCTGGTACTTAGTAAGTGCTCAGTAGCTGTTGGCTTTTAGAGAAATTAACTTCCCAAAATGAGTATAGATTGAAGGACCAGAGTTTGGAGTGCACAAGCTCCCAGTTGCTCCAAGGAACTGAGACAAGCCCAGGTGGAAATGTTAGCTAGCTTCCTGTATCTCGGGTGCTGATGAGAGCTACCAGTTAACTGAGCACATACTGTGTTCCAAGTGCTCTACCAAACATCTTCCATGTACATTACCTCATTTAACTTTGAAGCAAACATGGGGAGGAAACTACGACTATTCCTATTCTACAAATAAGGAATTGGTGCAACCTGACCAAGATAACCATCTATTAAGAGGAAAAGTCAGGATTAGAATCCAGGTTTTCTTATCCATGTTCTTAATCCCTTCACTGGGATTTCTTGGATTCTCCAGATCAAGTGATTATGCATAGGGTCTGATCCCCTTGTCCCCTTCTAAAAATATATTTATTTTATATATTGACACAGGAAAATGCCAATTATTTTAAAAAGGTTGGAAATTGTCCACTGAAAAGATTCGTGCTTGAGTACAGCTATCCAAGATCAGCTCAGTTTTTGTACATAACTATCTCTAATAAAGAGATGAAATCCCCTCTGTCAGCACAAGAGACTATCCCATTTTGTAGCATCTGCTTTTATTGAGCCTGCATAGGTCTCCATTTATCTGGGAGCCTGTTAACAGTTGTTTTAAGAAAGCTTTGTTACCAATTCCCTACTAGGTAGGACTCCTTTTTTCCTTTACCCCAAAGGGTTAGATGAAGCTCACTTCATCATGCATGCAGTTGGATTTGGCCATTTAAGTTTGTGAAAAGAATCAATAGAGAAAATGGGAGCATTTAAGTACATTTATTTGTAACTCTAATCAGAACCAGTCGATACCTCAGATATTGAGAGCAATTGAATTGAAAAGTATTACCATTCCTCAGAAGACAAGTGAACGCTAGGGAAAGCAGAATGAACTTCATATTAGGGCAAAGCTTGCTCCTACCTCACAACGTATTTTCCACTTAAAAATTAAATCTACGGTTGATTAAATACATTACTTGGAGATATGAGAAGCATCTGACACAGGGAGTTAAAGCATTAGAATAAAATTTATCTGTGAAAAGGAAAATTCACCTTTTACATATTAATAATGTATTTCTGCTGATACATCAGCAGCAGATGTAATATAAATATTATGAATACATTTTAAAGTAAATTTTTGGTGTCTTATTTACGGCATGTTATGAAAACGCATCAATTCTGTTTAAATCACACATGGTTGCAATATAAACCCTGTAATCATAATGCAGTTCAATTCCAGTTTTACTAGATGACCGTGCTACATTTATGAAGATGATAGCCTCTATGATCTTTAAAACTGCAATCCTCCCTTCTTCTCATTCCACCTCATATCCCAGGAATTAATATTTTAAAACAACAATACAGAAGATTCATATTTAGCTACAATAATGCTATGTTTGTTGATAATTATATTTTAAGAAGTTTTTGCAAACATTGCTTTGTAGTGCTTATCTAAATTTTTCACTGGTAGAGAAGTCTGGAGGCTTATACTACAGTGTCTGACCATAAAGAGCAAAATTTCTTCAAAGACTTCTGTTAGATACCCAAGCAAATTTTGCATTTGACTCTATAATATGCTCATGGTTATATTTATATAGGATTACTTTCCTTCATCCTGCCAAAATACCTTTGTGAAATTGATGCTAATGGAATATCTACTAGGTTTAACCTATGGTTTTCAGTATTTCCATGCTGAACTACCTGAATTGGAAACCGATTATCCGTGTTAAGCATGAGGGCAATTTCTAAAAAATATCTAATAAATCAAGTTCTGTTAAGCATAATTTGATATTTCCTTGAAAGTACTTTATTATCAAGATTTCCTCTTTTTCTACTAACTTATTCTGGTTATTTGAACTTCTGGTCACGTGGATTCTGAATAAATAGAAGTTTCATTTTCTCTTGATAGACATCAGATAACAAGGTAGAGGTACTCTTCTCTGGCATGTGGAGAGTTGTTTGCAAGAATTACAGAATAGAACTACAGGGTTCTAGTAGCTTAAGAGAACAAGGGTTCTTCTGGAAAATAACTCTTGAGATGAAATGAAAAAAAGAGAGAGAGAAGAGATACATAAAAGCCTTTGAATACAAAGAATCAAGGTCAGAGGTTGGAGGAGTATTCAATTTCACATGGGGCCAGCCATTCTGTTGTCCTTCCATTTAGGCCCAGTTCTCATTCCAGGGAGTCCCTGTGTGGTGCACACAGATAATGCTCTAATGAAAAGGTTGGTAGTGATGGCAACTGGTTTTCTCATATCAGAAGATCAAGCAGAGAGGGTTGCATTAAACAAGCAAATAAAAAACATAACAACGACACCCCTCCCCAAAGAAAGAACCAAACCAAAAGAAAATAAAAAATTCAAAGACTACAAGCAAATCTGGTAGCATTAGACCCTCATTTCTTCTATGAAAAATTATTTCCAATATCTATTTTGCAAAAAATCCCTCTGGTGTTGATTTTGATAACACTATTTGAATAGCATAAGTAATCACTGCTGTAGTTTTAATTCCTGACTAAAGTGCTATAAAGCCAAAAACCAAACCCATTGCCATTGAGTTGATTCCAACTCTTAACAACACCATAGGACATAGTAGAATTGCCCTATAGGGTTTCTAAGGCTGTAATATTTACAGAATCAGACTATCACATTTTTCTCCCTCAGAGAGGCTGGTGGGTTTGAACTGCCAACCTTTCAGTTAGCAGCTCAGCGCTTAGCCACTGCACCACCAGGACTCCTTAGCATAGATACCCTAAATTGTAGATATAGGTTGACTTATACACACACATACAACTCTTTACAAAGAAGAATTTTTAAAAATAAATTGTCATTCAATAAATTTACCTGTGTGTGCAACTTCCTTGCTGATATTGGAAGAATCAAAGTGGTTTAGCTATTTTTTAAGACTATGCGCATCTGTGATAGCAGTCAGATCAAAGGGAGACTCAGCAAACAGGAAGAAACTGATAGATGCTCCATGGTACCTAAGAGGATTATACTTTTGAGCACGTTGAGATACCCCAGAAAACTCTCAGAGATACCTGCAATTCATATTTAAAAGAGGTGAGGTCTCTAGATGGCAGACTCTGCAATTTTATTTTTTTACAGCTTTTTCATTTATTCTACAATCTCTTTTTATATTTGTCATGGTGTTTTAAAATTTGCTATTTAATCTTTTTTTTTATTGTACTTTAGGTGAAGGTTTACAGAACAAATAGCTTCTCATTTTAAACAGTCAGTACGCATATTGTTTTATGACATTGGTTAACAACCCCACGACATGTGAACACGCTCCCTTCTCGAACTTTTTTTTTTTTTTTTTTTTGGTGAAAATACACATAGCCAAAGATACACCATTTCAAAAATTTCTACATGTACAATTCAGTGACATCGATTATGTTCTTCCAGGTGTGCTACTATTCTCACTTTAGATGAAGGTTTACTGAACAAAATAGTTTCTCATTAAACAGTTAGTACACATGTTGCCATATAACAATGGTTAACAACCCCACTACATGTCAACACTGCCCTTACTCAACTTTGGGTTCCCTATCACCAGCTTTCCTGTCCGCTTCTGCCTTCTGGTCCTTGTTCCTGGACTGCTGTGCCTCATTAGTCCCGTTTTGTTTTGTGGGGCTGTCCAATACCTGGCTGAATGGTGAACCTCAGGAGTGACTTCACCACTGAGCTAAAACAGTGTCTGGGGGCCACACTCTCAGGGTTTCTCCATTCTCTTTCAGGCCAGTAAATCTGGTCTTCTTTTTGTGTGTTAGAATTTTGTTCTACATCCTTCTCCAGCTCTGTCCAGAACCCTCTGTTACGATCCCGGTCAGAGCAGTCAGTGGTGGTAGCTGGACACCATCTAGCTGTACTGGACTCAGTCTGGTGGAGGCCTTGGTAGCTGTGGTCCATTAGTCCTTCGGACTAATCTTTCCCTTGTATCCTGTTCTCGTCACACTCCCTTGCTCTCAAAGGAATGAGACCAGTGTAGTATCTTAGATGGCAGCTCACAGGCTTTTAAGACCCCAGACACTACTCACCAAGGTAGAACACAGAACATTGTCTTTATAAACTGTGTTATGCCAATTGAGCTAGATGCTCCCCCAGACTGTAGTCCCCACAGCCCTCCACCCAGCAATTCAGTCCCTCAGGGAGTTTGGATGTGTCTATGGAGCTTCCATGACCTTTCCTTGTACAAATTGTGCTGGCTTCCCCAGTATTGTGTACTGTCTCACCCTTCACCAAAGATATCACTTATTTATTGTCTATTTTGTATTCCCCCCCACCCCTCCCATCCCTCATAACCAACAAAGATTGTTACGTTTTGTGTGTGAACTTTTTCATGAGTTTTTACAATAGAGGTCTCATACAATATCTGTCCTTTTATGATTGACTTATCTCACTCAGCATAATGTCTTCCAGTTTCATCCATGTTATGAGACATTTCACAGATTCATCATTGTTCCTTATCGTTGCATAATACTCAATTGTCTGTATGTACCATAGTTTGTTCATCCATTCATCTGTTGATGGCCATCTAGGTTGTTTCCATCTTTTTGCTATTGTGAACAACGCTGCCATGAACATAGGTGTGCATATGTCTATTCATGTGACGGCTCTTATTTCTCTAGGATATATTTCTAGGAGTGGGATGGCTGGATCGTATGGTATTTCTATTTCTAGCTTACTAAGGAAGTGCCGTATCATTTTCCAAAATGGTTGTATCATTTTGCATTCCCACCAGCAGTGCATAAGAGTTCCCATCTCCCCGCAGCCCCTCCAACATTTGTTAT
>NW_004443970.1:14464699-14478397 GCF_000243295.1 Trichechus manatus latirostris
GAGCTGCTCTCAGGATTCTTTGTTTGTCTTTGGTTTTGGCGAGTGTGATTATGATATGCTTTGGTGATTTTCTTTTGGGGTCTATCCTATATGGGGTTTGTTGAGCTTCCTGGATGGCCAGCTTTTCATCTTTCATGATATTGGGGAAGTTTTATGTCAGCAGTTCTTCAATGATCCTCTCTGTGTTTTCTGTTTTCTCCCCTGTTCTGGAACTCCCATCACTTGCAAATTTTTGCTTTTGATTGTGTCCCACATAACTCTCAGGGTCTCCTCATTTTTCTTTGTTCTTTTTCCTGCGTTTTCCTGCAACAGAGTTGTAGCCAAGTGTTTGTCTTCAGTTCCACTGATCCTACCACCGTTTCAAATCTGCTCCTCAGCCCTTCTATGACACTGTCCATTTCTGAAATCTTGTTGTTTATCTTTTGGATTTGTAATTGCTGTTTTTGTATAGTTTCTAGTTGTGAATTTATTTTGGCATTTTGTTCCTGCATTATTTTCCTGAATTCTTCCATTTTTTGTCTGTATTTTCCATGGATTTGTCTATTTTTTTCCACATTTTTGTCTGCTTTTTGCTTCAACTCTTGGATTATTCTGAGTATTGGAGATTTGAATTCTCTAACAGGTAGTTCTAGTGCCTTTTCTTCTACTGGAAAGTCATCTCATGTTTTATTTTGGACGCCTACTGGAACCATCCTGTCCTGTTTTTATAAATGTTTTAATATTACCTGCTGTCTTCCGGGCATTCAGTAGCTATTTTTCTCATTTATTGATTGTATATTTGTTTGTTTCATCCTTTTTTTTTTTTAATTTGCTATGTCTGAGCAGGCAGGACGTGTGTCTTTGTTGTTTGCTTGTCTGTAGGCATGATAATTTTCACTTCCTTCTCCAATTGGCAGGGTCAGTTTCTCAGCTATGGTACAGCAGGGCAGGTCTAGCTGAAGAGGAGTTTCTGGGATGGGCTGTTTGTGCCACTTACTACAACCACCAGGGCAGGTCAGTAATCAGTGCAGGGCAGGTACTGGTAGGCCATACCTGTGCTGCTTGGTGGTGTGATGTTAAGAGCATGGTGCAGATAGGCAGGATCGAGAGGGGACATTGTGATGTGTGGAGCTAAAATGGGTATGGGAGAGAAGAGAGAGGAACAGGAGACAAAAACATACAAACAAACAAAAAAGAGTGCTAGGGGAGCTTGTCGTTGGAGTGGAGAGACGAGAGACTATGAAATGGAGAAAAACAAAAGGGGGAAGAAGATGAAAGAAAAGAAAAGAATGAATAATAAAAATTAGAAAGAAGAAAGAAAAGCAAAACTCCCAGGGTTCCCACCGCTGTGGCTACAAGGTCTAGGGAAGTTTTTCCCAGCTGTTGAAGTACAGCCTGGCTAGAAGGCATAGAGGTGTCACTCAGCGCCAAGTGTTCAGGGGACAGGAAGAGAAGGAAGGTATAGAGAGATGAGAAACTGAGTAATGAAGAAAGACAAAAAGGGAAAAAGAGGAAAAAGAAAACAAAACAAATTTTAAAACAGAACAAGAAAAACCCCCAAAAAACAGAAAAAAAGAAATGCCTTCAGGGACCCCTCTGCACGTCTGCACAAGCTGAGGGGGTAGGTCCCAAGCTTTGCAGCACTGCCTGGCCAGAACGGGCTCCCAAATCAAGAAAAGAAAAAGAAAACAAACAAACAATTCAAAACAAATTTAAAAAAAAGCCCAGGATCCCACCAGCATGGCAGCACTGACCTGGAAGCAGCTCCACACTTGAGCAGAGCTCCACAGCCCCTCAGCTAAGCACCTCAGGAAGAAGCAGAGATGGCACACGGAGCCAGGTATTTAAGCAAAAGGAGGAGGAGGTGGTGAGAGATAAGGAAGAAATCAAAAGAAGTGGAAAAAAGCAACACCAGCAGCCAAGAAATGGCACTCAGGGAGTCGGCCAGTGCGAGCGTGTGGAATCCAAGCAGCCGGTGCTTCCCGGCCAAGAAACTGTGGCCACAGGAAGCAGAGGAGGCCGGGGTTGGGGGGTGGTGATGAAGAAGGGTAGGGGGTGGGAAAGCATATATCACTCATTACTGATTATTCTGTCTCCTGCTGGAGGCTCCATGAAGCTGCTTTCTCATACCCACTGTTTGCTGCTCTCTGATAGGAGTCCATGATGGCGGATCCATGCTGCATTAGCTGATAGGGGACCTCTGCATGTATGTTTCCTCACTCTCTGTTCTCTGTCAGTTTCTTATTCGATTTCATGCTTGGCTGAGTTCTTTATCTCTTCATTTGATGTTTAGGGTTTCAGGATAGCTGTTTTCTCTGTTTGGCTTAGTTTTATGGATCTTTGCTGTGGAGGGACAGCGTGGTGCTTCTGCCTAGAGTCCCGTGTTCACACTTGGCAATTTTTGATAATCAGAAAGGCAATACCAAATATGAGTGAAGTCTGTAAAACCTGACCAAGCTAAGTGAAGACACTAGGAAGTACACAAGAAAAAGAGACAATTCCGGTAATTACTATAACATGTACAACTTGGCAACAACAGTGGTTGTTGTTATTGTTCTTAGGTTCTGTCAAGTTGGTTCCAACTCACACGACCCTATGTACAACAGAACAAAACACTGCCTGGTCCTGCGCAAGCCTCACAATCATTGCTATGTTTGATCCCATTGTTGCAGCCACTGTGTCAATCCATCTCATTGAGGGTCTTCCTCTTTTTGGCTTATCCTCTATTTTACCAAGAAATGAATTCCTTCTCCAGGGACTGGTCCCCCCTGATAACATGTCCAAAGTGCTTGAGATGAAGTCTCACCATCCTCACTTGTAAGGAGCACTCCGGCTGTACTTCATCCAAGACAGATTTGTTTGTTCTTCTGGAAGTTCACGGTATATTCAGTTTTCTTCACCAACACCACAATTCAAAGATATCAATTCCTCTTTGATCTTCAGTATTCATTGTCCAGCTTTCACATGCATATGAGGCAATTGTGTCAGGCACACTTTAGTCCTCAAAGTGACATCTTTGCTTTTTCACACTTTAAAGAAGTGTTTTGCAGCAGATTTGCCCAGTGCAATGTGTCTTTAATTTCTTGACTGCTGCTTCTATGGATGCTGATTGTGGATCCAAATAAAATGAAATCCTTGACA
This sequence comes from Trichechus manatus latirostris, assembly GCF_000243295.1. Taxonomy (NCBI): domain Eukaryota; kingdom Metazoa; phylum Chordata; class Mammalia; order Sirenia; family Trichechidae; genus Trichechus; species Trichechus manatus. The sequence continues at coordinate 14,467,820 of NW_004443970.1, forward strand.
ACGTCAATCTTTTCTCCCTTTTTCATAATGTTACTTATTGGTCCAGTTGTAAGAATTTTTGTTTTCTTTATTTTGAGATGTAATCCATACTAAAGGCCATAGTCTTTGATCTTCATCATTAAGTGCTTCAAGTCTTCTTTGCTTACAGCAAGCAGGTTGTGTCATCTGCATATCACAGGTTGTTAATGAATCTTCCTCCAATCTTGATGTCAAGGTATTGTTCATACAGTCCAGCTTCTTGGATTATTTTCTCATCATAGAGATTGAATAGGTGTTGTTAAAGGATACAACCATGACACACACCTTTCCTGATTTTAAATCATATAGTATCCCCTTGTTCTGTTCGATCGACTGTCGCTTGTTTTATGTACAGGTTCCTAAGGAGCACAGTTATGTGTTCTGGAATGCCTGTTCTTCTCAATGTTATCCATAATTTGTTATCATCCACACAGTTGAATGTCTTTGCAAAGTTGATAATACAATAGTAATAAGAACCAAAAATATGTGTGTGGTTAAGTAGGTAGATATGTATGCATATATGTGTATAGGAAGGCATATGCAAGTAAATGCACGTACGTGTATAAATGTATCTGTAGGCGTATGTATATACATGTTTGTGTGTTCTGCGTATATATCTATATATATATATATAATAAAGCACATAAGGGGCACAGTTACAGAGACTTCCTAGACATATCCAAACAACTCGCGGGATTGGTTTATTGGATTAAAAGGTTTAGGACCGTAGTCTCGTGGGACAACTTACTTAATTGACATAACATAGTTCATAAAGATAATATTCTACATCCTAGTTTGGTGAGTAGCATCTGGAGTCTTAAAAGCTTGTGGTCTGTACTCATTGGTCTGTGCTAAGAGATTATTGGTCTGTACTCATCTGGAGCAAAAGAGAATGAAGGAAACCAAAGACTCAAAGAAGAAACTAGTCCACAGGACTAACCACTAACTTCTAACCACTAACCACAACCTCTTCTAACCTGAGACCATAAGAACTAGATGGTAGCCAGCTACCACTACCGACCATTCTGACCAGGGACACAATAGAGGGTCTTACATAGAATGGGAGAAAAACATAGAACAAAAATTAAATTCCTAAAACTTGTCAGACCTAATAGACTGACAGAGACTAGAGTAACCCCTGAGACTATTACCCAAAGATTCCCTTTTAACTTGGAACTGAAGCTAGTTCCGGAGGTCACCTTTCAGCCAAATAATAGATTGGCTTATAACACCTGTGAGTAATGTGCTCCTTCAAACAATTGACTATATGAGACCAAACGGTCCATATTTACCCAGAAGCAAAGATGAGAAGGCCAGGAGGGAAAGAGAAGCTAGATCAATGGAAACAGAACAAACAGACTGGCAATAATGAGAATGCTGACACATTGTGAGAATTGTAACTAATGTCATGGAACAATTTGTATAAATTTTCTGTGTAAACTTTCACCCAAAACACAATAAAGTATTTTTAAAAAGGTAGTGTAGAGATCTCTCAAGAGACAATGAGAGCAGATGCAGACATGCTGTTTGGTAATTCTTATCTTGACACCACTTTGTCTTTTCCAGGCTAATATGGCCATGAGAAAAAGTTTGCCAATATAAACTTCCTAATTGTATTGGGCATACAATGAGGATTCAATGACTATTTTGTACTTGGCAAATCTGCTACAAAAGACCTCTTTAAAGTGTTGAAAAGCAAACCTCTCACTTTGAAGACTAAGTTGCACCTGACCCAAGCCTTGGTGTTTTCAATCGCATCATATGCATGCGAAAGCAGGACAATGAATAAGGAAGACTGAAGAAGAATTGATGGCTTTGAATTGTGGTGTTGGAGAAGAATATTGAATATACCATGGACTGCCAAAAGAACGAACAAATCTATCTTGGAAGAAGTACAAACAGAATGCTCCTTAGAAGCAAGGATGGTGAGACTACGTCTTGTATGCTTTGGACATGTTGTTAGGAAGTATCAGTCCCTGGAGAAGGACATCATGCTTGGTAAAGTAGAGGGTCAGTGAAAAAGAGGAAGACCCTCAAAGAGATGAATTGACACAGTGGCTGCAACAGTGGGCTCAAGCAAAACAACTGTGAGCATGGTGCAGGACCAGACAGTGTTTCATTCTGTAGTACACAGGGTGGCTATGAGTCGGAACCAACTTGACGGCACCTAACAACAACAACAGTGAATATTAGTTATCTTCCTAATCTATCAGTGGTTATTTAAAATTAATCCTCCAACTAATCTAGATCAATGGGCCTCTGGGTGCAGGAGAAAAATTTGGAAAGCTTCTGTAAAGCTGTCCTTTCCTTTATTTGATTATCTGTTTCCATAGCCTGCCTAGCTTATGGGTAAGGGGACACCCTGCACATTTGTCCAATCTTGAACACCTTGCTCAGGTAAAATTGAGGTTGTGAGTCCACTGTAGACATCAAAGAACAAGTGTTGGATAGAACTAAACAGGGTTTATGGTGGGTTGCTAAAGTCAGTAACTCTTGGCTCCCTTCCACCACTTCTAAGCCTCCCTTTGCTGCCAATGTCCCCAGAGATAAAGGTTTCCCAGTCAATACCACCTTGTTATCAAATATGGCTGGAGTAAAGGCAAAGATGAAAAGCACGTAAGGTGGAATTGCTCAAGTACCTAAAACTAGCCTTCCTCTTCCTTTCCTGTTTATTCTAAAATGAAAATAAATGTTCATCTGATCAAACCAATGAACAAATGAATTAATTTAGGGGTACTCACTATTTAAAAAAAAATCATGTACTCCCTGATAGGCAAGGCAGTTTAGAAGCAGTGCAGCTTTGTAGTGATAGTGACCTACAGCAATGGAACATTTTGATTTCTTGAGGATGTTGAGGTGACTTCAAAAAACTACTGGCAGTCTTCCCCAGAACCATGAATTACTGCATAATTTTTATCCAAGTACTTGCCAGTTCACAAAAGAAAACAAGTGAATGCAGTTGAAATTGTCACTAAGGATTGGAGATGGCAGTTCATCATCTTTGTCACCCTTGGTCTTATTGTTAATCATGAAGAATTTAGAAGCTGGTGGGAGGGGGGTGAAGAAGAGGACTGTTATGGGTTGGCTTGCGTCCTCAAAAAAATATGTGTGTCAGTTTGGCTGGGCCATGATTCCCAGTATTGTGTGGTTGTCCTCCATTTTGCGATTGTAATTTTATGTTAAGGAGGATTACGGTGGGATTGTAACACCCTTACTAAGGTCACATCCCTGATCCAATGTAAAGAGAGTTTCCCTGGGGTGTGGCCTGCACCACCTTTTATTTTACAAGAGATAAACGGAAAGGGAAACAAGCAGAGAGTTGGGGACCTCATACCACCGTGAAAGCAGTGCCTGGAGCAGAGCGCGTCCTTTGGACCCAGGGTTCCTGCCTAGAGAAGCTCCTAGTCCAGGGGAAGATTGACCGGAAGGACCTTCCTCCAGAGCTGACCGAGAGAGAATTTGGACTTGTAACCTACTAGACTTCGAGAAAATAAATGTCTCTTTCTTAAAGCCATCCACTTGTGGTATTTCTGTTATAACAGCACTAGATGACTAAGATAAGGACTTTAACTTTGCATTCTGTACTCTTGGCTATGATTTCAGTTTTTTTTTAGGCATGAGAATGTGACCTAATTATAAATTTTTAAGCTTCCATCAAATAAAAGTGATTCCTGATGGCCAGTGGCTGGGTAATCTTAAAGGGGCAGTAATACTTTGAAGTCAGTATTAAGAAAATATTAACAAATAGCCTGTTAGCAAGTAATCTGTTTATTACCACACCACTGAAAAAAAAAAGTTAAATTTTAACACTGATACATGAATAGAAATTAGTGCTTTTGGCATATCAGAGCAATCTCCAGCCCTCACACAATTGATGAAGTGAATAATGAGAAAAAGAGGATTTGATAAATTGGGAAAATAATATGAATCAGGAAAAATCCTAAATAAGGACCTTTTTATGTGTTTTAAATTTCATTGCAGTGTACCTGACATAGAATAAACTGCACATATTTAAAGCATATAAGTTTGGATATATATATATACAATTATGAAACAATCACCCCTATCAAAAGAATGAAAATATATAACCATCACCCCCAAAAGTTATCTCATTCGTTTTGTAATTCTTCCCTCCTGACCTTCCTCCCACCCCCTCAACCTCCTTCATCATCCTCCCCAGGCAACTACTGATCTGTTTTCTAGACTAGTTTGCATTTTTTAGAATTTTACTTAAGTGGAATCATACGGTATGTCTTCTTTATTAAACTGGCTTCTTTCAGTCTACATATTGTTTTGAGATTTATCTATGTTGTTGTATGTATTATTTCTTTTTAATGCTGACTAGTATGTCATTGGACCAATAAGCACCATCATGACAAATGGAGAAATAACTGAAGTTGTCAAGGATTTCATTTTACTTGGATCCACAATCAATGCCCGCAGAAGTAACAGTCAAGAAATCAAAAGATATATTGCATTCGGCGTATCTGCTGCAAAAGACCTCTTTAAAGTGTTAAAAATAAAGATGTCACTTGGAGGCCTAAGGTGCGCCTGACCCAAATCATGGTGTTTTCAATGGCTTCATATGCACATGAAAGGTGGACAAAGAATAAGGAAGACTGAAGAAGAAGTGATGCCTTTAGATTGTAGTGTTGACAAACAATATTGAATACACCACAGACTGCCAGAAGAACAAACAAATCTGTCTTGGAAGAAGTACAGCCAGAATGTCCCTTAGAAGACAGCCTTTCATTTCAAGTATTTTGGATATGTTATTAGGAGGGACCAGTCCCTGGAGAAGAACATCATGCTTGCTAAAGTAGAGGGTCAGCAAAAAAGAGGAAGACCCTCTATGAGATAAACTGACACAGTGGCTGCAACAATGGGCTCAAACATAGCAAGGATTGGGAGGATGGCGAAGGACTGGACAGTGTTTTGTTCCATTGTACATAAGGTTGCTATGAGTCAGAACTGACTTGACGGCACCTACCAACAAAATTTCATTGTATGGATACACAACAATTTCTTTATCCATTTGCCTCCTGATGAACGTTTGGGTTGCCACAATTTGAAGCTATTGGGAATAACGCTGATATATAAATATTTGTGTACAGCCTATGTTTGGATATATGCTTTCTTTTCTCTGGTAAATTCCTAGGCGTAGGATGGCTGGATTATGTAGTAAGTGTTTAGCTTTTTAAGAAACAGCCAAACTGTTTTCCAAAGTGGTTGTACAATGTTGTTACCACTAGTATCTAATGAGTGTTCTAGTTCCTCCACCTCCTCACTATCCCTTGGTATGAGGAGAATTTTTAATTTTAGCCATTTTAGTAGGTATATAGTGGTGTCTTATTTCAGTTTGAATTTTCAGTTCCTTGATGACTAATGACATTGAACGTCTTTTCATGTGGTTATTTGCCATGTATATATCTTCGTTAGTAAAGTGTTCAAATCTTTAGCTTATTTATTATTTTTTTTAAATTATTGAGTTTTGGAAATTCTTTATATGTTCTACGTACAATACATTCCACCTGTATTAAATAATAATAATAATAATAAAACCCATTGCCTTTGAGTCGATTGATTCATAGCAACCCTATAAGACAGAGTAGAACTGCCCCATAGGGTTTCCAAGGAGCTACTGTGGTGGATCCGAACTACTGACTTTTTGGTTAGCAGGCTAACGCTTAACCCCTGAGTCCCCAGGGGTCCTTCAACTGTATAGACTATGTAAATATTTCTCCTAGTCAGTCTCTGTAGAAGACCAGACATTTCCATTGTGATGAAATCCAATTTGTCATTTTTTTCTTTTATGGATTATGTTTTTGGTATCATATCTAGAAAATATTTGCCTAACAATCATTAAGATTTTCTCCTATGATTTTTTTCTGGAAGTTTTATAATTTTAACTTTCATATTTATGTATATGATACATTTTGAGTTAATTTTTATATGATGTGATAGTACAAAGTTAATTTATTTGCAGTTGGATATCCATTTGTTTTAGCACAACTTGTTGAAAGACTATCTCTTCTCAACAGAATTGTCCTTGTAATGTAGTTAAAAATCAGTTTTTCTTTTATGTGGTAGTCTATTCCTGGACTCTCCCATGTTTCATTGATCTATTTGTCTATTGTCATACCAAAGCTGCACTCTGTTGATTGATAGTCTAAGGCTAATTATTTCCGCTATTGAGTCATGACCTTTCAAAGTACTCTATCCAATGCTCCATGAATTACGAGATTTTGCAGTCTGCTTGTTGAGAACGGACACTATTCCTGGTCCTGTGTGAGTTCCAAGTACCTTCTCTTCTAATCTTTTTGTTGGTTCTTTCCACAGCCTGGGTAGTTTTCCACACATATGTGCTGATCAGAACTTGCTCATTACTCAAGGAAGACCCTCTGCAAATCCCTGGGTGCTGTCTCTGTGCAGTACTCTTTTCTCTGATACTCTGTTCACTGAATTATAGATGTCTAGGTCTCTGCATACTCTTGGCTCTGTCTTCTCAACTGAGTCTCCCTGAGAGCCACAGCCTGGAAACTGTACGTCTCCCCTCATTCATTTCTGGGCTTCAGAGATCAGAGTCCATTGTTGCCTGATGTATAGCATCTTCTAAACTGTTGTTTAATATATTTTGTCTGTTCTTTGTTGTTATTATTTCAAGTAAGAGTCTAAATATAGTCCCTATTACTACATTTTAGTAAGAAATAGACATGGCTAAACGTTGGTTTATTTTACCATGGACGGCTAAGGAAATTGTGGTAAAATAGGATGCACTACACACTAAGAGGGCAGAGATTTTTGTCCATTCTACTTATTGCTGTATCCTTAGTGCCCAAAATAATGTTCAGCATATAATAAACATTAAATAATTATTTGTTGAATAAACTGAATAACCTGTACACAAAGTAATTTAATAGGATTTACATAGTTATTTATAATATTTAGAATTCTCCTTAAAATCTGGTGATTTTACCTGTCTTTGGAGAAGAAATCCTAAGGTTCAGAGAGGTTACATAGCTTGATCAAGGTCATATAGGTGGTATTCTGGTCAAGCAGTATCTGACACTTCGATTCCTGTACTTTCCACTAAGCCGTATTAAACTATCAATGAAAAAACTGGGGGGAAATTATCACTTATATTTAGAACATCTTTATATTCCAGATCATTTAATCCTTCAAAGCAAATGTTACTTTTTAAGGGATATGCCTATACCCATTAGTAATGCACTTTACCATATTGCCTGTCTATGGGGCTTTTGTGAATATGGACTCCACACCCTAAAGTGTAGGAGTAATTTATTAAGACCTTTTAATTTCTTCCTAGCTAGTAAAGAACAGTAGCACAAAACTTATACCAATTTATATGAAAGAGTGATAATACTATGTAATGGTTAAGAGCCTGGGCTTTGAGAACAGATACCCTCAATTCTAATCCTAGTACTACCACCTAATTATTAGGCAAGTTACTTTATATTTCTGAGACTTATTCCAATGCCAATAAATGGTGATGTTAATACTACTGTTGGGACAAGCTAGGCTTGGCTCAAAAGTATCAATGGCTTAAGAAAATTAAAGTATATTTCTCCCTCATGTCACAGTTTAGCGTGTCTTGGGTGGTTCTCTCTTCCCTGTAATGACTCAAGGTTTCATGCTCTAGTGCCTCTTTGTACTCCAGCTCTAGAGCCTGTATGTTTAGCTGACTAGTGAACAGAGAAAGACAGTGTAGAACATCTCCTGGCTTTTGCAACCACTTTTCCCCAGAAGTGATAAATAACACTTTTGCTCACATTTATTGGTAAAATTTAATCACAAGGCTTCGCCTAGATGCTATGGATACAGGGAAATTCAGTCTCTGGCTCGATAGCTTCTTACCAACAACCATTTCACACTATTGATGATGAACCTGAATCACTTCTGGACAGCTGGCCTTCTCTTCCACACTTACCTCATTGGGTTGTTATGAGGATTAAAGACATAATATACGTAGAGCCCTTAGCATAACATCTGGTACTTTCTGTACTCTTAAATATTGGTAGGTAGTATTATCATAATTATCACACTAGAATTCATAAATTGATCCTGATAAATTCAAGGATATTTATATGCAAATTGAATTCTGTTCTTACTTCTTTATTGAAAGAGATTAGGAAATTCCACTGGATCGTATAACATTATGTCCAATGATAGATAATTTTCTGAGGATTGGAGTATCATTTATTCTGTTCAGATAAATGTACAATACAGGAAGCCACATACAGATTAGAAAGGCAGCTAAAAATTTTATGGAATGGAAAGACCAGACGTTTATTATCTTTATGTATATCAGACTCCTCTCTCTTCCACCAAAGAGTTCATACATTTATTTAATAAGTATTGGTCATTCCATTCTACCCTTACCAGTATGGAATCTCTCACAATCAACTTTTCTTTCCATCTCATTTCAAACTTGCAGGGCTTAGCCCTCCAAGATTACCAGCAGGGAGCCTCCATGCTCTAGTCCAGAATACATCACTAACAAATGACTCCTTCTAAAACATAGCTGTCTGATGTTCTCCCCAGGATTAAGAACGTATAATAAATCTTTATTACCTGTAGAATCGAGTTCAAATTGCTCAGCCTGACTTCAAGGCCCATAATCAACTGGATCCATCTAATATATCAATGAGATAATATCTATCAAATTGTCTTTCACTGCCCTCCACAGCAAATTCTTCACTTCTGCCTTCTCCCCTAAATGTGCCCTTGCAATTTGTTCCCAACTATATGTTTTGTTTATAGTATTCCTCCTAAAAGAAATACTTTCTAGTGTTCCTTCGTAGTAGCAATATGTACATACATTTCCTTCAAGAAATGTTGATCAATTAGGATTAGTTAAGCTGAATATAATAAAAAGCTCAAAATAATAGTAGTTCAAGCAAGATGGATATTGTTTCCTTTCTTATATTAAAAAAGTTTATTTTTGTTGTTAGTTGCCATCCAGTCAACTCTGCCTCATGTCTGGAGGTAGGCGATCCAGCGCCGGCACGCCAGCTCCACCACTGCGAGGGACTGCCAATTTCCCTCTTCCACCATCCTAGAGTAGAGGTCAGCAAACTATCACCCACAGAAACATCTGGCCCATGGTTTGTTTTTGTATGGCCTGTGAGCTAAGGATTTTTGTTTGTTTTACATTTTTAAAAGATATTTAAAAAAAAGAGAACAGAAACATGAACAATTGACCAATAGCAAGGAAGCTAATACGGTTGGAGAAAATGTGCCAGGAAGAATACAGTGAAAAAGGAGATCAGAGAGGTCATGGGAGCAGTAGATGATGTAAAACTTTGTAAGTGATTATAAGGACTTCTACTAGGAGTGGCATGGGATGACATGGGAGGATTTTTGCATAGAGGAGTGATATGATCTGACTGACATTTTAGAAGGATCACTCCAAATGATATGGTGAGGAATGATAGAAGGGTACATGAGCTGAAGAGAGAGGTCATTTAGGAGGCTATTGCAATAATCTGAGGGGAGACTATACTGTCGTGGGCAGGGTGGTAGAAGTGGAGATGGTGAAAGTGATCAGATTCTAGGTACATTTTGGAGGCAGAGTCCACAGGTTTTACTGATGGATTACATGTGGAATATGACAGAAAAAAGGGGTCAAGCATGATTCTAAGACTTATAGCCTGAGAAACTGGAAGCACGAAGTTGCCATTTACTGAGATGGAGAAGGGTATCAAAGAAGTTGGCCTGGGTGAAAAAGAAAGACAGAGAGAGAGAGAGAAAGACATACTAAGTTTGAGATATCTATAAGGGATTCATGTGGAGATGTGATAGTTAGATAAATGAGGTTGGTATTCAATGGAGAGTTTTAGAATTGAGATGCAATGGTTAGACCTACCAGTGTGTTGATGGTATTAAAAGGTATGGGAGTGGAAATATCACCTAAGGGGTGAATATAGAAGGAGAAACCTTCAAGGTTTGATCCCCAGCCACTCCCTAGCATTTTGACATTGGAGAAATGTAGAGGAATCTGTAGGAACATCTAGTATAGCAGGATGAAATTCAAGTGGGTTTGGCATCCAGGAAGATGTGTGAAGAAATTGTTTCAAGGAGGAAAGAATGATTAATTGTATCAAAATCTGCCAATAGCTCAAGTAAGACAAGAGCTGAGGATTGATTATTAAATTAGCAACATTAAAGGAATTTGACAAGGAAAATTTTTTTTTTTATATTTTATTGTACTTCAGGTGAAGGCTTACAGAACCAATAGTTTCTCATGAAACAGTAGTACACATGATGTTTTATGACATTGGTTAACAACCCCGCAACATTTTAACCCTCTAAATTCTCAACCTTTTTTTTTTTCTTTTTTTGGGTGATTTTCACATAGGTATTTGGGTATTTTGGGTATTTTGGTATATTTGGGTATTTTACACATAGCCAAAGATACACTGTTTCAAAAATTTCGACATACACAGTTCAGTGACATTGACTATGCTCTTCCAATTGTGCTGTTATTCTCACTTAAGATGAAGGCTTACAGAACAAAATAGTTTCTCATTTAACAGTTAC
>NW_004443970.1:14478767-14537961 GCF_000243295.1 Trichechus manatus latirostris
AGATGGCCGCTCACAGGCTTTTAAGACCCCAGACACTACTCACCAAGGTAGAATGTAGAGCATTGTCTTTATAAGCAGTGTCATGCCAATTGAGCTAGATGTTCCCCAAGACCATGGTCCCCAGAGCCCTCCACCCAGCAACTCAGTCCCTCGGGGAGTTTGGATGTGTCTATGGGGCTTCCATGACCTTTCGACAAGGAAAATTTCAATTAGAAAAAAAGTTGATTAGAATAAATTTAAGGGATAATGGGGAGTGCAATTCATATCACAGACAAAAGCATTATCTCTTTTGTATATAAAGAGCAACAAGAAATTGAGAATAAAAGGAATAGCAAGCCATACAAAAAACAGGCAAGAGATACATAAAGACAGTTAACAGGGAAAGAAACATAAATGGCCTTCAGCTATTTAAAAAAAAAAAAAAGCACAATGTCACTCATAATCATAGAAATGCAAATTAAAATTGCATTGAAATACCATTTTTGTTAATCTGTACAAAATGTGACAGCACACTCTGTTGACAAGGCTTCAAAAAAAATAAATCCTTTCATATGTAGTTGGTGGGAGGCGAAAATGGTACAACCCCTATGGACAGGTACATTAACCCTTTGAACCAACCATCCTACTAATAGGAATATATCTTGTACATACACCTGAACAAATACGAAATCTCACATGAACAAGGAGTTAATTGTAGTGATATTTTTAATGACAACCCATATGTCCAACAACAGAACCATTGAATAAATGATGATGACATGTCCTCACAAAGAAAAACCATATGACCGTAAAACAGATTTAAAAAAAAAAAAAAACATCGAAGAATGCAGATGTTCGTTAAGTACAAATAGTTGAAAAACTTCAGGTTATGCCTTTGAGTGAAAGCAAACAAAGGGTAGAACAGTCTATACTGTACATGAACTTTCACATAAGAAGCAGTAAAGCAGACATTTGAAACTAATAAAAATGGTTTACGTAATAGTACGAAGGGGCAGGGACAGAAGTAAGATCTCTTTGATCTTACTTTATATGGCTTGAATTTTGAATCATGGAGTAAATTCCTTTTGAAAATGAGGGGATGGAAGGAGAGGAATTGGAGACAGCAGACATGGACAAATTAATTGTGGCAATTTGCTATAATAAGGAGCAAAGAAATGAGGCAATAAACTCAAGGGGGATGTGGATCAAGAAGTTCTTAAAATTTATTTTATTTTTATATTTATTTTAAAGATAGGAGCAATTCAATAGGAATATAGCCTGATCAGGTGGATCCAGGAGGGGGGAAATTGAGGAAGCAGGAGAAATAGCGGAGAATTGCTAGAGTGATGTCACTATGCAGAGAGAAGTTGTCAAGAAAGTGACACCAGTTACTACCTCCAAGGGAGGAGTCACATCACATGACGGATAGTCACCCACTCCATAGTTTCAAAGAAAGACACAACTCATGCATAGGCATTCGATGGAACAATGCTTTACTCACATAGAGAGGAGACAAAGCAAGCTCACTATCAATACTGGCCTTTGGTCCCTCATTGTCAGTGGATCTCACTCCATAGTCACATCTGGGAGATGGTCTGCACAAACCCCTCTTGTTCTGCAGGACAAGGACCCTGTTTTCTCCCCACTAAGAATACAGAATTGGGTTAGACAGGTGCTGATCAATGTGCATGTTTAATTAAGCAGTTCCTGGGAATGTTGATACATGCTCAGAGCAAGAGAGGAAGTATATGCTGATTGGTCACTATCTGCTATGGCATGTGTTTTGGGTCAGGACCTCCCAGAAAAGGGAGTCAGCCTACTTTCTCTTTCCATACAAGAAGCCAGGCTGACACATCTGGTCCTAAGTACAAGGTTCATTGGTGCGTCACGGGGAAAGGCAACAGGCTGTGCTTGAACTGCCCCTTCCACAGAAGTCCTGAGAGCCCCAGCACAAGGTGAGAGGCTGGCCATGAACAGGACCCACACAGTCATCCACAGTAAGAGGAGGGAAGGCAGTCATACAGCACAGAGGGAGATAAGGGCCAGATGTGATGGTGGGAGCCTGTGGAAGCCTTTAGTTATATATTTAGTTTTAATAAAATCTGCATCGTTCTTTCATACAGATTGGGTTAATTAGAGCTTGATCAGTGATGTCATGTCACTAGGGCTCATGGTTAAAATCATCCTCTTATGATGAATAAGGAGCCCTAGTAGCGCATTGGTAAGTGCTCGGCCTCCATCAGAAAGCTTGGCTGTTCAAACCCAGCAGCAGCCTGCAGGAGAAAGACCTGGCAGTCAGCTTCCGTAAAGATTTACAGCCTTGGAAACTCTATGCGGGTAGTTCTTCTCTGTCCTATAGGGTTACTATGAGTAGGAATCGACTTGACAGCAATGGCTTTGGTTTGGTGGAATGACAATATTTAAACCATTAAAGAACAAAAGTTTCTATCATAAATGTTCTAACCAAGGTTGTTTCCTTTAACAAGCATGATCTACTCTTACGTGTATAGTCCAGAGTCCTTGAAAGTATGAAAAGAGACCTTTCAACATTGCAAGAAGGCTCTTTGTCCTTCTTTGCACATAGTTTTTTTAGATAGAAACCAAACTTTATGATGACAAGAGAAAGGATGACTGTAGGATATAACTTAAATGTTATGTTAACAGGAATGTCAACTTAAAAAAAAATTATTGTACTTTAGATGAGGGTTTACAAAGCAAATTAGTTTCTCATTAAAAAATTAATACACATATTGTTTCGTGACATTGGTTGCCAACTCCACAACACATCCACACTCTCTCCTTCTCAACCTTGGGTTCCCCATTACTAGCTTTCCTGTCCCCTCCTGCCCTCTCATCCCTGCCCCTGGGCTGGTGTTCCACTTTAGTCTCATTTTGGTTTATGGGCCTGTCCAATCTTTGGCTGAAGGCTGAACCTCAGGAATGATTTCAGTACAGAGTTAAAAGGCTGTTCGGGGGCCATGTTCTCAGGGTTTCTTCCAATCTCTATCAGACCAGTAAGTCTGATTTTTATTTTTATTTTTATTTTTTTGTGAGTTAGAATTTTATTCTACATTTTTTTTCCAGCTCTGTCCAGGACCCTGTATTGTGATCCCTGTCAAAGTAGTGGTACTTGTGGTCCATTAGTCCTTTGGACTAATCTTTCCCTTGTATCTTTGGTTTTCTTCATTTAGGGACGTAAATTTTTCTATTCATTAACTTTGTGTCCATTAACAAGAAGTAATAGCTGGTTCAGGGCTTGTGTTTTCAAAGCACTCAAGTCAATAGATTGCCTTTATTTTGAAGTTTTTCATTAATTGCTATTAAGACTAACGGTCTCTGAATTTAGGTCTAATTTTCTACCTAGGCAGGATTACAGAATATGGGGCTTATAAATCTGATTTGATCCTTTTGTGCTGCCATCAATTTTCTTATTGAATGGGTGTACACACACACAGTCTTATGCTCAATAATTGTCTTACAGTAATAACCAATTGATGCATGTTGTTATTTGTTGCTCCCTTTATAATCACAGCTCCCCCCCAATGCACACAAACTCACACACCATACACACACCATACACACACACATACACACACATGCACACACACACACATCACCAAACTCTCAAGATTGCACACTCTTCTAAGACAAGATGTATGTCTTCTACCAAGTTCTCAGCAATTAGTCTGAATTCGCAGGTTGGGACCATGCTAACTGAGATCAGAATGTCAAGGTACTCTTCCAGGTCATCAAAGTCAAAGGCAGCTTTGCAAGTGACCCAATATACAGTGAAATCTGTGACAGCTGGAACTCGATGGGACTGCCAGGTTTTTCCAAGTCTCACAAATTTCCCACCTTTAACAGGGTGCTGTCTTACCACTTTTCTGTTTCTCTCTATTAGTGGAAATTATTTGAGTTTTCCTTCTCTGACAGGTTTCCGCCTTACACAGGTTCTAGCTTTTGCGTGTTTTATTGTAGATGCTTCCCTCCTTGTCTTCACTCCTGCCTCCCTCCAAACCGATTTCCACCTTGTATCTAGAGAACAAATAGGTTCAAGCACTATGCTTCTTAACAGTCCGATCATCCTTAAGATCAATCCCAAACTATCCGCTATCAGCTGCTACTCTGGGCTCCTTGGAATCTAGAAGATTGACTCCAATCCCTGTTAAATACCCTGTGAATAGTTTCCTGCTCTCCCTTCATGTTTCTATTCTGCTCTTTTTATTCTCCTTACTTTTCAATTTCCTAATGCTCCTAAACCACAAATTTCTGTTCATTTCTAATGTAGAGCAATCACACTTTTTTTATTTTCTTGATTTCACTGCTACCAGACTTCTCTAATCCAAAGATTAGCTATATCTCCAATCAAAGTGTGTTTCCTTCCTGACAGAGATTCTCAGGCCAAGGACTAATAAGATAAATGTGTTGCAATTTACCATACTAACGATTCTTTCCTTGTCTTAGTTTATGTCAACAATATAGTCTTTCAAAACTTCACATTCTTTGCCCCTGCCATACTCAAGTTATTGGGATTCCTTGAATGGTCCAGAGTTCTCTCATCTCTAGACTTTTTGCAGATGTTACTATCTCCCCTTGGAGACCCCTTCGGTGGTGATACTCCTTTGTTCACCTAGATAGTTCCTACTCATCTTTCAGGCCTCAACTTAGAATTTAGGGTCCTCAATACAAGGAACCCCCATGTATCGGTTAAAAAGCAAAGACGTCACCTTAAAGACTAAGATGCACCTGACCCAAGCCATGATGTTTTCAATCGCTTCATATGCATGTGAAAGCTGGACAATGAATAAGGATAACTGAAGAATTGATGCCCTTGAGTTGTGGTGTTAGCGAAGAATATTGAATATGCCATGGACTGCCAAAAGAATGGACAAATCTGTCTTGGAAGAGGGACGGCCAGAATGCTCCTTAGAAGCAAGGATGGCAAGACGACGTCTCACGTGCGTTGGACATGGTATTAGGAGGGATCAGTTCCTCGAGAAGAACATCATGCTTGGTAAAGCAGAGGGTCATCGAAAAAGAGGAAGACCCTCAATGAGATGGAATGACACAGTGGCTGCAACAATGGGCTCAAGCATAACAACGATTGTAAGGATGGCACAGGGCTGGCAGTGTTTCCTTCTGCTGTATATGGGATTGCTATGAGTCGGAACGACTCGACTGCACCTAACAACAACAATAAGAATACAAAGAAGAGGTTCCAGTTATGCCGTTCTTGAGCAGTCGCTCAGAGCACTTTAAATACATAGCCAATCCAATTGCTCAGTTGAAATTCTCTTACTTTTCACTTTCCTGAGAACAGGAAGATTTAAATATTTAATCCTCACTTCCTAGAACAAACTTTGCGCATAAAACTAGTTCAGTAAATAGTAAAATGCATAAATGCATGAAGAAAGAAAGAGAGAGAGAGAAGCAATTCAGGACTTTACTAAATTGTTTATTCTAAAACTATAAAACCCTTTCTAATTCACAACCTATGTGTTTGATCAAACTAGACCTTTCTCTTCCTATAATCTTCTTACCCTTTTTCTGCATTTAAAATTATGAGAAAATTTCAAATTTGGGGACCAAGAAATAATCAATTATTATTTTTGTTTGGAGACTAAATATAATTCCTCTTAGGCAAAGTATTTAAGTTCAAATAAAGCAACTGGGAAAGATATTTTTAAGCTGACAATTCATCTTTAAATGCAGTATACTCAAAGCCAATTTAATTCACATCTTCTTCTACTGTATCCAAATGTGACATGTTTGAAGTAATGCAATTTTCCATTCAGCAAAGTTTGAGTGTTCATCAAAACAGATGGATCATTCATACTGCCGCTCAGAGATAAATAAAATAATTTAGCAAATTGAATTGTGCTGTCTTCCTCAGTAGGGATAAATTGTCTGTTATTTGCTGTCATTTGTCACTTTACTTGGCCTTTCTTAACGTTGTTTACTTCAGCTTCTTTTTTTTTCCTTCTGGAGTATCATATTTTGAATCTGGTCCAGTTCTCTTTTAGGAGCAATACTGAATTAAAACAAGAAAAACCAATGAATAATGTATCTTAATGGTGAAGTCCAGTGTTTATATTTAAATGCACTAAAATTAATAAAAATAAAATAAAAATATAAAAAATTAGCATTGGTGAAAATTTTCTGTGGAGGAATGGTTTAAGCATGCCCTGATATTGGATAAAACAATTACCATTATTGAATACATAGGCATTGAAAAGTGTGACATTATTTTAGTCATCTAAATATTATTTTGGTAGTGTCAGTATTCCATATTTTGAGATTATTAACTCCATCACTCACCTTTCTGTCCAATATCTTAGCAAGTGTTGACTCAAGCATATTCTGTGTTTATTGTGTCTTTACTCTTCTTACTTTACAACATTTACTCCAAAGGTTGTCATTTTGGGATGGATTTTCCTTTTACAACAAGCAATATTTAAGAACATATTGTTCCTTAGCCTACATACAGATAATACAATATAAGTGTAAACATTATCATAGATTTAAGCTACTGAGCAAAAAGTGTTGTATCAAAATTGATCAGCCATTAGACAACAACGTTTTTCTACTTTCATACTATGAAGAAACTGAGTATTTAGTCTATGATTTGAAAGGAAAAATGGGTAAAAATGTGTATAAGCACAAACCTATTTAAAACGTGAGAATTGGTAAAAATATTAGTCTATTTTCCTTGTCACCTTGTTTTTATGGTATAGCCCACGATCTTAAAAAATAAAAGAAATTTGTGGCTTAAATCCATTTTTGAAACAAATTAGGAATAAACACATTTTTTTAAAAAAATTGATAATATAGGAAGATAAATGCTATGTTAGGAACTAAATGACTTTGAGGCATTCATCACGAATAGGTTCAGCAGAGTTAGTAATATACAGGAAATACATCAGTCAGGGTCCATATAGGGAAGAGAGAAATTGGGTAATTTGAGAAGACTTTAATAAAGGGACTATTTACAAAAGTGTGGTCAGAATGTAGGGAAACCACAAGAAACACTGCCATACTAGTAGGGCAAACTGGGCCACCCCAAGATCTGAAGAAGAAACAGTTACTGGAACCCAAGGGAAAAGAGTTGTGTAGAGAGAGCTAAGAGATGGAAGGGTGACCTTCAGTCATGGAAGTACACCAAACTGCAGCCAGGCTTTAGGGATGGAGGTTAGTACCCATCTCCTTCTCGTCTTCCCTCTCAGCTTGGGCCAGGGCACCCCACAGGCTGAACCCAGTCATAAACCAGAGAGCACCAGAGCCTTTAACACGTTCGTTCCTCCTGCAGGGACAGAGAGCAGTATGCGTACAAGGGTGCAGACTGTATCATGAGGGGCAGAGATGAACTATCCAGTAACCACGAGAGACAATGTAATGTGTGTAGATTGTGCAAGTAAAAAAGAAAAACCCTCTTTACAACAAATTTCCTTGTATTTAGTAGTAAATTATTTCCTAGATTGTTTTGAACTTAAAAATAGTTTTTTAAAGTTAGTGAGTGGCCATCTAAGTTGCATCAGTTGGTCCCAGCCTACCTGGAGTGAAGGAGAATGAAGAACATCAAAGACACAAGGAAAGCATTAGCTCAAGAGACAGAAAGGGCCACATAAACTACAGACTCCATCAGCCTGAGACCAGAAGAACTAGATGGTGCCCGGCTACCAACAATGACTACCCTGACAGGAAACACAACAGAGAGTCTCTGATGGAGCAGGAGAAAAGTGAGGTGCAGAACTCAAATTTTAGAAAAAGACCAGAGTTAATGGTCTGACCGAGACTGGAGAGACCCCAGAAGACATGGCCCCCAGACTCTCTGTTAGCCCAGAACTGAAACCATTCCCAAAGCCAGCTCTTTAGACAAAGATTAGACTGGACTATAAGACATAAAATGATACTCATGAAGAGAGTGCTTCTTAGCTCAAGTAGACACATGAGACTAAATGAGCAGCTCCTGTCCGGAGGCGAGATGAGAAGGCAAAAAGGGACAGGAACTGGTTGAATGGACACAGGAAATCCGAGGTGGAAAAGAGGAGTGTGCTGTCACATTACAGGGAGAGCAACTAGGGTCACACAACAATGTGTGTATAAATTTTTGTATGAGAAACTAATTTGAACTGTAAACTTTCACTTAAAGCACAATAAAAAAAAATTAGTCAGCTTTGTTTTAAAATCTTGCCATATTCGTTTCCAGAAAGAAGAGCATCCTTTTCACTGCCAATATTTTTTTAAATTTATTTCCCAGAGACTTGCCATGTGTAAACTCACACCTGTGATAAGAAATTTGCCGAGGGCTCTATCTTATTCGGCAACAGTGTGAATGTGACATAAAGTGACAGGAAGATTTATTCTCATCAGTTTAGAAGTACCAAGGACTTTCTAACCTGCATTTCATTTGGGGCAGGTGTATGTGTTGGGGATGTAAACATACTGCCTGTAGCTGATCTTCCCACTCTGGCCAACAATCCTGATTCTTCATATCCGCGCCCTACTTTTAAGGAATTTCCTGTTTTGCAAGATGTAAAACAATTATTTTAATGATGTTGTTGTTGTGTGCCATTGAGTTAATTCCAACTCATAGCAACCCTATATGACAGAGTAGAACTGCCTCATAGGGTTTTCTGGGCTGTAATCTTTATGGGAGCAGATCACCAGGTCTTTTCTCCTGCAGAGCCACTAGGTGGGTTTGAACTGCTGACATTTTGGTTAGCAGCTAAGCGCTTAACAATTGCACCACTAGGGCTCCTTATTTTAATGATAAATTTTATAATGATATATTTTATAAAGCCGATCTATAACTGACAATGACAGAATTCACTCTTTAAAATGGATTGGATATACTGAGTTAGACAGTATAATTTAAAAGTAAAGGTATAAGCAATAAATTGCAAATCATATTCAGGCGTATTGGTAGTGTGTTCCTGCTGTTTATGCACAATCCCTTCTTGCTAATCTACCTACCAGTTGTCATCGAGTTGATTTTGACTCATGGTAACCCCACGTGCTGCAGAGTAGAATTTTCCTCCATAGGGTTTTCATATCTATGAATTTTGAAGGAGATCTCCACACCTTTCCTCTAAAGTGCCTCTGAGTGGGTTCAAACTGCCAACCTTTAGGTTAGCAGTCCAGTACTTAATTGTTTGCACCACCCAGGGACTCCTCCTTTCTGGCTAACCAAACCAAACCCCTTGCTGTCGAGTCAATTCCAACTCATAGAGACTCTATAGGGCAGAGTGGACTCCTTCTAGCTAAAGACAAAACCAAACCAAACCAAACCCCTTGCTGTCAAGTTGATTCTGACTCACAGTGACCCTATAGGATAGAGAAAAACTGCCTCATAGGGTTTCCAAGGAGCAGCTGGTGGATTTGAACTGCCAACTTTTTGGTTAGTAGCCGAGTTCTAGCTAAAGGACTAGTAAAAGCTAGTCCCATGTAGCTATTGGAAATATTTCTTTTCTGGCCCTATCTGACGCCTCTTATGTTTGAGATTCATTTGCTCATCTCCTCAGAGCAGGGGACCATTTTAGGTGCTATGACGATGCTCATCACACTTATTGCTTCACTTGAATCAAGACCAATATAGTAACTGAAGAGAGAAACAGTTGCCTCAATTTCAGACTTTAACCAGAATCCTTGGAAGCAAATCACCAGGGCTTTCTTCCAAGGCACCTCTGGGTGGACTCAAACTGCTAGCTTTTCCATTAGCAGCCAAGTGTGTTAACTGGTTGCATCACCCAAGGACTCCTTTTTAAAGCACAAAAGCCATGAAATTTTTATTCAGGAGGTTGGGGTGAAGTTGAGGAATCTAAATGCTTAAAACATGCAGGTTTGTAAACTTTCCCCACCCCAGTGGAACACTCATTGATTTCCTGTTCCTCTCATTGAAGCCCTGGTGGCATAGTGGTTAAAAGCTACGGCTGTTAACCAAAAGGTCAGCAATTCAAATCTGCTAGTTGCTCCTTGGAAACCCTATGGGGCAGTTCTACTCTGTCTTATAGGGTCACTGTCATGGATTGAATTATGTCCCCCCAAAAATGTGTGTATCAATTTGGCTGGGCCATGATTCCCAGTATTGCGTGGTTGTCCTCCATTTTGTGATTGTAACTTTATGTTAAACAGGATTAGGGTGGGATTGTAAGACCCTTATTAAGGTCACATCCCTGATCCAAGGTAAAGGGAGTTTCCCTGGGGTGTGGCCTGCACCACCTTTTATCTTACAAGAGATAAAAGGAAAGGGAAGCAAGCAGAGAGTGGGGACCTCATACCACCAAGAAAGCAGTGCCGGGAGCAGAGTGCATCTTTTGGACCTGAGGTGCTCCTAGACCAAGGGAAGACTGATGACAAGGACCTTCCCCCAGAGCCAACAGAGAGAGAAATCTTCCCCTGGAACTGACACCCTGAATTTGGGCTTGTAGCTTACTGGACTGTGAGTGAATAGATTTCTCTTTGTTAAAGTCAACCACTGGTAGTATTTCTTTTATAGCAGCACTTGATGACTAAGACAGTGACTGTGAGTCAGAATCGACTCCAAGGCAACGGGTCTCATTGCATAAGGTTGTGGTAGTGCTAAGAATGGGGAAGGAATTGATATTTGGGCTGTAAGGCGAGTTTTACCCTGACACTAAGGAAGTCTAAATTACAAGGCCCCTCATTGGCATGGCCCCTGTGAATGATAGGAGTTGCAGGGAGTGTAGAGTAGGGAGAGAAACCAGGTTGCAAGAATCATTTCTATATGAACATTGCTGGCAAATTTTCTGAAGAGCTCTCAAAAGAAATGGCCATGAGTCTCCAAGACTGTGGTGACATTTTTTTTTTCTCATTGTGAATAAATATCTACTTTTATATGTAATTTTGCATTTGTAATTTTTTTATTCTTTTTCCTAAAGGTGACCCTCCAAACAGAATAAGTATCCAAAGCCAAACTGAACCCATTGCCATTGAGTTGATTCCAACTCATAGTGACCGCATAGGACAGAGTAGAGCTGCTCCCTAGAGTTTCCAAGGAGAGGCTGGTGGATTCAGACTGCTGACCTTTTGGTTAGCAGATGAGCTCTTAACCACTACACCACCAGGGCTCCAGAAGGAGTATCAGGCACCCAAAATTTGGATCTCCTCTATTAGAAGAATGAGAATACGGCTAGCAGAAACATACAGAGGTTGTGGCTTCACACATTAATAGCTAACTGGATATAAGGATAAAGGGAAATGAAAGAACAAAACAGTTCTAATTCATCAAGTTTGAGAGATTAGGACAATGCTGACATCCAGAACCAACTAAGGCATTAGGGAAGGATGCTGGATTAGGGTGAAAGGTAATGAGCCCCATCTTACATGGAAAACTATATGGCAGAATGGAAACAGTGGTACTTTCGATTCCATCTCAGCTCCAGCTGTGTGCTTTTCAATAAATGTTCCTAGTCTTTGTTTCCTTATTTTAAATATGGGTTCATCTTACCCAGCTCAGGGTTTGGTATAAGAAATAGATTTGAATTTATGTATAGCATTTTGTCCTCTTATTGGTATATTATGAGGTAGGAAAATACTGGTCTTATCCTCTAAATTTTGGAAATCCCTGGATATATCCCTTTGAAAAGATAAATTCTAAAAGAATATAAAATCATGGCTCTTACACAGATATAAAATGAACACATCAAAGATTTCATTTAGCTCATTAATTAATGAGGGAACCAGTAGGATGTTACAACTGTTTCAAAGGAGCAGTTAAAGTATCCTGCATGTATAGGCAGGTAAGGAATGCCGAAATGAATTTACAAGTAGATACAAAACTGGTTTTGTGGGAGTGGAGAGTGTATTTCTGATGGATAAAATTCATTTGCATGTCTACGAACAAAAACATGTGTATTGCTATCCATTATTTCCAGCTTACGGAGTTATAAAGTAGCTCAAGGAAAATGAAAGGTACAGATAGACTCCCTAGAATCTGGTAACTCTGAAGGCTGTGCTTAGACAAAGTCTAGTTTTCTATTGAAGACACCGAGTACATTAGTTTTCTAGTGCTGTGTAACAAAAGATCACAAACTTAGTAGTTTTAACAACACCCATGTGTTAGCTCATAGTTCTATAAGTCAGAAGTCTGGCATGACTCAGCTGGCTTCTCTGCTTAGGATCTCACAAGGCTGAAACTAAAGTGTTGACCAGGTTGGGCTCTGGAAACTCTAAGGAAGAGTCTGCTTCCAAGCTCATTCATGTCACTGGCAGAATTTACCTGTATATGGTTAGAGGACTGAGGTCCTCATTTCCTTGTTCACTGTTGGCTGATGGTCACTTCTTGCTCCTAGAGACCAACTATATTCCTTCTAATGTGACCTTCTCGATCTTCAAATCAGCAATGACACTTCAAGCTCTTCTGCTTTGAATCTCTCTGCTTTCTCTGCTACCACCAGCCAGAGAAAGTTCTGCTTTTAAGGGTTCATGTGATTAAATTAGATCTATCTGGATAATCTCCATATTTTAAGGCCAACTGACTAGGGGCTTTAATTACATCTGCAAAATCTCTTCACAGCAGTAACCAAATTCATTGAATAAACAGGAAACCAGCATCTTGGGGGAAACCATCTTGAGAATTCTTCCCACCACCCAGGAATCTTTTGGGTCCATTTTAACATCATCAAATACTTTTCCCCTATATACTAATATAAATAAATTCCTTTAAATTCCATTAATTTTCTGGATGCACTCTCGTGTTTTATGATATGTACTAAACATAGTAAGAAAATACAGATGTTTCTTTCTCATTCATAGTTCTGTCCTCCATTTAAGGTGCCAGTTTCCAACACCCAGACGTTTACCAAAAAAAAAAAAATAAAACAACAACAAAAAAAAAACATTGCTGTAGAGTTGATCTGACTCATAGCAACCCTATAGGACAGAGTAGTACTGCCCCAGAGCGTTTCCAAGGAGCAGCTGGTGGATTCGAACTGCCAACCTTTTGGTTAGTAGCCGAGCTCTTAACCACAGCACCACCAAGGCTGTAGACATTTATATGTTATCCATAATATTCATAGTTGAATCCCTTAATCCCCAACTCATTACATGGCATTAAGATCATTATCAGTTTCTAAACAGCTGTGGTGCATTTCTCAGGAGTCTGCACATCCCATTTCTGTCAGTCACCTACAGAGAAGGCATGACAAAGTGAAGGAATGCTGTGGGAAACAAGGCTAGGAGATGGGCAAGAAGGGAGTTCCAGCACCTGTGAGTTCAGCTCTTTACTATTAACCTCAGCTAACACATCCAGGAGCCAGCAGGGACACTGGTTCCAAATTGCATTTCAGAGGCAGTAAGTGGGAGATGATTAGAAATACTCTTCCTTATTGGAACTCCAGAAGTGATATTCCCAAATGTGACAGCTGAAGTCAAAGAACCACCACAAGCCTGTACTGTGGTCTCCCAGGAGTACAAAAGACCTGGAATTTCTAGATTTAACTAATCCTTTAGAGTTTGCAATGCTCAGTACTAATTATTCCCAAAGCTAGCCAATTCATCAGCCCT
This sequence comes from Trichechus manatus latirostris, assembly GCF_000243295.1. Classification (NCBI taxonomy): domain Eukaryota; kingdom Metazoa; phylum Chordata; class Mammalia; order Sirenia; family Trichechidae; genus Trichechus; species Trichechus manatus. Next base: position 14,492,271 of record NW_004443970.1, read on the forward strand.
CTCCTGTCCTCATGTGGCTCAGCTCCTTTTCATTTCCTTCAGCCCAAACTGTTCACTGAGCAAGTAATAAACTCCATTGCCCTCAAATCGATTCCAACTCATAGTGACCCTATAGGACAGAATAGAACTGCCCCAAAGGGTTTCCAAGGCTGTAATCTTTACGGAAACAAACTGCCACATCTTTCTCCTATAGAGCAGCTGATCGGTTTGAACCACTGACCTTTTGGTTAGTAGCCAAGCACTTAGCCACTGTGCCACCAGGGCTCCTTGAGCAAGTAATACAGAAGTTTATTTAGTGTTCAGCTGGCTGTCTCCTCTCTTATCCAAGCATGCTCTAATATCCCTCAGCTCCTGGAAGCCTTCATTTTGGGCTTATTTCTCTGTTCTCTTGTCCTGAAACACTATACACAGACCCACATACCATGTAGTTTTATCCCATTTGTATTTTTTAATGCCAAACAAGATTTTCTTGTTGACTCAATGCAGATTCACTTGAATTATTTATTATATATTGAAATGTTTTCAAAGAATTGAAGTGTGCATTCCAATAAAAGATGGATCAGGCTTTTCCTAAATTTTTATTACTTATATTCTTCTATGATGACTGTTATTCAAATGCTCAACCAGCACAGTGCACTGGACAAATAACTATATAAAAACAGGGATTTTGTTTCCTACAATGAAGAGGCAAAAATTCTCCTCCTTCATAGTTTTCTTCAAAACTTAGCTGATCTTTTTTTCCAACTAAAACAAATAATACAAAATATGATTATTAAGTAAACACTATCCTTCGATAGAAATCAAGTTAATTATTGAATGTTTACTAAAAGAATAATTACTATATTCATTTCTGTTGTTGGGAAAAGGGAAAAAAAAACAGACTCCCTGTCAAGGCACTCATCGTGTGGCCGTATATACAAGTCACACTTGACAAAATGATCAAAAGCAATAGGCTGTTACTGAGAGCAAAGAACAATGACTGTTCCAAACAGCACGTGTTGCTGGGGCAAAGATGAAGGCGGGCTGCCAAGGTCAGGAAAGATTTCATGGCGACACTGGGACTGAGAAGGCCTTAAAAGTGAAAAATAGTCTGTGGGGAGGGACTTTCCAGCCATGGAAACCATCTCAAACGAATTCATTCTTGCAGAAAGAGTGAGGGTGAGGGAATTTGCGAATTTGGCTAGAGTAGCCAACTTTGTTGTGATAAAATCAGAAAGAAGACTGTAAAAGTGAGTGGGGGTTAGACCATTGAGGGCATTGGAGAGCAGTCTCGCCATAGGGTTTTCAAGGATGTGACCTTTTGAAAGCAGGTTGCCAGGGCTTTTTTCCAAGGGATGCCTCGATGGGTTTGAACCACCAACCTTTCATTTAGTAGCTGAACACTTAACCATTTGCACCACCCAGTGACTTCAAGGTGGCACAAACAGTTTAAACTCCATTACTAATCAAAAGATTGCCAGTTTGAACCCACCCAGCATTGCTATGGAAGACAGGCTTGGTGATCTGCTTCCATAAAGATTACAGCCAAGAAGACCCTGTGGAGCACTTCTACTCTGTAATACGTGGGGTTATAATGGGTTGGAATCTACTCAATGGTAATGAGATCAGGGCCAAAGCCAAAAACCAAACCCATTGCCTTTGAGTAGATTCCGACTCACAGTGACCCTATAGAACAGAGTAGAACTACCCTATAGGGTTTCCAAGGAGCAGCTGGTGGATTTGAACTACTGACCTTTTGGTTAGCAGCAGAGCCCTTAACCACTGCACCAAGAGGGCTCTGAGATCTAGGCAGTGAATCTTAATTCATAGTCTTCTTCTAATTGAAAATTTAGTAGTAGTACGTACGCATCACATGACCAAATCTGCTGCAAAGGACCTCTTTAAAGTCTTAAAAGGCAAAGATGTCACTTTAAGGATTAGGGTGCACCTGACCCAAGCCATGGTGTTTTCAATTGCCTCATATACATGTGAAAGCTGGATAATGAATAAGGAAGACAGAAGAAGAATTGACACCTTTGAATTGTGGTGTTGGTGAAGAATATTGAATATACCACAGACTGCCAAAAGAACGAATAAATCTATCCTGGAAGAAGTAAAGCCATAATACTCATTACAAGCAAAGACGGCGAGACTTCGTCTCACATACTTTGGACATGTTATCAGGAGGGACCAGTCCCTGGAGAAGGACATCATGGTTGGGTCGGTAGAGGGCCAGTGAAAAAGAAGAAAATCCTCAAGGAGATAGATTGACACAGTGGCTGCAACAATGGGCTCAAGCATAAAAACGATTGTGAGAATGGCACGGGACCAGGCATTGTTTTGTTCTGTTGTACCTAGGGTCGCCATGAGTGGGAACTGACTCAATGGCACCTAACAACAACACAGGTACTAAAAAAAAAAACTGTTGGTTTTCTTCCCATTTTTCCTAAAATACTTCTGACTTGTACAATAGAAACAAGAGTTGGTTTCTTTATCTTTTCTTTTGTTTCCTTTCTTATTGTCCTTTCTTTTCATTTCCTTCTCTTCAGAATACAAAAAAGATAATTTGAAATGAGTAATGAGTCTATACCAGATTATATGTCGTTTTCAGTTTCCTAAATTTTGCCCCAGAGATAACCCATAAATAAATCAAAATCCTGGTGTGATATGGAATACTTTATTCAAAGGAAGGACAAAAACAAAAGCAAAATGCAAATCCGAGTTAAAAAAATACCTAGTTAGTGTTAGCAGCCCTGGTGGCACAGTGGTTAAGAGCTGACAGTTCAAATTCACCAGCTGCTTCTTGGAAACCCTATGTGGCAGTTCTACTCTGCCCTGTAGGGTCACTGTGTGTTGGGATAGACTCGATGGCAATGGGTTTTGTTTTGTTTGGGTTTAGTTAATGTTAAAGTATAGAGGTTGCTCTATTTTCCAATGACTGCTGTAACAAATTACCACAAACTTGGTGGCTTAAGCAACACAAATTTATTCTCTTAAAGTTCTGGATGTCCAAAGTCCAAAATACATTTCACTGGGCTACAATTAACATGACGGTAGTTATGTGTTCCTTCTGCAGGCTCTAAGGGAAAATCTGTTTCCTTGACTTTTCCATCTTCTAGAGGCTTCTCATGTTCCACAGCTTGTGGCCCCATTCCATCTTCAAAGCTAGCAATGGCAAAGTGAGTCTCTTTTACTTGGTATCACTCTGCCTCTGCCTCAGTCTTTCCATCTCCTTCCCCGACACTCACTCTCCTGCCTGCCATTTTCACTTATCATTACCTTTGTGATTACATTGGACTCACTCAGATAATCCAGGATAATCTTCCCATTTCAAGAGCCTTAACTTAATGTCTTCAATGTCCCTTTTGCTGTGTGTAAGGTAACATATTCATAGGTTCTGGAGATGAGGATGTGAGCATCTTTGGGGGTGGCGGGCATTATTCTGCCCACCACAGGTCATAAAACGATTGTGACAGAACAAAAGAGAATAGTCTTACTTCTGGCCAGGGAGGTATTGGAAAAAACTTGAGAACTTGAGATTTTAGGGTTAATAAATGACTTCCAGGAGCAACAAAAATGAGGAAAGACTCCCAGGTAGAAAGATACAGCATGAAAAAGCATATTTGTGTTTAGAGAAATACAAAAATATAAATTTTGTCAAATCATGGTATAAATAAAATAAGAACAAATAAGATAGGGGAATTGGATGGAAGATTTAACATTTGAACTGGGTTTTTAGGAATTTAGATTATTTAAACAATTTCAGTGGGATCCATAGGAAGCTGTATTGAGACAAAATTGGTAATAGAAAAGAGAATTCCAGGTGCAAAAATAGCCTCGGCAAAACCACAGAGGTGCAGTGACTGGACATATTCAGTTTAATTCCATCTCAGGGAAGGTAAGGAGTATATTGGGAAATATGGCCATTAGAAACTTTTGTTAGACTCAAAGTTAATGTTTCAAGATTAAAAAAAAAAGGGGGAGGGGGGAGAGGAAAAAAAAACATTCATTTCAGTGAAAAAAATGTTTTCAGTAAATATTATTTCTAAACATGCTTATACCAATATCCTAATTTCATATTTTCCATTACTGTATAAATAACCATAACTATCTTTTTACAAGGTCTTATGTGTAAGACATGGTAGATAGTGCTGAGTTAGGGACTGTTCTGCCCATTGGACAGATTGAGAACAGAGGCCCCAACAAATAAAACACTGCTCTAAATTCACTGTTTGAGTTAGAATTAAGACATTACTTTAAACAAACAAAAAAGTTGCCATCGAGTCAATTTCCAGTTCATGCTTCCTAATAAGAGTATAAGAATCTAAAATAAATAAGCTAATTTGATGAAAATTCAGATTCAAAAGTAGCCTCTTTTTTTCCTAAAGATATGGCATCTTCATGTGTAAAGCATTCAATTTTAAAAATGGAAGGAAGAAAGGAAGGAAGAAAGAGGGGGGGAAAGAATCCATTCTGAATTATGAATCCATTCAGAAAGCCTTCAAGAATCAGCTGTTGAGGGTTGAGAGATGCCATTTTCAAAGATTTAAGTGTTTTGGCTATTTCTCTTCTCTGGGAATACCACTCTCTGCTGCTCTTTTTTGGCCGAAAGAGTTACTTATTCTCAGTGAGGAGATAATGATTTGCTCTGTGAGTAGGACAGATCTTCCAGTGTGTCAGTGGCGTGGTCAGGTACCAGCAGTTTCAAGGGCCTGTGAAGTCTTTCTACATTTGAAAGCTAACTGTGAGAGTTGATCCTTTACCAAGTCCCAGCCTGATCCCTAATGTTGAATATATTTCACCAACATGGTAGGTCAGAAAGAGGGAGCATTACCCAATGCCTTCATTAGTTTATTAGGGTGACCAAAGGGATGGAACACAGAAGTCACCTTTGAGAAGGGGATAGAAGATCATGACGGGCAAGGGCAGGTTACAGAAGGCAGTCCTGGACAGAGCATGGACATGGATGCAGCAGAGCTTGTATAGCAGGGAACAGTAAGAAGATAGCTATCTTGTTGGAGAGTCACAAATCAATGGAAAAGGTTATCAAAAGAGAAGGAAGCATGTTCATTTTGGTTTAAGGCATTGCTTTAAACACACACACAAAAAAAATTACGTTTTGCCTAATCAATAGTTTGGCCTGAACCACCCTTATGCATAAATGATACCAGTACTCACCAAAAAGTTTGCAGTAGAATTGATTCTGGCTCATGGCAATCCCATTTGCTTCAGAGTAGAACGTGCTCCATAGGGATTTCAATTGCTGGTTTTTCAGAAGTGAGTCCCCGTACCTTTCTTCTAAGGTGTCTCTGGGTGGACTCAAGCCTCCAACATTTCTGTTAGCAGCTGTGTGCATTAACCATTTGCACCACCATGGTCTGTCACCAAGATTCAGCAACTGTGTTTTCTAGACAGAACTTAGATTGTTGGGACTCTCCAACCCAGTCCTGGTCTGAACTGAACTTAATGAGTTGGCTGTGACTGGAAAATGGCTCCCTAGTATTTCTCTTAAATACACAGGTCTCTGAATTGGATCCCAAGAGAATTTTCGTCAACCTAGGCTTCTGAGATATACTGTAAGAGGGGAATAGAGGAGAGGAAAGGACAGGACTGTTTTGATACATCGTGGTTGGAACCCATCTCTAGCAATCAGACAATTCCCTCAAGACTCAGCACACTGTAGCTTCTAGCACACAAACCCAGTGGCAATCTAATCCCTCTTTACTGAGCTAATAAGCAAGGAACAGTCAAACACCATTCCACTGTAGAAATATTTGAAAAGAAGAATGCATTGTTGAGTCTATGTACTTTGCTACTTCCATTGTTCTTCTAAAAATTACCCTTTGCTAATTTTCCCAGAAGAATACCATCTTCCTCCAGTGCTTATTTGTTCTGCAGGCAAGTCATTAGGTGGGGAACAGAAGGTCAGAAAACAAAACACTCTGTACCATAGGCCATTAAACAGTTGTAAATAAAATTAAAACCTAGAGATATGTTAGGACCTTAGGGCAAGACAAGCATCTGGAAACGTTTTCAAGGCTCAGAAAATCTAAGACATCACTCTAAATTACATAGTTAGTGTCAAAGCTAAAACTGTGCTCTAAAAACAGCTTTCTCCAGATATCTACAGAGTGTATTTTAAACCTGTGGCAAACTAGCCTTGTTTCAGAAAATAGCATAAATTTTGCTACCTAGCCTAAATGATAATAATTAATGGTAATAGCTATAATATAGTGACAATTTACTGTCTATTTAGCACTGTTAAAAATTTTATATGCAATACTATAATTGATATTTATAGTAATTTTATGAGATTAGGAATTATTATTTCCCTCATTTGGCTGCGAGGAAAGTGGAGCTCAAAAACATTCAGTAAGTGGCAGAAGCCTGGTTAAAACCTGATGTGTTAGGTTTTTAAGTCTCAGTTTGTCCTCTCCGTTGCTGTTCTTAGAGTACTCTTAATCTATAAATATTCTGAATAACCAAAAGCAATCACTAATATACTTTTCAAAAGTAAGTTTTCAATAAAACAAATTACACAAATATATGGAACTAAATTTAACATTGTTTTCAGGACTCAGTACACATTTTAGAATATTGCAATGTATCAAAGTCGTAATTCTCATTAACACTTGTCAACTTACCTGCAAAAATTGAGAACATAATGGCTAATAGAAATTTCTGGATTAAAAAGCAGTGACTAACTTAACACTTGCTGCAATATATGTATGATCCAGCCAGCATGGTCTATTAATTCCCAGTCTACAAAAATGGGAATTAATTGCACACCTTACCTCAGGGATCCAGTAGACCCTCATGAAAATCAGTTTTTCTGAATAAAATATGTATTGTAGCCTATGAAGTCATTTAACAACTGTAAGTATCTAGCATCAGACCATGTCCTTTTTAAAGCATTATAATTCCTCTTTGATCCAACCCACATCTCTGCCAAACTTAACTGAAAAAAATAATGCTTTTGACCAGCAGAGAGCAGCAATGATACACTTCACTGGAGTCAGTCTGATGAACCTGACCATCTTTTCACAAAAATGTCCATTTTGTGAGATGTACATAGATTCTGTCTTGAGTGATTGCAGTCCTTGAGTGGTTCATTACTAAAATGATCCCTGATATTCCCTGAACTTGGTATATGAGGTTGTTGCTGCTGGACATGACCTCTAACCCATGTTATATTCTTGCTGGTGCCATTTGTAGGGTTGGCACATGTGCTGCCAGCAGGGACCAGATGCCTAGGCCAAGAAGTGCTTTCTTCTTCCTGATGGTCTTTGGCCCTCATTGCCTAGTTGTACTTCAAGGCCTTCAAGGATGGAGGTCATTGTGCTTCATGGACCTTTTATGGTGCTCTATGTTGACCTAACGTGACTTTCTGAGTAAAAGCTCTTAAGGATTCCTGAGATCTAGATTTGGGAGTCACCTGGCTGGAGGACGTGCTTGAGACTAGGATAGCAGAAGGGATTACACCAATAGAGGACTGGACAGAGGACAGAAGGCTGGGAGATGTCTATGTTCAGGAAACAAGGTTAGAGAAGCTAGGAGTCTAGAAAAACGACAGAGGAAGAAGAATCTGTGAGTAGAACAGAATCCAAGAGATGAAAGAATTTCAAGAATAGGATGGCCAATTTTAAAATCCCCATATTGATGGTGAAAGTGAACTTAGAAGAGCTATTAATTTTAGAAATAGGTGGTTTTAGAGCACTTCAAAACAATCGTAATCTCATTTTTAGGACTTAAATTAGATTGCATTGGGTTGGTGTAGAGAGGTTAGTAAAGAATTGTATGGAAGAAGGTTAGGGTATAAAAACATGGGAATGAGGAAAGCCACCTTTTCCCTCAAGGCAGGAGGGAAGCAGAAAAGTATGAATAATGACATAGAGAGACTGTGAAGTGACAAACAAAATTAATGGCCTCAAGAGACTCAATAAAGTGGAAGACCAAGGTGTATTTATTTTATTTTTTTTGAGGGTTTGTCACTTAAAAGCAGAAATAGTTAGAAAGTGAAATACAGCTGAATAAAAAGAATCCTAAAATGTCCTGTGAGTTTAACTGAAGTTATATAACATGGATTTGTGGTAGAAACAGAAGAAATTGTAGTAAATTTATCCTACTTACCTGAGATTTCCAGGACCTGGAAGATAATGGGTGGTAAGATTTACTAAGTGGGTGACATTGATTAGGATAGCGGAAGATCAAGAGGGCTGATTAATCTAGGGTGAGGAAGATTGGCTTGCCTAACCTTGGAGTCTAGGCAGACTAGAAGACATAAAAGTGGAAAATGATGATGGACTGGGGACTAGGAGGAATATGAGAAACTGAACATCTTAGTCATCTAGTGCTACTATAAAAGAAATACCAAAAGTGGATGGCTTTAACAAACAGAATTTCATTCTCTCACAGTCTAGTAGGCTACCAGTCGGAATTCAGGGCGTCAGCTCCAAGGGAGCGCTTTCCCTCTCTGTTGGCTCTGAGGAAAGGTCAGTCTTCAGGCACAGGGACCCGGGCTCCAAAGGACACTCTCCTCTTGACACTGTTTTCTTCATGGTATGAGGCGCCCCTGTCTCTCTGCTCCTCTCTGATGGCTTCTCTCTTTTATATCTCGAAACAGATTGATTTAAGACCCAACCTGATCTTGTAGATTGAGTCCTGCTTCAGTAACATAACTGCCAATAATCCCACTTCATTAACATCATAGAGGTATTTACAACACACAGGAAAATCACATCAGACGGCAAAATTGTGGACAATCACACAATACTGGGGATCGTGGGCTAGCCAAGCTTACACACAGTTTTTGGTAACACAATTCAACCCATAACACTGAGGATCCCTATAAAGACCCAGTAAAGCACATTTTATAGGAATATGAGATGCAGAAGCAATGAAGACATCATCCCTCCTTTTTCAATTGCCTCACAAATCTGTCTTGATCCGTTTTAGTTCCTGGCATATAGCAGATAATCAACACATATTTGCTGAATAAATTAATAATTAATGTTAAACACAGCCCATTTACAGAATAAAGCATTAAAGTTGTACGTGCCAGGAGGTAGGCACCTTTTGATTGTAAATAGGAAAAACCTAGAGAAATTTAAAATAGAAATCTTAACTAGCGTTCCACCTGCCCTATCTGCAGCCAGCACCCGAGGAAGGAAATGTTAGCATCATATAATAATCACCAGTGAGGCAATTAATGAATTCCCTTCCTAAAAAGGGATGATTTTTGACATTTGTAAAACCTCTTATTCTAACAGTCTATCAACCTGAGTCAGCTGCACAACTACACACACATAAAGTGGCTTCTGCCCTTGACCTGCACTGGCTGCTGAATCCAGGCTCACATCCTCAGAGCTGTAGACATCTAAACAGCTTGTTGTTGTTAGGTGCCATGGAGTCAGTTCCCACCCATAGCGACCCTATAGGACAGAGCAGAACAGCCCCATAGCATTTCCAAGGAGCAGCTGGTGGATTTGAACGGCCAACTTTTTGGTTAGCAGCTGAGCTCTTAACCACTACACCACCAGAGCCCCTTCTAGAAAACTAGAGCTAGAAGATTCCTTGGAAGTGGTAAGACTATATAATTTATCTTCCCAAACCAGGACACCTCTGAGAAAGAAAGGGAACATTTAATAATTAGGCAGGACAAAGGCAAAAACTGAGACTCTTGGGTAAACGGGGACATGTGGTCATCATACTTAGCATTAATCTAACGCAGCTCCTTTTTCTAGAGGTGAGAAATGAAAGCTCCAAGAGGATAAGTGGCTCATCCTAAATCAATGTGTACATTCAACAATTATGCTAATCTGAATAAACTTTGGAAGTTCTCAATGATTACAGATAGATGAAACTTATATATCTCCCCTCTCACAGTCTTGCTGTTGGATGGTTTGTTACAAAATCAATTTGTGAATCTAATTCTGCCAAATGTACAAACATCTATTAGCAAGTGGTACAAGAACAAGGTACATGGATGGACACAGGCTGTTCTTGTAAAATTGGAGTAGTTGTTGCTCTAACCTGATGAGCATTTTGCGTGAATGATTCAGAAGCAAGTTGTTATTGATTGAATTTTGTTTCTCAAAAATGTGTTTTGAATTCCTGATCTTTATACCTATGGATGTGTTCCTGTTTGGAAATAGAATTTTTCTATTGTTATGTTAATGAAATCATACCAGTGTAGGGTGGATCCTGAACCTAATTAAAATACAAACAAGCAAACAGTTGCCATGAAGTTGACCCCTACTCATGGGCACCCTGTATGTGTCAGAATAGAACTGTGCTCCATAGGGTTTTCAGTGGCTGATTTTTCAGAAGTAAATCACCAGGCTTTTTTTCTGAGGAGCCTCTGGGTGGACTGGAACCTCCAACCTTTCGGTTAGCAGCCAAACACATTAACTGTTTGCACCATTCAGGTACTCCTAACCTATTACTTATCAGTTATAAAAAGACCAGAGTAGGCCAAGAGACACACAGGGGAAGACAGACACCATGTGAGGAGCCTGTACAAGTCACGAAACCAAGGAAGACCTGGAGCTACTGACAAGGATGGAAATGACAAGGCAGAGACACTGATTTGGACTTTTGTCTCCAAAACTGTGAGAAAATAAGTGTCTGTTCTTTAATGCTATCCATTTAACAGTATTTGTGTTACAGCAGCACTAGGTAACTAATACACAGGTGCAACAACATTCTCTCTTTATAAGTAAGAATTATTTATTTCGAAATAGTTTTGAGCTCATAAAAAAGTTTTCAGAACAATAAAACAAAGAACTCCTATCTTCACTGCTTTCAAATTCCCCAACTATCTGAAGATGGATCTGTTCCATTAGCCCCCCTCCCTCTTTCTGTCTCTCTCTCACACACACACACACACACACACACACACACACACACACACACACTCACACAGAGAGTCAAGATTCATTCATACGGTTGTGTGTGGCTATAAGCCATTCATTCTTGTTGATGGGTAGTATTCTATGTGTAACTATACCACAATTTATTTATCCATTCTATTGATGGACATTTTGGTTGTTCCCATTTTTTGGCTAATTAAAAAAATTGCTGCCATAAACATTCTACTACATAGCTTTTGGTGAACATGTGTTATATTTATGTCTGTTAGATTTACAACTGGGGTGAAAGAGCTGGATTATAACATAAATAAATATAAGTGTGTGTGTGTATATATATATATGTGTGTGTGTGTGTGTGTGTATAGCTGTCAAATCCATTACAACTCATAGTGACCTTAAGTACAACAGAACGAAACATTGCCCAGCCCTGTGCCATCTTCACAATCATTGTTATGTTTGAGCCTGTTGTTGCAGCCACTGTGTCAGTCCATCTTGTTGAGGTTCTTCACTGACACTCTGCTTTACCAAGCATTTTGTCCTTCTCCAGGGACTGTTCCTCCTGATAACATGTCCGAAGTACGCGAGATTAAGTCTCACCATCTTTGCTTCTAAGGAGAATTCTGTCTGTATTTCTTCCAGGATAGATTTGTTCATTCTCTTGGTAGGCCATAGTATAGTCAATATTCTTCACCAACACCTTAATTCAAGGCCATCAATTCTTCTTTGATCTTCCTTATTCATATTCCAGCTTTTGCATGCATATGAGCCAATCGAAAATACCATGGCTTATGTCAGGCGCACCTTAGTCCTCCAAGTGACATTTTTGCTTTTCAGCACTTTAAAAAGGTCGTTTGCAGCAGATTTGCCCAACGAAATACACTGTTTGATTTCTTAAGTGCTGCTTCCATGAGCATTGATTGTGGATCGAAGTAAAATGAAGTTGTTGTCAACTTCAATCTTTTCTCCATTTATTATGATATTTCTTATTGGTCCAGTTGTGAGAATTTTTTTTTTTTTATGTTGAGGTGTAGTCCATTCAGAAGGCTGTAGTCTTTATATATATATATGTATTCTTTATACATACATGTATTCTTTATACATATATGTAGTCTTTAAACATATATGTATTCTTTATACATATATGTATTCTTTAAACATATATGTATTCTTTATATATATGTATTCTTTATACATATATATATATATATATACATATATATATATATATATATATATATATCCTCCATGGACTATCCTAGACAATATGGATACAAACAGACAAACAACTTCCATTCCATCTCCACTTTCAAGGAATTTACAGTAGAGTGTGTTCTGTTGAGGACTAGGATGGAACAAAGAGTAATTTTTCAATATAAAGAAGGAGGACCCAACATCACTCAGTGAAGAAGCGTCTTGGAACTGGTGCCTTCCGAACTTCATTTTAAAGAATGGCTAGCAATTACACATGTGACAAAGGGAAGGAAAGGAATTTTAGTTTTTGCAGTGATTCAGAGACAACATAGTTTAGTGCGGTGGTTCTCAACCCAGGTACACATTAAAATCAGTTGTTGTTAGTTGCCCTCCAGTCTACTCTGACTCATGATGAACCCATGTATAACAGAGTGAAACCTTGTCTCGTGCTGTGCTATCTTCATGATCGTTAATATGTTTGAGTCAATTGTTGTGGCTATTTGAGTCAATTTTTCCCATTGAGGGTTTCCCTCGTTTTTGCTGCCTCTCTATCAAACGGAATGCCCTTTTCTAGAGATTGGTCTTTCCTGATGGTGCCTGGGCTCCACCTCAGACCTATTGATTAAGAATCTCTGCAGGTATGTCCTGGACATCTGTAATCGTTCCAATCTTGCCAGGTGATTCTAATATGAGGTCAGCGTTGAGAAGCACTGGCTTAGTGAGTTTACAAAACTGCAAGTCGTTCAATATGGTTTATTCATAGGATACGAGGAAGAGAATAGTGAAAAGGGATACTGGAACAGAAGGGCAAGGACAGGCCATTTAAGGCATCCTCCTTGGTCCAGAGATTTTGCCAGAGAAATAACAATCACATTGTCGCTTTATGTACTTCAGTTAGTTCAGTGTGAAGTATAGGTAGGAGAATGGTGTTTAACAAATCTCCAAGTCAGGGATGTATAATACATCGTTTACATTCACAGTGGTTTAATTAGCATTTCTGCTTCAACACTGGTTACATTATCTCATCTTTTGACACACTGATTTATCCCAAGAACTTTGGCTTTTACCAAACAAACATGATTTAAATAGCACACTTTAAATATGTGCCCTATTATTCTACATTTAGAATGACCCAAAGCCTGTGTCTTATCAACACCTTGAGGTGAGAAAAATTCTTCTAAACTGAGAACCTCTGTAGCTTCACTACCATCCCCAAACTGAATAACAGCTTAGAAGGTGGGGACTTTCGATGCCAGCAGCTGCTGTGTGTGAATACAGGAAGCCACAGAGGAAAAATGCAAAATTTATACTTGAATTGTACCCCCTTGTGCAAGAAGTAATAAAATGTAGAGATAGAGTGTGGGTCTTTGGTCTGAGACATGAAACCCTCTTTCCTCAAATCCCAGTCTCATTGCTTCCCAGAAAGGTGATACTGTCAAAGTTGTTCAATCCTTCTGAACTAGAGTTTTCTCATCTGTCAAATAGGAGGGGAATGAATATTTTATTCTCTACTTTGTCCCAGGTGCTGCACTGATGCCTTTAAAATGTATAAATTTATTTAATCCTCCCAACAGTCTTTGTGGTAATAAACATTGTTGTTGTAGTGAGGTGCCATTGAGTTGGTTTTCAACTCACCAGGTCTTTCTCCCTGGAGCCGCTGGGTGGGTTCAAAAGACCAACCTCTCAGTTAGCAGCTGAGTGCTTAATGGGCCCATTTTACATATTAGGTAAAGAAGGCTTAGAAAGATAAGTGGCTGGCTCCAAACCTCAATCTCTTACTCAGAGTTCACCTCATATTAAAAAGCATAACAAGAAATAGCATATTCTGGGTTTCTGGGGAGGCAATAAGATATGTAGAAGTAGCACACAATCATTGTGCCTCTTACAAATCATAAACATAAGCATAATATGGACTACACTCGTGTGAGCTGGTTGCAAGTGAAAACCTTTTCTCCCAGAAAAATACAAGTATGTCTTCTGTCTTTTGTATTTATTGATCACCTACTATGTGCCTTTATAGTCTTTTATAGTGGCACAATGTTTCAGGGAATAGGATCCTCATCCTTAATCAACATAGCCTCCTATGCTGACTTGATTAAAAAACAAAACAAAACAAAAAACCCATTGCCATCAAGTTGATTCTGACTCATGGCAACCTCATGTGTTACAGAGTAGAATTGCTCCATAGAGTTTTTTTTGGGCTGTAATTGGAAGAAAGCAGATTGTCAGGCCTTTCTTCCCTGGTGCCACTGGATGGGTTCAAACTACCAATCTTCACGTTAGTAGTTGAGCAAAACCATTTGCTCCACACTCAAGAGACCTTTGCTGACTTGGTAGGGGAAATAAAAACTCTGTTCTAAATGCTCTTTTTGCTGAGTATGGTTTGGTTATAAAACAAACAACAGAAATGTAATTTCTGTGTCATTTTTTGAAATGTCACCTGCTTCATAAGAAAGAACTGTTTGATTTTTGCTTTGATAAAGTAGATTTCCTTTTTTTCTTTCTTTTTTAATCAGCGGGGAAAAGATCTAGAAAGCAGTGAGTTTCTGCTGTCTTTATCTCATGGGAGCATCTCTGAGCAGGGTCTCCTGTTGCTGGGAGCTGACCTGTTTTCTCTTGACTTTCCCTCATTGTTCCTTTGAAGGCTACATGTGACTTCATGTTTTGTGTTTTAGGTTGTCCTAGCTTCTCCTTGTATCTGTTTGTAATATGGATAATTGAATAAGCCTATATGATTTATTCTAATTCCCCAACTTATTAAATCGTGCACTTGAAGGTCAGTGTTAAACAGAAACAAACCAGGAGTTCCTTTAATAAACTTGAATGGTTGTGCAAGGCCAATGTGATGGAAACCAAAGATGGAGGGACTTCTGTTTTAGGATGTTTTCAATATACCTCTTATAAATATCAATTGAGATGCATAATGAATTTCTTGGACTCAAAGCCTGGAATGATTTTTATATAACTTTGTTGGCTTCTGATTGTGTAGGACAGCATGTTTAACAAAAAGTGATTGGTCAAGGATAGGCTACAAAAAGGGAAGGAAGGTTGATGACATCTAAATGGGAGTAGGGCAAAAGGAGAACTACCTCTGGTTTTATAATTGGAGAATGTGATTAGCTATGCAAGAATCCTCTACATGAATATGTTGGACAATTTCTAATATTCAGCATCTTCATTTGTTCATTTTGTTTATTCAGTAAACACATATTGAGCACTTACTATATGTTGGGTGCTCTTCTAAGCCCTGGGGATGTGTAGTGAATAGGTCAGGCATGATCACTGCCATCATGGGTGGGGTGGAGAAGGCTGGGGAGGGGTTGGAGGGTCAGGTAGGGTGGTAGTGCAGATAATAAATAAGTTAATAAATTAATGAATAAAATGATTTCAGATAGGAATAAGTGCAATTGAAAAAATGTATCAATAGTGTGATGAGGGACAAGATAGTGTTACTTTAAGTTTGGTTTGCCCCAAAAAGTAGACCCTGAGACAAGGAATTGGGAACAAGGACAAGTAAGTTATTTTGATGAAGAAGTGAGACAAGAAAACGAGGAGAAACAGTTAACGCAAGAACCTACTCCTTATGGATGAATGAATGCATGGAACCATTCCTAGTAAGGGAACTGTTAACATGTGTCCTCAGGACAGGCTGAGGATGGGGCCACTAACTGCAAATACCAGAGTGATGGGAAACATCTCGGAGGGTATCCTCTTGAGTTAAGAGTTGAATAATAGGCAGAACTTGGGCTTGTGAAGATCCAGATGAAGAGTATACCAGATAGAAGGAATAAGAAAGGCAAAGGTGAAACCAAGTATGGCCTCTTGTAGGGACAGAAAGACCAGTGCTGAACCAAATGATGGAGTACCTTGAAGATCAGGGTGAGGTTTTAGTACTTGATTCTCATGCCTGACCTAAGCAGAGAGCCCAGTGATCTTTCTACCCTGATGATTTTTCTTGGCATGAAATAAGCTAGTATTTTTGTTTCTTTTTTGATTAAAAAATATTAGGGCACTATTGCTGCCTGCCTTGTGTCTACAAGGAAGCCATTTAGCTTCCTGGACCTTGGTTCTCTCATGTGTTAAATGAGAACGTAGACTTGATTTCTTCAAGAAGTACCATTATTCTCCTTCACTAAAAGGGAAGCTCTGTGAGGACAGAAAATACTTTTTCTGCTTCTCTAGCCCCTAGAACAATGTTGATTTCAACAAATATCCTTTGACAGAATTTTGACTTTTGTGCTGGACTTTGGAGTCAGGTATAGCAGTACCAGTTGCTTTCCAGTCAATTGTGACTCATGGCGACCCCGTATGTGTCAGAGGAGAAATGTGTTCCATCGGGTTTTCGATGGCTGAAAATTCAGAAATACATCACCAGGCCTTTCTTCCAAGTTGCCTCTGGGTGGACTTGCACCACCAACCTTTCAGTTAAGCCGATAAGCTTGTTAACCGTTAGTACCACCCAGAGATTTTGGAGTCAGTTATGCAATGGCTTAAGTCTGTCCTCTGCCTGTTTGAACTGTACTACCTAGGACAAGTTACTCAATTCTCAGTGCCTCAGTTTTCCTCTGTGTTCAATAGGGATACTGATTCTCACTTCAAAGAATCATTAGGATTACGTGAGATACTGCATGTGAAATCACCTAGACCTAGCACAACATCAGGTGCTTAATAGAGTTATTATCCTATCTTTTTGGCCCTCTAAGGCCAGTCAGAGCTTCCTCTATGGTCTTTCTGATCCTAAGGAAGTGCTCTCACTGTGGTCCTGGCTTTCTAAAGGCTGACATTGCCTTTGTATAACAATAGGCTACATTTATTTTAATCATTAGAGTCTTCAATGTTATGTTTATGCTTGGAGAAAGGTCACCATGGGGAACTGAAGCTAAGCCCAGATTGGAAAGGTTACAGGTTTGGTCTGTCCAAGACAATGGCAAGATATTTATAAACTCAGGAATCTGAAGCATGAACCAAAGCTCCAGATTCACGGCTAATATTTTACATTTGAACTCTAAACACTGAAAAGGAATTGTTTAAATTAAGGTTTCAGCCACGCAGTAACTCCGGCTAATCTTCTAAGAAGTACCCAACACCTCTACCGAAGGGAAAGTAAAATAGCAACAGAGCTTTTTGGAAAAATGTTATAATTATTTTGCTCGTTGTGGAACCTCACCCCCTCCCCCCACAAGAGATATGCCAAAAAATATTAAGAGTGGTATAATTCTCTTACTTTACCCTTAATAATAAGAGTTAGAATGGAACAGACTATTATACGGGGAGGACAGGGAGTAGTTTTTTAAGCTGACTAAAATAACATTCAGTGTCCAAAACACGTGTTGTTTTCTTTTAGTTCAAATCACCGATGTTAATTTGCCTTAACGTAATTGCCATCAAGTCTGTTTGGACCCCATGTGTGTCAGAGTAGAGCTGTGCTCCATAGGGTTTTCAATGGCTGATTTTTTGAAGGTCGATCACCAGGCCTTTTCTCTAAGGTACCTCTGGTGGATTCCAACCTTCAGACTTTAGGTTAGCAGTCAAGTGCATTTCTAGCTTGCACCACCCAAAGACTCCCTGATTTACCTTATTCCAGTGCTTTTCAGTGACTGATTTTTCAGAAGTAGATCATCAGGCCTTTCTTCCAAGGCACCACTCGAATCTCCAACCTTTTGGTTAGTAGCCATTTGCACTACCCAGGGATTCCTAAATCCCTTACCACCCACTTCCTGGGTAAAGGGACAAGATGGGGATCAGGGGCAGAGCAGACATATTGAGTGCAGGAGACATCTGAGGTTGAATATGCATCATAAGAGTTTCAGATATTGCAATTTATCTTGCCTTCCCCAGTCAATATTGCTGCCATTCCAGAGTAAAGTGATATGTATATTCACTGAGACAGTAGTTTGTAACTTTAAAATATACCATGGAGCAAACTGTTACACACTCACGTTCCTCATATACAAAATTCTCTGCAGGCCCAGCTTTTCTCATAAGCACTTTGGGATCTTGTGACTAGATGCTGGCATTTCAGGCTCTCAGGCACAAATTTACCACAGTCAAGTAACACCAGGAGTGTCACCGGGGGGATGCGGGGGTGTGGACTGCACCGAGTGACACTGTCAGAGGGGCAACACCAAAACCACTGTCTATAAAATTTTTGTGCAGTGTTTCTGCAGAAATTTAGTATTTTTTATAAAAATATCCATGTAGTTAGTTATAACAACAAAAAAAATTTCATAAGCCCATCTTACATGTATCAGTATACCTATAAGGCTAAAACTCTATGCTAATTTACTTTTTGTACCTTCTAATGTGCTCCGGTCAGAGCTATCATTACTAACTAATTGCAATTATGCTTCGAATCGCATGGTTTTCTCTGCACACTCTGCAAGCACGTGCTGTTGTTTTCGGTGCTGTGTGTATTTGTACAGTTGCTGATTTTGTCAAATTTTCTCGTGTTTTAGCTACAATGTTATAGTAATTAGCATGGGGGGGTGACCCCATGAGTTACCACCCTGGGTGATACCAACCCTAGCGATGTCACTGAGTAACACTGGATAAGCACTTATCCTTTGTTGACCTTGGAGCCCTGTTGGCACAGTGGTTAAGAGCTCGGCTGCCAACCAAAAGGTCGGCAGTTCCAATCCAGCAGCGGTTCCTATGGGGTAGTTCTACTGTCTCCCAGAGAGTCACTGTGAGTCAGAATTGACTCGATGGCAACGGGTTTGGGTTTGGTTTTTTGGTTATGTTGACTTGGTGGTCTCCTCTATTCTTCAATAAGCTCAGAGGGAAGGGTTTGTGAAGGCTGGAGTGATCCCAGAGATGATTCCTCATTTATCCCTCCCAGGAGGATCACACTCCCCTCATCACCATCCCCTCTGGTTCGCTTGGGTGTCAGCCATTTTTTCCCTGTGTTCCTAAACCACACAAAGTGTTGGGTTGTCGACGCTGACACATTGAACAACAACACTTAAGTAACAAGCACACACAGCTATAGCACCTTTTACTAATTAATTTACCCCAACTTTAATTTCGTTTGCCTTTCAGTTTCTAACTTCTAACTAAACCTGCTAATTAACTTTGTGCTAATTTTGTTGCATTCTGCTGGTAGGGAGAGAAAAAAAAAATCTTACCCACATCAGTTTTGGAAAGAAAAGAGGTCAGTGAGTTTAATAAAGGACCTAATTGCTATGCTTACGAATTATAAGTGAGACAGTGGGAAAAGACATTGTTTTTATTTTATTTTATTTCTATTAAATATTCAGCTTTAATAAGAAATAGTTTCTCTCAGTGTTTGGTTATGCGCTGGTCCGTGTATCAAAATCCTTCTCGTCTTTTTTGGTCAACTCAAAATGCTACCGTCTCCATGATTCCCACTCTGCAGCTCCTTCCTTCATGAGAGCAGATTGTGCTCTCCTCCAAACCCCGGAAGTATTTAACTCACGTTGTTGTTGTTGTTAGTTGTTTTCAGGTTGGCTCCAACTCGGGGAGACCTTATGTATAACAGAATATGTTGCCCAGTCTTATGCCATCTTTGTGATCATTGGTATGTTTGAGTCCATTTTTATGGCTATTGTGTCAATCTAGCTCATCGAGTGTTTTCCTTATTTTTGTTGGCCCTCTACTTTACCAAACATGATGTCCTTTCCAAGTGATTGGTCTATCTTGATGACGTGTCCAAAGTAAGAGAGTCTAAGTCAAGTTAGCGCCACTTAAGTATTCAAATGGAGTCCATGGGTGGCACAAATGGCTACTAACTGAAAGACTGGCAGTTAACCAGAGATGCCTCAGAAGAAAGTCCTGGCAATCTACTTCTAAAAGATCACAGCCATTGAAAACACTATGGAGCGCAGTTCTACTCTGACTGACATGCATGGGGTTGCCATGAGTCAGAATCAACTCCATGGCAGCTGGATTTGTTTGTTCGTTTTTTAAGTATTCAAGTGGGCCAAAATGTAACTTTATTTTTCATAATTGAACTTGATGTCTATCTTAAACTCTTGTTCTGTCCGATGTAAAAAAACTCATCAAATTTAGGTAAATTCAATCAATTGTGTGATTTATTTCAGTCATTTCAAATGTAAACATGATTAAATTCAAGATGCCATCTTCTTCTGAGATTGATGCTCAAGTCTGAGAGTTTTACTCAGCTACCACTGTGGCATTGACAAGAGGTCAAGTCTGCTTCCTCAGGCTGGTCTGGCTGGATTTGATGCTGATCAAGTCACGCTTTCTGCCGCTGGGCCTGCCCTCTCTATACAGCATCTTAGGGCCAGGGAAGGGGACTTTAGAGAAACACAGATTGAAAGGCTCACCACCATAGGGTGGGTCAAAATCTGAACACAGTGCCCCTCTCCTCCTTGCTCTGTGGAAATAAAAGAGGACCACTCAAATGAGAAAAACAGAGGATATTTATTCAAAGCTTGCTGTAACAAGGGAGTCAGACACTAAAACCTGTGTTTGGCAGAGGCTTAAAGTCTGTCAGTGAAATGGAAGCTTTAGAGGGAAAAAAGGGGAAGGCTTCAGGTATGCTTTAATTGGAGAGTGTTGGCATGTGGAAGCAGGGCATCTTACTTGATTGGTTTGGGGAGCAAATTTAGCTTCTCCAGTTGATCTTGAGTTGGAAGCAGGGACAAAAGTTAGGGAAGCTAGAAGTTATTGACCTAGTTCTAACCGTTCTGTGCTAATATCTGCAGAGGTTGTGGCCTGGTTTCCTGGGCTGGTTGTGGGTCAGAGTTCTATGGTCATATATGGTCTGGCCGTTGTCTGTTTGTATATTCACTCTTTCAGATCTATGAGGAAGCAACATCATGGTTCTCAAACTTTAGTATTATCAGATTGAATCTCTCTCTCTCTCACAAACACACACACACACAGAAACACACACACACACACACACTCAAGTTAAAACCTCACAGCTACTGAGTTTCTGTTTGGGGTTATGAAAAAATTTTGGAAATCCGTACTGTTGATGGTTGCCCATCCTGGTGAATGTAATTGATGTCACTGAACCATATACTCAAAAATGGTCAAAATGCAAATTTTGTTATACTCTATATATTTTGCCATGATAAAAACAAGCAAACAAACCTCTCAGCTCATCTTGCCACATTTGTCCACATGTTTCTCCCACTCCCCCAAATGTTATTACCTCCTTGGAAATATCTCTTAGTCATTTTATATTCTCAGTACAGTGACTAACACATAACAAATCAGTGTTTAATGAGTATTTATAGCTTTGTCTACATTCTTTTATCTATGTCTTTGGATTGATTGTGACTAACAGAAAAGATTTAGCTCCAGGGTAGAAAATAAAGCATTTATTGCCTACTCTGAGTGCCAATTGTCTAAAGTGCTGTGACTCCCCACTTTCCAGCATAGACAAGCGAGCAGGGACAAGACATTAAGGATAATAGTGTGAGGGAATTGGAGGACATAAAACAAAGAAATGGACCAAAGGCCAATTCAAACAGCTCGTCAGTTTGATGCGCATCATAGCCTCCCCAACACTTGTCCACTTGTCCCTGTCCACTTGAAAAAGTGAGCTAGACTGAGCTGGTAATTTACTGAATCCTTTCATTGCATTTCCCTGGGAAATAGCATTAACTCTTTGGCAAGTAGTCTGTTCAGGGTAAATCAATTTTGACAAAATTGGTTTCATTAATTCCTCTGAGTAGCCAATTAAATGCCATTGTAATTTTTATTTAAATGGAACTGTTCTCACACATTTATTTTTAAAAAGAGATGTAGTGAGAAGTCAATACATTAATGCATTCAAGTATTCATTCATTCATTTATTAGCATAATGGTTAATAACTTAGTCTGTACTGCAGTGGTTATCAAGCGTGGCTGCGTACTAGAATCACCTAGGGAGATGGGGAAAAAATCCCTGTACTTAGTCTGCACCTTAGATCAATTAAATAAGAAGCTCTGAGGGTGAGACTGAGGATTTTTAAAACTCCTCAGGCGATTCCAGTGTGCAGCTAAGGTTGAAAGTCCCTGCTATAGAATTAGATCTCCTGGATTAATTCCCAGCAGCACTGCTTCCTAATTTTGAGCAAGTTGCTTACCCTCCTTGAGCCTCAGTTTTCTGCTCTTTAAAATGGTGAAGAGGTTATAATCTACCTCACAGGGACTGGGAGAGGATTAAGGAAGATCATGCATAAAAACACATGTACAGTTCCTGGCACATAGTTAGTTATGTCTTAGTTGTATTATTATAATTTTTATTAATTTTAATAATATTATTAATATTTCCATTATCGTTATGTCCTATGGGAATATAGAAAAGTAAAATATAAGAAAAGTATTTAACTAATAGTGTTGGGCAGAATTATATTTAACGTAGCTGTTGTTCTTAGGTGCCCTCGAGTCGGTTCCAACTCATAGCTACCCGATCTACAACAGAACAAAACACTGCCCGGTCCTGCACCATCCTCAACAATCATTGCTATGTTTGAGTTCATTGTTGCAGCCACTGTGTCAGTCTATCTTACTGAGGGTATTGCTTCCAGGGAGCATTCTGGTTGTACTTCTTCCAAGACAGTATTGTTCATTCTTCTGGCAGTCCATGGTATAGTCAATTCTTCACCAACACCATAATTTAAAGGCATCAATTCTTCTTTGGTCTTCCTTACTCATTGTCCAGCTTTCACATGCATATGAGGCCATTGAAAACACTATGGTCTGGGTGAGGTGCACCTTAATCCTTAAAGCCACATCTTTGCTTTTTAACACTTAAAAGAGGTGTTTTGCAGCAGATTTGCCCAGTGCAATGCATTGTTTAATTTCTTGACCACTGCTTCCAGGGGCGTTGATAGTAGATCCAAGTAAAATGAAATCCTTGACAACTTCAATCTTTTCTCTGTTTATCGTGATGTTGCGTATTGGTCCAGTTGTGAGGATTTTTGTTTTCTTTATGTTGAGGTGTACTTTATACTGAAGGCCATAGTCTTTGATTTTTATCAGTAAGTACTTCAAGTTCTCGTCACTTTCAACAAGCAAGGTTGTATCAACTGCATATCACAGGTCATTAATGAGTCTTCCTCCAATCCTGATGCCACATTCTCCTTCATATAGTCCAGCTTCTGGGATTATTTGCTCAACATACAGATACAACCCTGATGCTCACCTTTCCTGATTTTAAACCATGCAGTATCCCCTTGTTCTGTTCCAATGACTGCCTCTTGGTCTATGTATTCATGAGCACAATTAAGTGTTCTGGAATTCCCATTCTTCACAATGTTACCCATAATTTGTTATGATCCACATAGTTGAAGGCCTTTGCAGAGTCAATAAAACACAGGTAAACATCTTTCTGGTAGTCTCCACTTTCAGCCAAGATCCATCTGACATCAGCAATGATATCCCTTGTTCCACGTTCTCTTCTGAATCTGGCTTGAATTTCTGGCAGTTGCCCGTCAATGTACTGCTGTAGCCGCTTTTGAATGATCTTCAGCAAAATTTTATTTGTGTGTGGTATTAATGATACTGTTTGATAATTTCCACATTCTTTTGCATCACCTTTCTTTGGAATGGGCACAAATATGGATCTCCTCCAGGCAGTTGGCCAGGTAGCTGTCTTCCAAATTTCTTGGCATAGACAAAAGAGCACCTCTAGCACTGCATCTGTTTGTTGAAACATCTCAACTGGTATTCTGTCAATTCCTGGAGCCTTCTTTTTCACCAATGTGTTCAGTGCAGCTTGGACCTCTTCCCTCAATAACATTAGTTCTTGATCATATGATACCTCCTGAAATGGTTGAATGTCGACCAATTCTTTTTGGTACAATGACTCTGTGTATTCCTTTCATCTTTTAATGCTTCCTATGTCTTTCAGTATTTTGCCCAAAGAATCTTTCAAAATTGCAATTCGAGGCATTAAATTTTTCTTCAATTCTTTCAGCTTGAGAAATGCCAAGCATGTTCTTCCCTTTTGGTTTCCTGACTCTATGTCTTTGCACATTTCATTATAATACTTTAATTTGTCTTCTCACACCTCCCTTTGAAATCTTCTGTTCAACTCTTTTGCTTTATCATTTCTTTCATTTGCTTTATGTAGTTATGAAGGTAAACTATGCTGTAAGAGAAAAGGGAGAAAAACAAGTGGATTCATGGGGATATCATTGAAGTGGGGACAATTTAGTTGAGTCACAAGTCTTTTTTTTCTAATAATTTGATCTAGAAAGAAGAAACACTTATTAATAACTTAGTTGAAAGCCTTACTTTAAACAAATCAAAAACAGCTGCTCAAATTTATTTTCTTTTGTATGTTAATTATTTCTATTTTGTTCTTGGTGGAGTGGGCAGTGAGGAGGATCAATTTAAATGTCAGGTCATATTACACCTTTGGAAAATCTCAAAGGAGAAAAGCAAAAATAGTTAAACTCATGATGTACCTAGATGCCTTAGTGAATAGGGATTAAAGACCATATCGGATAGTTCAATGTCTGCCTTGTTCGGTTCCTTTTTGAGGGAAACCCCTCTGCCCACAGGCCCTGATGAGAGAAGTGTAACTGTCAGCAGCATTTCTAGAACAAGTAGTCTGTTTTTTTTCATGTATCTTCATGCCCAGCCATCTGTTTGACCTGGGTAGGGCATGTTATCTGTGAGCAGCCAATCTATGGCTGAAAAATGGTCTTCCAGGGAACCTATTCTGAAAGCTTTGCCCAACTAGGAATAACTGCAGTTATAACCAGCCTAGCCGGACATAGGATGAATTAAGCACTTACAGCAAAAACTAAAGACAAATGGAGAGAACCAAGAGGGTTCAGAAGATATGAGAAAGCAGAGGTCATAAAGTAAAATACACACACACACACACACACACACACACAGAGAGAGAGAGAAAGTAAGA
Organism: Trichechus manatus latirostris; assembly: GCF_000243295.1. Classification (NCBI taxonomy): domain Eukaryota; kingdom Metazoa; phylum Chordata; class Mammalia; order Sirenia; family Trichechidae; genus Trichechus; species Trichechus manatus. The sequence continues at coordinate 14,517,159 of NW_004443970.1, forward strand.
GAGAGTAAAGCATGATGTCTTTAGTCATTAGTGGCAGAAGCCATAGAACAAGACACAAGGTTTTGTGGGACCTGAACAAGAGATAGGAAGCTATAATCATTTATAAAGATGTAAGATGAGTAATCTGTACCTGCCAAGGAAGAAATTAAATACTTTGATGTGCCGAAAGACCTGGAGATCTACTTCCATAAAGATTACAGTCTAGAAAGCTCTATGAGGCAGTTCTACTCTGTCACATGGTCTCGCTATGAGTCAAAAACTGACTGGACAGTATCTAACAACATATGTGTCTTTAAAAAGCTTATATCTGTTAGAGTTATTATTGGACGCCAGGCATTTTTTTTTTTATTTTGCTGAGGTTCTAATATATCTTATTTCATTTCAGTGAAATAGAATATTGATTGGAAAATAATTTTGCCCACTTAATAGCAGTAGCCAAGAATATCATACTAAGGTTTGCTTTTCTTTTTGGTGTTCCATTTATTCCCAAAGGCTAAAAAACCACTTTAGCATTATTGATCTGTCTCTTAGCATAGTACAGAAAACTTTTGGATTAGATTTTTAAAGTCTTTGCTTAGTTTAGTTTTATAATTAAACTCCCACTAAAGTTGAATTGTCCAACATTTTAGTAAATACTGGAAATACACGTTTTCAATTCCACTTTATACTATTTTGAAGTGACTTGAACCAATATGAAGTTTCTAGAAACTCCATGTGGAACTATTTTGTTATGTTTAAAATTAATTCTCAATTATTGACTTAAACAACAGGAATTTTTCAGAGTCTTCTATGCGTTAAATATCATGTTTGGGGATAAAAACAAAACAAATTATAAACCTGTGATTCGTGATTTCTGATCTAAAGGAGATAAGGTCTTCTTTTTGATATGATACGAATGTCAGGTTGTATGGAATTGACAATTACACATAGGAGGAAAATTATGAAATCTAACTTTAATTGCAACTATATTGAAGTGTGTATGGTTAGACACATGTCCTATGCGGATGGGAAGATGAGAGAGGAAATGCATTTCAGAAGGTCACTGTGAGGAAAACTATGTGAGGAAGGTGACAAAAGCTGGCTGAGCCATTCCAGGAACATTAAGGAAGATGGTCTGGTGGTGTAGGGAACCCATGTGGGAGACTGATGAAAATTAAGGTTAAATTAATAAAAAGCAGCCAGATCGCTGTAAATCTTAAGGGGTTTTGTTACTCTGGTGTAGAATAGGGAGCCATTGAAGCTTCTGGAACTGAGGAATGACTTTATTGCCCTGGTAAAAGTGTAATAGCTCTGAATTTAAAGCCATAAATTAGAGATTTATGTTTGATCATGTCTCTGCAACTTCCTTGCTGTGTAACTCTGGGCAAGTTTCTTAACCTTTGTAAAGCTTTTTTATGATAGTATAAAGCATAGAACCATTAATATCATCAATTATGATGAAGAGTTTCTTCATCGGTAATTGATGATATTAATGGTTCTGTGGTTTATAGTGGAGCCCAGGTGGTGTAGTGGTTAAGAGCTTGGCTGCTAACCAAAAGCTCAGCAGTTCAAATCCACCAGCTCCTCCTTGGAAACCCTATGGGGCACTTCTACCCTGTCCTATAGGGTTGCTATGAGTTGGAATTGACTCAATGGCAATGGATTTTTTTTTTTTTTTTATGGTTTGTGGTATCATTACAAGATTTTACTAAATAACTGTATAAAAAACATTTAGAAATGGCATTTGAGCACATAGTAAACATTCAGTGAGTGATAGTTTTTGTCATGATTTCGAAGTTAGAAGTGGGGTTTGTCGATCAGTGCTGATCATCACAAAATCGGAAGATAATAAAGTGGTTTTTTTTTTTTCAATATATTGAGTTTAAGACAAAAGGGAAGCATGTGCTAAGATATTACCAGTAAAGTCAGTAAAATACATGCATGTTTTTAATCTACATTATTTATTTAGGTCTGTGGATAACCCAGAATAGTCTGTAGTACTATAGACTTGCACACACTATATGTACCCATGAAGGGGAAATGAATTCAGACAATTAGCAGATGAATCCTGGTCCCAATTTGTACTTTTATGTGTAACCTACAAAACTTTGATGAATTGTGTTTGTTTGTTTAAATCGAATCATGTGGATAATTGCGTCATTGTGGAGACTGGTAGAATTTATGCTGGCAGGGGCACAGAACAATGTTCTGTTTTGAACGTAAGCATTTCTGTCCAATTTCCCTGTCAAATTCTGAAGCTGTGGAAGTCATTTTACAGGTTATAGAAAGGGCTCTGATAAGATAGAATCAAGATAGAAATCAGCCTGTAGGTGAGGTTTGAAATAACCCTCTGGCTTTCCTTTTTCAGTCTGAACATTGTGACCAGCCAAAAGAAAATGATTTTTAAAAAACCAAAAAACAAAAACTCTATTGTGACTTAGATCAAAATCAACTAATTTTGATTCTTTGATAGAGGGAGAAAGTAATTACAAAATAGTAGACTTCTATGAGTCAGAATCAATTCAATAGCATACAACAACAGTTAAGTCAAATGTCCTCTATTTCTTGTTATGGTTCAGAAACTTAGCTTATATGCCTCATGTATTTGTTTTTGTTACTTCTTTATTTTAAAAATAAGAAGAAGAACCACTAATTCTGATGGTACCTATAAAAGTATTGAGCTTTGGTTAAAATCCTTGTCTTATAGACATGCTTGCATTCAATCCCAGAGTAGTTCTCGAAGCCCGCACATAGGCTGAGCTCCATAATTGTTTTCAGGGCTTAAAGAAGACTTGGGGAACAATCTCCCCCGCAACAGTAAAGCAAATTGGGATTTTAGAATCCCCTAGCCTAGATTAAAAGCTGGTGGCTCAACAGTTCAGTGCTCTGCTCGACTGCTAACCAAAAGGATGAGATTCTAACCCACCCAGCGGCTCTACCAGAGACAGACCTGGCAGTTAGCTCATGTGAAGATTACAGCCTAGAAAACCCTATGGGGCAGTTCTATTCTGTCACATGGGTTCGCTATGAGTCAAAATTGACTTGACTGCCCTCAATAACAACAGTCTAGATTATTTCTCAGAGACCCTGACGTGTTTCTTCAGATTTCTCCCACCAAGTGCATCTTTCGCTTGCGTTAGGAATAGGTACACAGACTCTCCTTTGTATTTCAGTCAGCTTTCAAAACCAAAAGAGGGGCGTCAAACCATAAGTGAGAGGAGAGGAGTCATTTTGTTAGTTGAAATAGACAAGAAAATGATTTTCCCTGCTGTTTGCCTCAGCTGAACTACAGCCGGATGTCTGTGTGAAATCCAATTTGATGAGATTTTCTTTGTTACTCTTGCTGAAAGAATATGTTTCTTGGGAGTCTTACATAGAACTAGATTGTGCTGTTGCCACCTACGAAGCTTCTCATAACTTTGTATGGTCAGCAAGCCTCACTTCCCCTAATTTGCAGCTGCTCTGTACGTTATCAGACACTTTATCTGAAATTTGGACTCCGAGGAATAGAAATTATCAAACATATCAAAATCTTATCTTTATGTTGTAAGCATTGACGGTGTGTACAGAGTAGCATAAGATGTACAAGGCCTTCTCCCTTAGGAAAGAATGCCTTATACATTAGAAAGCAGGCACAATCAGATCTCAAAAACAGCAGCAGATTTGCTATCTCAATATAAGAGAAATGAGACTTCTATGACTGTTTGGAGGAAAAGAAAAGACAAGACAAGAGGAAGAGCAGGTATATCTATTCCTAGGAGTCAGATGAGTATGGAAACAAGCTTCCTTTTTCTGTTTTTCTAATCCATTTGAGGAAAATAGATTACAAATTGTACTTAGGAGACTGGTAGGCTCCCTCAGTTTCCCCCAGATGACTGGGAAGTAGGTTGTTGTTATTCGTTGCTGTTGAATCAGCTCCAACTCATGGAGACTTTATGTATAACCCAACAAACGTTGCCCCAACCTGCACTGTCTTCATGATTGTTGGTATGTTTGAGTTCATTGTCATAGCTGTTGTGTCAGTCTATCTAATTGAGGGTTTCCCTTGTTTTCACTGATCATCTACTTTACCAAATATAATATCATTTTCTAGGGACTAGTGTTTCCTGATGACATGTCCCAAGTAAGCAATTTGAAGCTTTGCCGTCCTCAATTCTAAAGAATGTTCTGGTTGTATTTCTTCTAAGACTAAATTGTTGGTTCTTTTGGCAGTCCGTGGTATATTCAGTATTCTGTGCCAACAACACAGTGCCACAATTCACCTGTCCCGACCCAAAGAAAGTTGCTCTGATCCAAACTCAGCCACTAGGAAACGTTCACCAGAGGACAGTTGGTATCAAGAATCACAACATTGATTCTCAGTTACTCAGGGATCTCTTGAATACAAAACCTCCTCCTCCTCCCTTTCTTCATGTATTGGAAGGCAGTCCATGTTTGCATATTACTGTCTTTAAGGGGGTACAATTGCTTACCTTTACTTGGAGGATGTTAGAGGTCTGGATCCCCCCCAAACCAAACCTGCTGGCTCCTAGCTTACCATTCATTCTCAAACTCCATCTACCTGTAAAGTGGGAGAAGTTGACTCAGTCTTGCTCCTGCATTAAGATTCATCATGATGACTACCCAGTATTACCAACATTAAAAACCCAAATTCCAACACGTTAGAAATTTCAGGGATAGACAGCATAAGGTAGGTCCTGAAGGAAGGTGATGGTTGGACCACGCTAATTGCTCCTTGTTTCCTGGTTCATTGAACCTCCAACTTGTTGGTTAGCAGCCAAGTGTGTTAACATTTTGCATCACCCAGGGACTCTATTTTTTTTTTTTTTTTTGTATAAATAAACTTGTTTACTTGTTAAAAAGCAACGATGTCACTTTAAGGACTCAGGTGTGACTCACCCAAGCCATGGTGTTTTCCATTGCCTCATATGCATATGAAAGTTGGACAATGAATAAGGAAGACTGAAGAAGAACTGATGCCTTTGAATTATGGTATTGGTGAAGAATATTGAATATACCATGGACTGCCAGAAGAATGAACAAATCTGTCTTGGAAGAAGTACAGCTATAATGTTCCTTAGAAGCAAGGATGGCGAGACTTCATCTCACATACTTTTGACATGTTATCATGAGGGACCAGTCCCTCATGCTTGGAAAAGTAGAGAGTTATCAAAAACGAGAAAGATCCTCAATTAGATGGATTGACACAGTGGCTGCAACAATGGGCTCAAGCATAACAACGATTGTGAGGATGGCGCAGGAACAGGCAGTGTTTCTTTCTGTTGTACATAGGGTGGCTATCAGTCAGAAATGACTCAATGGCACCTAACAACAACAACATACGTAAACTTAATTTCTATTTTGATATCTCATTCTGCTGGGTATCAGAAACTTGATTCCATTGAATTGGCAGCCTGCTTCTCTTTCTCATGGAGCTTATGGAGTGCCAGGACCTGGTGGGAACATGTGGGCTTGGGGTGGAGATGCAGATCACATCTGAGTCTCCAACACCTATCTACACTGTCCCCACTGTGTCATGCCTCATTTCTGCCTGCAAGACCTCTTCAAGTTTATAGCTCTATGGGCCACCTTTCCCCTCTACCACTGCAGGGCACAGAAGGAGAAATCTACTGCTCCTGAACCCTCTCTGGGCTGTAATAAAACCATCCTCGGAGCCCTTTGAGGCATCAGCTGATTCCTCCAATGTCATCTGAACCTGAGAAGCCACAAAAATGACTCAGGCCAGTCCCCCTACGGTCTCATACAGGAGACTTAATCTAAATCCATCTGTGCTAGATGAGGAAAACCCCAGGCTTGCCTATTCCCTGGGTTTTACCCGGAGAGTTTTTAAATGCTCTGGCATTTATATTGTCTCCTTTACTTCTCCACTTTTGAATTCAGTCTTGTGGAATCTTGATCTTGTGTGTGGATAGGGGGGTAGACATCTCTCTAATCATATATCCTTCTGAATCTTTTGTCTGTGTCAGAGCTTATGCTATTTGAAACTAAAAGCCAAGGATCAATTCTTTTGTTCTTTCTTTTTGCTATGTTCCTTCTTACCTGACTACGTGTGAAACCAGGGAAATATCTTGGATAATGAAATACTGGGAATGAAAAACAGAATTGATTAATAAATCAAGATATTATTCCTCTACAGTAGTAACCAAAGTATTAGGAAATAAGAGCAGTTTGATAATTCTGATGATTAGGAACCATTTTAACATGAAAATCCCACCAGACTCAAAGGGGCAAAAGAACAAATATTTTGAGTTATTTCTTTGTCCCATGATGAGCATTATGTAAAGAAATTAAAATAGTTAATGATTACATTGAATCTTCGAAACAAACTTTCAAGATAGACAATTATTGTTCTCAATTTACAGATGGCAAAACTGAGGCTAAAATATAGGAAGTAATTAGCTTAAGATTGCACAAATAATATGCATTAGATACAGAATTAAATGTCAGATCTGTTGCTCTGGCTTCAATGTCTAGCTCATTCCCTGGCACATACTGAATGAATAAGTGACTATGTAGTATCCAGTTCAATTGGGGGAACCAATATTGGTAGCAACAGTGAAGACATTTGTAAGACAGAGTTGTGTTTTATTCTGTAAACAAATTTTGGAGGGCATTATATATGCAAAATAATGTGTTAGTTCCCTGACGTATGGGAACTGATAAAAGAGTGACAGAAGCAACATGGAAAGGATAAATGTATGGTGCTGTTATATAGGTACAAGATTTGTATGGCAAAGAGAAACTGATCCTATGCTTTATCCGAAGGAAGCAGAGAAGTCTTCAGAAAGGGCAAACACATCAAATTCTCTCAAACAATGGAACTCACTCTGGAGAGAGAGGGAACAGCATGTCTGAAATCCAAGAGCTGTGAAATCATTAGATATAAATATTAAGTCCGGAAGTTTCTAGAATGTAGTTAATAACACTAATTATAGTAATATATGCATTTAATTATAGTCTTAGCATTTCTTGTAAATTTTTCCTGTAGTTTTCTAATGTTTGCATTTTATTTTTAATTAAATTTGGGTATCTACAGTGACTCCAACAAGCTATCAGGCAGTAGTCACAAGAATACATGCTTACGTGGTTTCCAAGACTGTTTGGTGAATTATTTAGAAAAACACAAGAAAATTATTCTATCCAAAGGGGACTACTACTTGGTTATGTGTAAATGGTGAAAGGAGAAAGGGTTCTTGGAAGAATTTTTTATTTCAATGTTTCTCAAACATCAGCAAAGTACAGACCCTCCCTTTAAAGGAGAAAGTTCTCTAGAGTGTAGAATATGAAATTATATTTATTAAAATGTGATTCAAATGTGTACAAAGATAAAACATAAAACACTTCATGTTTACAGATCTTTTATGACCAAAAATTCTAAAATGTTTTTATAAGTTACATGACCACAAAATTATAAGGCCGGAGAAGTCTGATATAACTGACATGAATGTGACAGAAGATTCTCGTATTGACAGCTAATCTAGGTACAAGTTTGATGAGCTGACTGCCATGGTTCTTATATTCTTTCATCTATTTTCTCAGCTCAAACTCCAGTAAAACCTTCACTGGTACAGTGACCTGTGATGACATTTGGCCTTTCCTTGTGGTGGATACATAATTTATAGATTAATGCTGTCCTTTCTTTCCTCGTTAGCCCACAGCAAGTGAAGTAACATCACCATCATGAAGATGCAGACTATGTTTTAATTTTGGATATATGGCATGATCATCAAAATGAAAGTCCCCAGTTTTAAATTATTGCAGGTAATCAGCAACAACCAACCCACGTACTCCTGGCGATCTAAATTCTAATCTGATTACTTTATTCTGGAAATAAGAAAACTGACCCAAACAAGTCAAATGTTGGTGACAAGCCACATAGTTAGTAGCAGAGCTGGAGCTATGTCTTGAAGACTTCATTAGGCTTCAGAACATTTGGTTTTATCCCTAAATGATGAATTTGTGTATTTTAAATAATGGCATATGGATAGGAAAGATAACATTTCTGTTTTCTCTATACACCTTGCCTTCAAAAATTTAAGTTCTTGCTTCACTTTAGAAAAGAGTAGCTTCAAGAAAGCAAACAGAATCTCTAAAAGCAGCTCAGATAAAAAGAAGGGACGACTACAGGTAAATAAACCAAAAAAACCTATTGCATTCAAGTTGATTCTGACTCATAGCAACTCAATAGGACAGAGTAGAACTGCCCCCATAGAGTTTCCAAGGCTGTAATCTTTATGGAAGCAAATTGCCACATCTTTCTCCCTTGATGTGGCATGTGGGTTCAAACTACTGTCCTTCCAGTTAGCGGCCTACCCCCACACGCCCCCCCGCCCAACACACACATAAAGGACAGTAGAAAGAAAAATACATTTCAAGATGCTTGGAAAATCTTACCTACATTAAAGTTTTGCATTTTACTTTGTATTTACACACACTTCTGAATAATGTTTCCTCTGATTTATGATCTCATTAGATGTAGAAAACAACGATTTAATTAAAAGAACTCCTCATAACCATCCTTCTCACCATCTAGTAATAATAAAGGTAGTAACCAATGTACTTGGCTTTATGTATGTATTATCTCACGTAATCCTCACTGGAAAACTACTGGGGACATAAGTATATTTCAATTTTATGGATGAAGAGACTGAATCTCACAGAAAAAAATAAATAACTCACCTGAGACCATAAAGCTAGAAAATTGAAAAGTTATTTTTTAAATCAAAGTTCACTTGACTCAAAATCATGGCTCTGTCCACCATCATATATCTACCTCCATTTGATAATTTTAACAGTCTTACTAATACAACTAATATTCAAATGCCGTATAGCAAGAATGAGTGGATTTATGTTGAATAAGAGTAAACTTTAATAAGGAAAAATAGAGTGTTTTCCTTTTTTCCTTACTGACTGGTCTGTGGATTAACTCATATTTTTCAGGCTGTGAGCATCTCAAAAGGAATAAATTGTAGAAAGGTAAGAAAGGGGTACTAGAAAGGAAAATTAATAACTGCAGGAGGTCCCCTGTCTCAAAGGGATGTTTGCATGGTTGAAGGTAATTGGAGAGAACAGCAAATGCTCTCTCTGAGTCACAAAAGCCGTTTTGTTTAGTCACTGTTGTTCTCAAAGAAAATGGATTATGTTTGAGGATGTTGATAATAGTACACATTAGCTTTTACTCAGATCTAAAATCAGAGCCAAGAATAGAACTAAATTACTCAGAAATATTTTTCATGTCACTTAGAAGAAATTGACTATGGATTTGGACTTTGTACATCACAGAATCCCATGCCTTAAGCTACACTGAAAACTTCCTATTTATACCCTCAATCTGGAACTGTGTATTCGAGATGCATGCTAGACAACTCCAAGTCTATGTCATGAGGTCCACTTATATTCAGTTTGTCTAAGACTGACCTCATTGTCTCCCACCCCTGCCCTAAAACTGCTTTTCCTTCACAATTCTCTCATAGCTTATACCCCATTGTCCTTGAATTATATTGTTGTTTTTCCTAATTTCCACCTAGTTGGCTCCAACTCATGACGATCCCATGTACAACAGAACAAAACATTGCCCAGACCTGTGCCATCTTCATGATTGTGTCCATGTTGCTGCCATCGTGTATTTTGAGTGCCTTCCAACCTAGGGGCTCATTTTCCAGCACTATATCGGACAATATTCTGTCGTGATTCATAGGATTTTCACTGGCTAATTTTTGGAATTATATCACCAGACCTTTCCTCCTACTTTGTCTTAGTCTGGATGCTCCGCTGAAACTTGTTAACCCTGGGTGAACCTGCTGGTATTTAAAATACCAGTGACATAGCTTCCAGCATCAAAGCAACATGCAAGCCACCACAGTACAGCAAATTGACAGATGGGTAGTAGTTATAACATGTCATGGATATTTAATATTGCAATCTACATATAGCATGGTAGTCCTTTTATTCCTCTGTTCAACAAATATTTACTGAACACCTACTATGTGCCAGGAACTCTCCAGGCACTGAATATACAGCAGTCAACCGAAGTGTCTTCTCTTATTCTAGTTGGAGCTGAGATGGCGATGCTCAGCAGCTGGCTGGTCATTTTACTCCACCAGCTTGGCAGAGCGCATTCAAATTTCTGCATCAGCAAAATGGCAACATAACATAAATTAGTAATTTACAGCTAGAAATTTCCTTCTAATGTTTTCCAAATGCTAGAAACACTAGTTTAATAAACCCACCACCAATATACCTAAATTGTATTACACCGTCTTTTGTCAACTGCTTTCCTGAAGAGATTCTGTAACTTCTAGCCAGGAAGGTGTATAAGGGCAATGTCCTCCAGAATGAGTCACCAGGCTCATTCTTGTGACTTAGGTACACTTCGCCTTCCTGACCCTGGCCTTCCTTTCTTTTTTGAATCCCTTTTCTAACTCCCTGAGCTTCCTCTATGTTTTCTTTTACCGAACATCTCCAAAACAAAAAAGGAGCTAAGTGTCGGTCTTCGGTATAAACTTCAAACTTAAATCATACTTTCTATGTTTATGACCTGAGTTCAAAATAGATTATAGATATTCAATAAAGATAATAATGTTAGTTTTATATGTGTTTGTGCTATTTGTTTTTAATAGTTTTACTAAAATGATTTATATAACAAAAATCTCTTGTTTTGTGTAAAAATTCAATGAATTTTAGCACGTTTACTGAGTTATCACAACAAACCACTTTTTGTATGTTTTTATCACCCTCAAAAGAAACTTCATGCCAGTTTACATCCCACTCCCAGCCTTAGGAACCACTAATCTACCCTCGTTTTCTATGTATTTCCCTTTTTTTGGCTATTTCACATAAATGGAATTACACAATATATGTTCTTTGGTGTCTGGCTTCTTTCATAGAGCATCATGTATTTGAGGTTCATCCATGTTGTAGCATGTGCCAATACTTTGTTCTTTTTTATTGTCGACTAGCATTCCATTATGTGGGTATACCATATTTTGCCTATCCATTCATCTGTTGATGGGCATTAGGGTTGTTTCCACTTTTGAGGTATTAGGAATGAAGCTTCTATGAACATTCGCGTACAAATCTTGGTGTGGGCATATGTTTTCATCTCTCTTGGGAACATACCTAGGAGTGGAATTTGCTGGGTCATATGATCATGTGGTAAATGTATGTTTAACTTTTTAAAACCTGCTATTTGTTTGATTGGTAGAATTGCTTGTTGTTGTTTTCAATTTTGAGACGTTTGGAGTTTCAGGGCTGAATGCAAATTGACAAAACACTTTGTGGAAAGTTTGTCACTTTGTTCCATAGTTTGTTCACTGAATTGGCTGAGTATTTCAAGATTGGAAGGATGTGGGTGCAGCAGCGTCTTTTGGGGGCCCTCATTCGTTCTAGCTCATTGGGTTTCCTGACCAGGTTCCATAGTTATGTATTACACATAGTAAAATTCTAAGAGGCTTTATTAACAAATTGGAAATTATATATCCTTATAAATTAAAATTATTTTTAAACGAGACAAGAACATATCAAGAGAATACCAAATAAATATTTATAAATGTATATGTTTAATATCATAAATGACAAATATGAGGCAATCACTCCCTACATTCAAAAGAATTATTTTCGAATTAACATATGACCAACCAGTTTCGGTGCTTTGGATCATTCTACTTGAGTTCCATAATAAAAATTATTTAGGCTTGGTGTCTAAATGAGATGTTGATGAAGACAGCACATAGTTTTATAGTCCAATGTAAGAGCTTAAGGAGCCTTAAATAACAAACTTTGTTATATTGTTGTTGTTAGCTGCTGTCCAGTCAATTCCCACTCATGGCAACCCCAAGCGTGCAGAGTACAACTGCTCCATAGAGTTTTCGAGGCCATGACCTTTTGGAAGCTGATCAGTGGGATTTTCTTCTGAGGCCCTTGGGTGGGTCCGAACTGTCAACCTTTCAGCTAGTAGTCAAGCACTTAACCATTTGTGCTATCCAGGGACTACTTCAATACTTATAGTAATTAAGTATAGCCTGTTAAACAGCTTGTTACCTGCATAGCAAAGATTAGGGTACATTTAAAAATAAAATGTGACTACTAATACAATATGGAAAAGGTAAACAACAGCTGGTAAAAGAAGATCAATTTAGATTTCAGCAACATATCGTTCTTTTATAATCTTATTTTCTTTTTTATGCAAGTGGCATGGCACTAAGATCTGAGGGTAAAACATGAGATTGGCAGTAAATTAGGAGAGGTCAATGGAACAAGATTATAAATTCATTACCGATAGTCTGGTTAATTGCACTGCTTTAGTCACTGTCTATTATATTTTGTGTCTCTATCATAAAAGGAATTTAACTTCCCCTTTGGAATTTTTGTGTATGGTACATTTAAATATATCTAGAGAGTCTGTGTTTATTTTATTTTATTTTAGTAAAACACAAAAATAAGCCAAGTGTCATATTTAGATTTGTATTAAGTACATGCAATAGGATATTGTAGTGTATGTATACATTATGTATTAGGATTTATCTAATTTCACTTTTGTTGGTTTCTTGGGGATTTTTGTTTTAGCATCTGTGCTGAATTTTATTGGCCATTACATGCAGCACTGCATTACAACTGAGCAGCTGTGGCTATATACAGAATTCTTCAAAAATAACACCTGCTGCATTTGTTTTTACATAGCTCCCAATAGAAAGAGTCTTATGCACTAAAGTAACTTATATATTACAAAATAAAATAAAGTCACATACATTTGTGTAAATAAATAGTTTTTTTAAAACTAACATTTCTTCTGGTAACAGTTAGCCATGAGTGAGAAACGAAGATAACATTAATTTTCAAACTAGCATATTTTTTGTACACAATAACAAGGTACAGAGTAAGCATACAGGTTAATAGTTTGAATTCTAATTGTTGCTAAACAACATTTTAATTAGCTTTTTCTTTTAATTGATATTTTAAATTAATAAATTTGATTGCATTTAACTTAATAGTTGTAAAGAAAAGAAAGAAAGAAAATGTCAGTATTTTTTCTAATGTTAGATTATATCCTCCACACCTAGACTTGACTGATAAAGATGAAATCTGGGCAAGAAAGAGATTAATTGGAGAGAGGAACTTTCCAAAACTTTATTAAAATCCAGAAAGACAGTGGTAAAAACAGTATGGTTTGAAAGAAGTCATCATTTAACTACATTGTTGTTGTTAGCTGCCGCTGAGCTGGATCCAACTCTTGACAACCTTGCATATAACAGAACAAAATGTCCTGCACTATCTTCATTATTTTCGTATGTTTGAGGCCATTGTTGTAGTCACCATGTCAATCCATTTCACTGAGGGTTTCCCTCATTTTATTGGCCCTCTACTTTACCAAACATAATGTCATTTTCTAGTGGTTGGTATTTCCTGATGCCCCTCTGAAATTTCCCTTGCCTGGGAAAATTTAAATTTGATATTTTCCAAACCAGCCCATTTACTGCCTTACATGTGTATCTACTTTACTCTCTAGACATCCATACACAGTCACACATGCACACATGCATGCACATACACATGCATGTATACACACAAATACTACTTCTCCAGCTTCTATTCTCTGATCTCCATCTTAAGTTACAGCCGTACTCTCCTCCCAGTCATCAATATCTGAAAAATTAGAACCTTTTTTTTAATCTTCCCTTTGCCCTTTCTCCTGCCCCCACATCCAATCAGTTTCTGAATTTTAGAATTCCTTTTTTTTTTTGGTTATATCTTGTACAATTGACAGGACTTTTCCATCCTATTCCTTCCATCCAGAGGCAGTATTATGTAGTGATTAAGAACACATACTCCGGCTTCCTAATCCTAGCACTTCCTGGATTTGGAAACTTGGGCAAGCCTCTTAATGCTGTGTCTCAGTTTCCACATCTATACAATGGGAAAGTTGATGCTGCCTACTGGCAAGGGGCTTTATTTCCTCTCCACATGGACTTCTCCATTGGGCTCCTTGAGTTTCCTCACAGCATGTCATCTGGCTTCCCCCAGAGTAAGTGATCCAAAAAAGTGCAAGGTAGAAGCCACAAGATCTTCTATAAGCTAGCCTCACAGGTCGGCCAACTTTATATCTACAATAACCTATTCGTTTCACAGGTCACCATGGGAGAGGATTACACAAGGGTGTGAATACCAGGAGGCAAGTCTCATTGAGGCCATCTTAGAGGCTAGCTAGCTATTCTTGGCTTTTGTTATTCTTATTTTAAAATTAATATTTGTTTATTCTTACGCTCTTTCTTTAAACCTGGCTTCCCTTACCTCTTCTCTTGCATTATGCTCCTGATTGGGCTTTGCCCCACATCTCTAACAGTCTTCCAGCCATTGCCAGAATTTTTTCTTATCAATTTCTAGGAACTTCTTATACAAATCAGATATTAACTTTTTCTTATAATTATAATTCTTGTTATTGGAATACAAGTTAAGTCATATTCAGATTATAATTAAAGGTCATATACCTTTGCTTTGAGAATTAATTTTCATTGTATGAAGAAGCTGTAATCTTTCTGTAGTCAAGTCTGTCTGTATCTTTGTTAGGATTTTTTCAATCAGGCAAAAGAATACTATTCCTCTAAAACAGTAAAAACAATCTAATAACTATGTACTTCTATTTTGAACTAGGCTATTATTTAATGTTTTTAAGTAAAATTTTGATTCACTTGGAATTTTTTTTGCCATATATAAGGTATGATCTAAATTAATCTATTTAATGAACTTTTCAATTTTTGTAATATCTACTTTACCTTGTATATATATTTATTTATTTTTATTTATACAGAACCAAAAAATAGACTATATATATATGTATACACACATATATATAAAACAACAACTATATATAGTCTATTTTTCAGTTCTGTATAAATATAAAATAAGTTAAACATTGCTTGGTAAAATACAGGGTCAGCGAAAAAGAAGAAGACCCTCAATGAGATGGATTGATACAGTGGCTGCAACAATGGGCTCAAGCATAACGATTGTGGGCATGGCACAGGACCAGGCATGTTGCTTTCTGTTATACATAGGGTCACTATGAGTCGGAACCAAGTCAGCCGTACATAACAACAACATGGAAGCCCTGGTGGTGTAGTGGTTAAGAGTTCGGCTGCTAACCAAAAGGTCAGCAGTTCTAATCCACCAGGGGCTCCTTGGATACCCTATGGGGCAGTTGTACTGTCCTATAGGGTTGCTATGAGTCGGAATCAACTCCATGGCAAAGGGTTTGGTTTGGTTTTATATATATATATTATGGTCTCTGTTTTCTAGTTTTTGCTAATAACATGTTAGTTATTCTTAATTTAAAAAAGTTTGTCATTTTCTTTATGTTCAGCTCATAGTGTCTTAACTCAGTGTCTCTGAGAAATAGCAACTAGGTTTATAAACATGCATCTGATTTAGCTTGGCAAATAAACTGAGTGCTCAATTTTTTTTTTTATTTTACTGTATCTTTTTCACCGAGATGTTTTGGTTGCGATGAAATTTCCTTCTTGTCATCCTGGGGAACAGTGTTAGTGTTTGTTCAATTGCTTTTCTAATTTTAGAAGACATTTTGCATCCAGCTTAGGTTACGCTTTAAGTCAGGGGATAAATGAGAGTAAATGCTTTTATTATTCGAATACAAGTTAAGTCATAAATCATTCAGATTGTAATTAAGGACCATTATGAAGGTAACTCATTTTCCTGCGCATTTGATGCCAGTTGTGTTTGAGTTTGGAGACACCAGAATGTCACCCACTAACTATGGGTAGTAATCTCTGCTTTTATGAAGTGTCCTGTACAGCACAGAGCTGGCTTTTTAAACAATGTTTACTCTTCAACTTTAAAAGTTTTGTTGGAGAAATTCTCAAAAGGAACTGGTTTGGTCAGAAATAAACTTTTGTGAGTGTGCACAAATAAACTTTTGCATTTTTTAAAATCTTTACCTGTAGTATTTTCTCCAAACCTTTATATTTTCTGGTTTTTCAAGGTGTCTCCTGGCCCCAAGGTTCTTGTATGATTTTGAATGATGGGTTCTAGCCTCTATCATCTGCATAAGCAGTTCTTTCCTGGTGCTCCCAGATCATTTCTGGCCATGTCTTCATAATATTACTTGTCACATGATATTATAATTAGTCATTTGTGCCACTATTTCCAGACTATGTTACAAGCTGGTGCTTAGTTGGCTAGTTTCTGGAGATGTGACTGGCCATTGCTCGTGCCACTTGGCTGTTCGTTTATTTCTGTCATGGAGCCATGCTCCCTACCACTACTTATAAAGTCCCTCAACAAGGAACTTGATGCCCTGAAGCTGAAGGAAAAGGAGCCGCATTGCTTACTATAACACTGACTCTCTCTCCCTGTACTGACAAGTGTTGCAGGGATCACTATGTTTGGCTGAGGATGGGAGGTAGAGAAAGAGTCAGAAGAGAATTTGAAACAGATGACTCTAATTCCAGAAACTCATTCAAGTTTGTTTTTTGGCCGTACATATATTTATAATACAGAAAAGACAGGCAAGAAAAAAATATTGAGTCTAGTTTGGAAATCATTACAAACTGTGTATGGAAACTGAAGATGGTGTATGCTCCAGCTGGTGGATAATTAAGTAGATGGTTATCCTTTTTAGAAGCTGATCTTTGCTGACTAGACACATAGTCCTTTTTTGTTCACTTAGCACACATTTTACTATTGAGATAATAGTTCCTACCTATTGTTTCTGTAAAATCTTGAAGTTGTCAAGGATTTCATTTTACTTGGCTCCACAATCAATGCCCATGGAAGCCGCAGTCAAGAAATCAAACAAGACTTCCAGGCAACATGGTGCTATAGACAGAAGCACCACGCAGTCTCTCCACAGCAAAGACCTGAAAAACTAAGTCAAACAGAGACAAACATCAATCCTGAAACCCTAAGCATCAAATGAAGAGATAAAGAACTCAGTTAAGCACCAAATGGAATAAAAAAATAACAGAGAACAGAGGGCAAGGAGAGATACATGCAGAGGTCCCCTATCAACTAACGCAGCATGGATCCACCATCTTGGATTCCTGTTGGAGATCGGTGAACAAGGAGTACGGGAAAGCAGCTTCACGGAGCTCCCAGCAGGAGACAGAACAACTGGTAACCAGTGAGGGGGCTTTCCCACCCCCCCACCCTTCTTCACCCCGCTCAGTCCCCTCTGCTTCCTGTGGCCACAGTCTCTTGGCCGGGAGGCAGTGGCTTCACCCCTGTGCCACTTGGATTCCACCCGCCCGCACTGGCCACCTTCCTGAGTGCCATTTGTTGGTTGCTGGTGTTGCTTTTTTCTGCTTCTTTTGGTTTCTTCTATACCTCTTACCACCTCTCCCTCCTTTCTCTCAAATACCTAGATCCATGTGCCATCTTTCCTTTTTCCTGAAAGGCTGTGAAATGCCGCTCAACTGTAGAACTACTTACCAGCCTGTGCTGCCAAGCTGATGAGATACCCAGGGCTGTTTTTTGTTCATTTCTTTTGATTGGTTTATTTATTTTCTTTGTCTTTTCTCAACTTGGGAGCCTCTTCTAGCCAGGCAGTACTGCATAGCTTGGGAGCTACTCCCTCAGTCTGCACAGCCACACCATGAGTTCCCTGGGGGGGCATTCCTTTTTTCTTGTTTTGTTTGTTGTTTTCTTTTCTTTTATAAAATTTTCCCTTTTTGTCTTTCTTCATTTCTTAGTTTCTCGTCTCTCTCTACTTACCTTCTCTTCTTGTCTCCTGAATATCTGGTGCTGTGTGACACCTCTACCCCTTCTAGCCACACAGTAATTCGCAGCCTGGGAGCAACTTCCCCAGTCCTCACATCTGCACTGGTGGGATCTCTGGGGGCTTTTCTTTTTTTTTCCTAATTTTTAATTATTCATTTTTTTTCTTTTACCTCTTTTCTTTTTTTTCCTTTTTGTTTTTATACATTTCTCAGTCTCTCATCTCTCCATTCCAAAGGCAAGGTCCCTTAGCACTCTTTTTTGTTTGTTTGTTTGTATGTTTTTGGCTCCTGTTCCTCTCTCCTCTCTCTCCTCTTTCCCATATCAATCTTAGCTCCACACATCACAATGTCCCCCCTCCTTCCTGCCTACCTGCACTGTGTTCTGAACATCACACCCCCCAGCAGCACAGGCATGGCCTACTGGAACCTGTTCTGCACTGATTCCCAGCCTGCCCTGTCAGCCCTACTACATATCACAAACAACCCATCCCAGCAACTCCCCCTCAGCTGTATGTGCCCTGCTATACCACACCTGAGTAACTTACCCTGCCCATTGGAGAAGGAGGTGAAAAGTATTGTGCCCACAGATGAGCAAACAATAAAGAATGCACAGCCAGCTGGCTCAGACATAACCAAATAAAACAAAAAAGCAGGATGAAACAAACAGATCTACAATCAATAAATGAGGAAAATAACTAATAAATGTCCTGAAGACAGCATACAATATCAAAACATATACAAAAATAGGACAGGATGGTTCCAGTAGGTGTCCAAAATAAAACACCAGCTAACCTTCCAGTAGAAGAAGAGGCACTAGAACTACCTGATAGGGAATTCAAATCTCTAATATTCAGAACTGTCCAAGAGTTGAAACAAAAAGCAGACAAAAAGAGGAAAAAAATAGACAAGTTCATGGAAAAGGAAGACAAATTCATGGAAAATACACACAAAAAATGGAAGAATTCAGGAAAATGATACAGGAAAAAAATGCGAAAATAAATTCACAACTAGAAATTATGCAAAAACAATTAAAAATCCAAAAGATAAACAACAAGATTTCAGAAATGGACAGTGTCATAGAGGGCCGAGGAGTCAGATTTGAAACGATGGAAGACAGGATCAGCGGAATTGAAGACAAACACTTGGATACAACTCTGTTTGAGGAAAAATGAGCAAAAAGAACAAAGAAAAATGAAGAAATCCTGAGAATTATGTGGAATACAATGAAAAGGAAAATTTGCAAGTGATTGGAGTTCCAGAACAGGGGAAGAAAACAGAAAACATAGGGAGGATCATTGAAGAACTGCTGACAGAAACCTTCCCCAATATCATGAAAGATGAAAAGCTGACCATCCAAGAAGCTCAATGAACACCATATAGGATAGACCCCCAAAAGAAAATCACCAAGGCATATCATAATCACACTTGCTAAAAAATAAGACAAACAAAGAATGCTGAGAGCAGCTCAAGAAAAATGAAAAGTCACATACAGAGGAGAAACAATAAGACTAAGCTCGGATTATTTGGCAGAAACCATGCAGGCAAGAAGGCAAGGAGATAACATATATAAAACCTGGAAAGAAAAAAATTGCCAGCCAAGAATAATATATTCTGCAAAATGCTCTTTCAAATATGTTGGTGAAATTAGGTCATTTCCAGATAACAAAAATTAAGGGACTATGTAAAAACCAAACCAAACTTCCAAGAATTATTAAAGGGAGTCCTTTGATCTGAACACAAACAATAATGGACCACAGGCTGAATCTAGGACACAGGATCGTACCAGCCTAGGAAATGAACTCTCAAGGTTTGTCCAAAACCAAAAGAATTACAACAGGGATCAAGACAGGTTAATCTATAAATGACAAGAACATCAGAAAAATAAAAGAGGGAATAAATGGTGTAGATACAGAACCTTCTAATGGAGAGGAAGGCAAGGCGATACCAAGTAATACTAGACTGGCTCACACCTAAGAAAATAAAGGTAAATTTCAAGGTAACCACAAAGAAAGTTAACAAACTACTCATCAAAATAAAGAAGAAAAACATAAAGTCTCAGTAAAAACAAAAGAAAAAAAAATCCACAAATAAAAGGAATTCAGCACAGGAGAGTAAGAGGAACAAAGAAAACATCAACATCACACAAAAAAAAAAGCACTACAAAATGACAACAATAAACTCACATGTATCAATAACTACACTGAATGAAATAGCCTAAATGCACCCATAAACAGACAGAGAGTGACAGAATGGATAAGAAAACAGGATCCATCAATATGCTGTTTACAAGAGACACACCTTAGAAACAAAGATGTAATTTATTAAAAATCAAAGGATGGAAAAAAATATATCAAGCTAACAGCTACCAAAAAACAGCAGGAGTGGCAATACTAATCTCAGATAAAATAGACTTTAAAACAAAATCCACAATAAACGACAATCAAGGACAGTATAAAGTGATTAAAGGGACAATCCATCATGAAGACATACCCATAATAAACAACAACACACACAATGACAGGGCTCCAAAATACATAAAACAAACTCTAACAGCACTGAAAAGAGAAACTGACAGTTCCACAATAATAGCAGGAGACTTCAACACACCACTCTCGGTAAAGTATAGAAAATCTAGAAAGAAACTCAACAAAGATACAGAAGACGTAAAGGGCACAATCAACCAATTTGACCTCATAGACATATATAGAACACTTCACCCAACAGCTGCAAGATACACATTCTTTTCCAAAGCACAAGGAATGTTCTCCAGAATAGACCACATCTTAGGCCACAGAGCAACCCTCAACAAAATCCAAAACGTTGAGATAATATAAAGTATCTTCTCTGACCACAATGCCATCAAGGTAGAAATTAACAACAGAAAGAGTAAGTGAAAAACAATCAATTACATGGAAACTAAATAACACCCTGCTTATAAACCACTGGGTAATAGAAGAAATCAGAGATAAAAATCAAAATATTCCTAAAATCAAATAAGAATGAAAACACATCATACCAAAACCTTTGGGACACAGCAAAGGCAGTCCTCAGAGGACAATTTATAGCAATAGATGCAC
>NW_004443970.1:14539465-14680878 GCF_000243295.1 Trichechus manatus latirostris
GTTCACAATAGCAAAACGATGGAAACAACCTAGATGCCCATCAACAGATGAATGGATAAACAAACTATGGTACATACACACAATGCAGTATTATGTAAAGATAAAGAACGATGATGAATCTGTGAAGCATCTCATAACATGGATGAAACTGGAGGACTTTATGCTGAGTGAAATAAGTCAATCACAAAAGAACAAATATTGTATGAGACCTCTACTTTAAAAACTCATGAAAAAGTTTACACACAAAAAGAAACAATCTTTGCTGGTTACGAGAGATGTGGGGGAACTAAATAGACAATAGATAAGTGGTAACTTTGGTGAAGTGTAAGATAGTACACAATACTGGGGAAGCCAGCACAACTTGTACAAGGAAAGGTCATGGAAGTTCCATAGACACATCCAAACTCCCTGAGGGACTGAATTGTTGGGCAGAGGGCTGTGGGGAACATGGTCTAGGGGAACATCTAGCTCAACTGGCATAAAACACTTTATAAAGAAAACGTTCTACATTCTACCTTGGTAAGTAGCATTTGGGGTCTTAAAAGCCTGTGAGCAGCCATCTAAGATACTCTGCTGGTCTCACCTCTTCGGGAGCAGGGATAATGAAGAAAACAAGGGAAAGATTAGTCCAAAGGACTAATGGACCACAACTACCACAGCCTCCACCAGACTGAGTCCAGTACAACTAGATGGTGCCCGGCTAACACCACTGATTGCTCTGACCAGGATGACAACAGAGGGTCCTGGACAGAGCTGGAGAAAAATGTAGAACAAAATTCTAACTCACAAAAAAAAGACCAGACTTACTTGCCTGACAGAGACTGGAGAAACCATGAGCATATGGCCTCCGGACACCCTTTTAACTCAGTAATGAAGTCCCTCCTGAGGTGCACCCTTCAGCCAAAGACAAGCCCCATAAAACGAAACGAGACTAATGGGTCACAACAGCCAAGGGACAAGGACTAGAAGGCAGGAGGGGTCAAGAAAGCTGGTAACAGAGAACCCAAGGTTAAGAAGGGGACAGTGTTGACATGTCGTGTGATCGTTAACCATTGTCATAAAACAATATGTATGCTAACTGTCTAATGAGAAACTATTAGTTCTGTACACCTTCACCTAAAGTACAATAAAAAAGAAATCAAACGACATATTGCATTGGGCAAATCAGCTGCAAAAGACCTCTTTAAAGTGTTAAAAAGCAAAGACGTCACCTTGAGGACTAAGGTGCACCTGACCTAAGCCAGGGTATTTTCAATCACCTCATATGCATGCAAAAGCTGGACAATGAATAAGGAAGACTGTGGAAGAATTGATGCATTTGAATTAAGGTGTTGGTGAAGAATATTGACCATACCAGGACTTCCAGAGGAATGAACAAATCTTTCTTGGAAGAAGTAGAGTCAAAATTCTCCTTAGAAGTAAGGATGGCGAGACTTCATTTCGCTTATGTTGGACATGTTATCAGGAGGGACCAGTCCCTAGAAAAGGACATCATGCTTGGTAAAATAGAAAAAAAAAAAGTAAATAGAAGATCAACAAAAAAGAGGAAGACCCTCAAAGAGACGGATTGACACAGTGTCTGCAACAATGGGCTCAAACATACCAATGATTGTGAGGATGGCACAGGACCAGGCAGTGTTTCATTGTGTTGTACATAGGATCACTATGAGTCAGAACTGACTCAACGGCACTTAATAACAACAATTGTTTCTGTGTATATCAGCAATCTTGAAGATGGCACGGGACCAGGAACCATTTTGTTTTTTCATACATAAGGTAGCCATGAGTCATAGCTGACTCGACAGCAACTAACTACAACAACATTGTTCCTGTGCAGATTAAATAATACACGGGAAGAGCTTTTAATAACTATCTGGTATTTAGTAAATGCTCAATAAATGGCATTTTTTATTATCATTAAATTATTCCACAGAGATATGGGAATAAGTGAACTGGAATAGATAGGAAGCTTGTGATAGTAGACATTGCATTGGTTTCAGGGTTGAAAGAATTTGAGTTTGAATTCTGGCTCTCCCATTTCTAACTCTGTTGAGTTGTTTAAAGCAGGTTACTAAGCCTATCTGAATCTCAGTTTCCGTCTACATAATGGGGATAACTATTCTTCTTTTTCATGATTATAGGATTAAATGGGATTTAGTATATGAAGGAGTCCCTTGGTGGTAGAAACAGTTAACATGCTCAGCTGCTTTCTTATTCTGGGTTCTCTACAGAAGCAAAACCAGTGCAGAGTATAAATATATATACAGATAGATTTATATTAAGGAAATGGCTCACACAATTGTAGAGACTGGAAAGTCCCAAGTCCATGGATCAGGCTGGAGGTGTCTTCTGACTCATGTAGCTGCAGGTGCTAGGCGAATCCAAGATTGGAAGGTCAGATATTAGGCCTCTGGCTCACAGACTGTGGAGGCTGACGAATCCCAAGATCAGCAGGTAATATGGCAGGTAAGCTGCTAGCTCAAGTCCAAAGAACCAAAGGTCAGATGAACAGGAGCCACCTGCAAGATCCAGAGCAAGCAAAAGCCAGTGAGCCTTGCCAGAAAGTCTATGTATATTGGGTGCAGGCCACACCCCCAGGGAAATTCACTTTCAACTGATTGGCTGCTTACAACAGATTTCATCATGGAGGTGATCACATTATATCAGATCTCATTATGGAGGTGATTACATCATTAAAGAGTGCCAAACTACATCATAATTGCCAAACCATCGAGGACCATGGCCCAGCCAAGTTGACACACAACCTTAACTATCACAGCTGCTAACCAAAAATTGGAAGTTCAAGTCCACCTAGAGGTTCTTTGGAAGAAAGGCCTGATGATCTACTTCTAAAAAATCAGCCATTGAAAATCCTATAGAGGTGTTAACAGTTCTACTCTGACACACATGGAGCTTCCATTGGCAACTGGTGGTTTTAAAATGTAACATAGTGAACATGGTACAGGAGAGCACTCAGTAAAGGTCATTCCTAGTTACAGGAATTGGGAGACCTGAACTGAAGTCTTTTCACTAATTAACCATGAGATATTCATGAAACTACTTTATTCTCTTGTCTTCTTGAAAATGAAGAGCAAGATAAAATGATATTCAATATTTGTACATATGTTTACCATTTGCTTTTTTTTATTAGTACTTATATTTTAAAATGTAATTGTTTTTTAATGCATTTGTTTTCTCGGCCATATTTTAACTATTAGAGTTATTCATTGTTGTACATTCAGAGCCTACTACAGTGCCTGGCATATAGAATTTGCTCAATAAATGTTGAGTGAGTGAAGGAATGCAAAAATGCTGGGTGAACCCACACATATTTTCATAAGAATGATACCTTAGAAATATCCAGGAGCAGAGAAACAGTGACTGCCCTCATTCCATGCAAGCCACCTCCAGGCACTGGAAAATTGTAAGTAAGATGGGCAAATACTCCCAACGGATATTAAAGATGATAGCATCCTCCTCTACATGAAATTATTCCTAATACAATTTCACGTGTCAAAATCAAGTTTACGTACACTGCCGTTGAAGTGTGAGAAGTAATTGGCACTGATTCTTTTAAAATCTGTTTTTGCTCTATAAACGTTGGGTATTTAATTTAGCAATATTTTCACACTAGTCATTTATCCTTTTTTTCACAAACTACTTAAGAAAAAAATGTCATTTGCAAGTTTTCAACCTTATAATACTTATTTTATTGCAAATCTGTCTACTTAAAATGAAACACAGCAAATGAACTGAGATCCAAATATGTAAAATCTCCTCTGAGGTTTTTTAAAAAAATTTCTTGTAATAATGATTACTATAGAAAGATCTATTAAAATATCTGGGAAGAAAATAAAACTCAACAAATAAAACTTCTGTTTTATTTGTTTTAAAAAATATTTGCATTTTAAAACATAACATGGAGGAATCTGGAAGGCATTATGCTGAGTGAATTTAGTCTGTCACAAAAGGACAAATATTGTATACGACCACTATTATAAGAACTCAAGAAAAGGTTTAAACACAGAAGAAAACATTCGTTGATGGTTGCAAGGGTGGGGAGTGAGGGAGAGGGTTATTCACTAACTAGACAGTAGACAAGAATTATCTTAGGTGACGGGAAGGACAGCACACACTACAGGAGAAGTCAGCACAAGTGGAATAAACCAAAGCTAAGAAGTTTCCTGAATACAACCAAACACTTCAAGGGACAGAGTAGCAGGGGCGGAGGCCTGGGGACTACACTTTCAGGGGACATCTAGGTCAATTGGCATAATAAAGTTTATTAAGAAAATGTTCTGCATCCTACTTTGGTGAGTGGTGTCTGGGATCTTAAAAGCTAGCGAGTGACCATCTAAGATGCATCAATTAGTCCCAATCCACCTGGAGTAAAGGAGAATGAAGAACAACAAAGTCACAAGGAAGCACTAGCCCAAGAGACAGAAAGGCCACGTAAATCAGAGACTGCATCAGCCTGAGACAAGAACTGGATGGTGCCCGGCTACCACCAATGACCACTCTGACAGGAAACACAACAGAGAGTCCCTGTTGGAGCAGGAGAAAACTGGGGTGCAGAACTCAAATTCTAGTAAAAGACCAGACTTAATGGTCTAACTGAGACTGGAGGAACCCCAGAAATCATGGCCCCCAGACTCTCTGTCAACCAAACACTAAAACCATTCCCAAGGCCAACTCTTCAGTCAAAGATTAGACTGGACTATGGGACATAAACTGATACTCATGAAGAGTGTGCTTCTTAGCTCAAGTAGATGCATGAGACTAAATAGGCAGCTCCTGTCTGGAGGTGAGATGAGAAGGCAGAGAGGGTCAGGAGCTGGTTGAATGGACACGGGAAATCAGGGGTGGAAAGGAGGAGTGTGCTGTCACAGTATAGGGAGAGTAATTAGGGTCACATAACAATGTATGTATAAATTTTTGTATGAGAGACTAACTTGAATTATAAACTGTCACTTAAAGTACAACAATAAATTTTTTTTTAAAAAGTGCTCCATAGGGTTTTCAATGGCTGTGATCTTTTGGAAGTACATTGCCAGGCTTTTCTTTTGAGGTGACTCTGGGTGGACTTGAACTGCCAACCTTTCTGCTAGCAGCCAAAAGCATAAACTGTTACACCACACAGAGACTCCCCTTATTAAACTACTTGTATTCAATTCCTTGTCTCAGACTCAGCCTTTAGGGGAACTGAGACCAACCAATAAAATAGAAGAGATGCCCTGACCCGTTAGAATAGATGTCTGATGGTTTGGCTTGGCCAGTGTCACCACTGAACTTCAGGTCTGTGTAAAACCATAGTGCCAGGAAATTGCCCGGTGATTTCAAAATGTCATGAGAAGTGTGTAGCTATGAAGGAGATTCCATTATAGGGAGAGGGAGAGGAGGCTGCAGAGTCAAATGGGGCTCAAATTGTGAAGGCCTTCTTATATTAATAATATGGGGACAATATTTAATCCTGTAAAGTGACAGGAAGCCAATAGAGGTGAATTTTATTGTTTGTTTTCTTCACATGTATATGCTTTTATTGGATTCAAGAAAGCTTGTGTTGAGAATAAATTAAAAACCGTTTGCCATTCAGTCGACTTTGACTCATATCAACCTCATACGTGTCAAAGTAGAACTGTGCTCCATAGAGTTTTTAATGGCTGATTATTCAGAATGAGATAGCCAGGTCTTTCTTCCAAGGCACTTCTGAGTGGACTCAAACTTCCAATCTTTCCTTTAGCAGTCTAGTGCATTAACCATTTGCATGGCCCAGGAACTCCTGAGAATAGATTCCAAGAGGAATATGCTATAGAAAGAGGGGTTTCCAAAGAGGGTATTTTAGACATTCAAGTAAGAGACAAAGACTTTAACAGGGGCAGGGACTGGAACAGTGACACAGGAATGGAGGTAAGGGAGTAGATAGTCTAGATAAATTGGATAACTTGAGGCAGTATTAAAACATTTGACATTCGGTCCTGCATGGCACTGACCAGTGAGAATGGACATTGACTATGAAGTCCCGGCGTGGTGGAACTGGTGCATACTAACTGATTAGCAGCCCTGAGGGTGAAGAAACCTGCTCTGGGAAGCAGCCAATCTATACCATGTCTACTATGATTTCCCCTAACTTTCCAACTAGCATGGAAGAATGGAACTTTCAGTTTTACATTTTTCCCTGACATTCCCATTTCTTTCACATTTTAAGGATTGCTGGGAAAATCTATGTTATCATATTTTAAAAAATATATTCGTATGAGTTCAGCTTTGGTTACTAAGTCATGATTGGCACTGCACCCTGAGAACCATCAACATTCACTGTGGATTTTCTCACCTACCTTTTCTTCTCTGCAAGGCACAATGCTGGCTAATTATGACGTGTTGATAGAGCCAAAGTACATGTCAGAGCAGGCGTTAACATGTCTATGAGAATCCAAGCAAAAATTAACACTTCTCTCAAGATAAAGAATCTTTTATTCTTCCCTGAAATGTACTGGTTTTGCTGGAGTCACTGCAAAGTCAGATTGACTTGCTCAACAAATATCTATTGTTTACAGGCCACGTTCTAGGAATCAGAAGATTTTCCTAAGGAACAAGAAGTTGGTGAAAGGCAGAGTCCATGACACTTAGGAGGGGTATAGGCTCATGAGGAGGCAAAATGCCCCGGTATTTCCTAGAGTTAATCTATATTTCGCATTATTTCACAGAGCTAGGGGTGAGCAACGGCTGTGTTCGCATTGCAGTTTCCCCTGCCACTTCCTTCAGAATTGAAAAAGTGGAGTTATGTTAGTTTTCTGTGGCTGCTATAACAAATTACCACAAACTTGATGGCTTAAAACAACAAGAATTTATTTTCTCCCTGCTCTTGGGGTCAGAAGTCTGAAATCCAGGGATGCACTTCTTCCGAAGGCTCTACAGGACAATCTATTCCTTACCTTTTCCAGCTTCTGGTAACTCCAGGTGTTCCTTGGCTTGTGTCGACATCATTTTAGTCAAACTCTGATGAGGCTAAGAAGCATCTTTATGTACAGTCAATTCCTACCGTTTCCTGAGTATAAAACCAGAGTGAAAAGAAGTAAAGAGTCAAACAAAAGCAAATAGGCTCAATATTGTTTTAATGGATTGAATTGTATCCTCCAAAATTTGTATTTAAATCTTAAGCCCTATACCTATAAATATGACCCTGTTTGGAAATAGGGGTTTTTCTTTTCCTATGCTGATGATGTCATACCACAGTGGAGTGAGTCCTAAACCTAATCACTTCTGAGTTATAAAAAGAGCAGAAGACACACAGAGATAGACACAGGGGGAAGGCAGATGCAAAGGAACACCAAGGAATGCCAAGGATCACTGGCAGACACCAGAAACAAAGAGACAGGCTCACAGAAGGAACAAAAAAAAGACAAAACCCTGATTTGGACTTCTACCCTTCAGAACTGAGAGAAAATAAATTTCTAGTTTGTTTGGTTTTTTTTTAACTGTTGTCCTTTCAGTGAAAGTTTACAATTCAAGTTAGTCTCTTATACAAAAATCTATACATACATTGTTATGTGACCCTAATTGCTCTCACTATACTGTAGCAGCACACTCCTCCTTTCCACCCCTGATTTCCTGTGTCCATTCAACCAGCTCCTGACCCTCTCTGCCTTCTCATCTCACCGCCAGACAGGAGATGCCCATTTAGTCTCATGTATCTACATGAGCTAAGAAGCACACTCTTCACGAGTATCATTTTATGTCCCATAGTCCAGTCTAAGCTTTGAAAAGTTGGCCTCAGGAATGGTTTTAGTTCTGGATTGACAGAGTCTGGGGCCCATGCTTCCTGGGAATTCTCCAGTCTCAATCAGACCATTAAGTCTGGTCTTTTTACTAGAACTTGAGTCCTGCTCCATCAGGGACTCTCTGTTGTGTTCCCTGTCGGGGCAGTCATTGGTGGTAGCCGGGCACCATCTAGTTCTGGTCTCAGGCGGATGCAGTCTCTGATTTACGTGGCCTTTCTGTCTCTTGGGCTAATGCTTTCGTTGTGATGTTGGTGTTCTTCATTCTCTTTTACTCCAGGAGGGTTGGGACCAATTGATGCATCTTAGATGGTCGCTTGCTAGCTTTTAAGATCCCAGATGCCACTCACAGATATAGGATGCAGAACATTTTCTTAATAAATTTTGTTATGCCAATTGACCTAGATGTCCCCTGAAACCATGGTCCCCAGACCTCCACCCCTGCTACTCTGTCCCCTGAAGTGTTTGGTTGTATTCAAGAAACTTCTTAGCTTTGGTTTAGTCCAGTTGTGCTGACTTCCCCTGCGGTGTGTGCTGTCCTTCCCTTCACCTAAGATAATTCTTGTCTACTATCTAGTTAGTGAATAACCCTCTCCTCACTCCCCACCCTCGCAACCATCAAAGAATATTTTCTTCCGTGTTTAAATCTTTTCTTGAGTTCTTATAATAGTGGTCTTATACAGTATTTATCCTTTTGTGATTGACTTATTTCACTCAGCATAATGCCTTCCAGATTCTTCCATGTTATGTTTCATGGATTCATCGTTGTTCTTTATCGTTGTGTAATATTCCATTGTGTGAATATACCATAATTTGTTTACCCATTTGTCGTTGATGGGCACTTAGGTTGTTTCCATCTTTCTGCTATTGTGAACAGTGCTGCAGTGAACATGGGTGTGCATATATCTATTTGTGTGATGGTTCTTATTTCTCTAGGATACAGTCCAAGGAGTGGGAATCCTGGATAGTATGGTACTTCTATTTCTAGCTTCTTAAGGAAGCGCCAAATCGATTTCCAAAGTGGTTGTACCATTTTACCTTCCCACCAACAGAGTATAAGTGTTCCAATCTCTATAAAATCTCTACAACATTTATTATTTTGTGTTTTTTGGATTAATCCTAGCCTTGCTGGAGTGAGATGGTATCTCATTGTAGTTTTGATTTGCATTTCTCTAATGGTTAATGATCATGAGAATTTCTTCATGTGTCTGTTAGCCACCTGAATGTCTTCTCTGGCGAAGTGCCTGTTCATATCCCTTGCTCATTTTTTAATTGGGTTATTTGTCTTTTTGTTGTTGAGGTTTTGCAGTAGCTTGTGGATTTTACAGATTAGACGCTGATCAGATTTGTTGTAGCCAAAATTTTTTCCCAGTCTGTAGGTTGTCTTTTGACTGTTTTGGTGAAGTCTTTTGATGAGCAGTGTCTGATTTTTAGGAGCTCCCAGTTATCTAGTTTCTCTTCTGGTGTTTGTGCATTGTTACTTATGGTTCCTATTGTGTTTATGCCATGTGTTAGGACTCCTAGGGTTGTCCTTATTTTTTCTTCCATGATCTTTATCATTTTCCATTTTATATTTAGGTCTTTAATCCATTTTTACTTAGTTTTTGTGCATGGTATGAGGTATGGGTCTTGTTTCAGTTTTTTGCAGATGGATATCCAGTTATGCCAGCACCATTTGTTAAAGAGACTGTCTTTTCCCAATTAATGGACTTTGGGCCTTTGTCAAATATCAGCTACTCATAAGTGGATGAATTTATGTCTGGATTCTCAATTCTGTTCCATCAGTCTATGTATCTGTTGTACCAGTACCAGGCTGTTTTGACTGCTGTGGTGGTATAATAGGTTCTAAAATCAGGTAGTGTGAGGCCTCCCACTTTGATCTTCTTCTTCAGTAATGCTTTACTTATCCGGGGCCTCTTGCCTTTCCATATGAAGTTGATGATTTGTTTCTCCATCTCATTAAAAAATGCCAGCGAAATTTGGATCGGGATTGCATTGTATCTGTAGATCGCTTTGGGTAGAATTTACATTTTCACAATGTTGAGTCTTCCTCTCCATGAGCAAGGTATGTTTTTCCCCTTATGCAGGTCTCTTGGTTTCTTGCAGTAGTGTCTTATAGTTTTCATTATACAAGTCTTTTACGTCTCTGATTAGATTTATTCCTAAGTATTTTAGGTTCTTAGGGGCTATTGTAAATGGTATTGATTTGGTGATTTCCTCTTGGAAGTTCTCCTTGTTGGTGTAGAGGAACCCAACTGATTTTTGGATGTTTATCTTGTATCCGGATACTTTGCTGAAATCTTCTGTTAGTACCAGTAGGCTTTTTTTTGTGAATTCTTTATGGTTTTCTGTGTATAAGATCATATCATCTGCAAAAAGAGATACTTTTACTTCTTCTTTAACAATTTAGATGCCCTTTATTTTCTAGCCTAATTGCTCTGGCTAGGACCTCCAGCACAATGTTGAATAAGAGTGGAGATAAAGGGCATCCTTGTCTGCTTCCCGTTCTCAAGGGGAATGCTTTCAAAGCCTCTCCATTTTGGATGATGTTGGCTGTTGGCTTTGTATAAGTGCCCTTAATTGTGATGAGGAATTTCCCTTCTATTCCTATTTTGTTGAGAATTTTTATCATGAATGGGTGTTGGACTGTCAAATGCCTTTTCTGCATCAATTAAGATCATGTGGTTCTCGTCTTTTGTTTTATTAATGTGATGGATTACATTGATTGTTTTTCTAATGCTGAACCATCCCTGCATACCAGGTATAAATCCCACTTGATCATGTTGAATTATTTTTTTGATGTGTTGCTGAACTCTATTGGCTAGAATTTTGTTGAGAATTTTTGCGGCAATGTACATGAAGGATATTGGTCTGTAATTTTCTTTTTTTGTGGTATCTTTACCTAGTTTTGGTATCAGGGTTATACTGGCTTCATAGAATGAGTTTGTGAGTATTCTATTCTTTTCTGTTTTCTGAAATACCTTTAGTAGTAATGGTGTTAACTCTTCTCTGAAAGTTTGGTAGAATTCTCCAGTGAAACCATCTGGGCCAGGGCTTTTTATTGTTGGGAGTTTTTTAATTACCTTTTCAATTTCTTCTTTTGTTATAGGTTTATTTCATTGTTATACCTCTGTTAGTGTTAGTTTAGGTAGGTAGTGTTTCCAGAAATTTGTCCATTTTCTCTAGGTTTTCAAATTTTTTAGAGGACAATTTTTCATAGTATTCTGTTATGATTCTTTTAATTTCAGTTGGGTCTGTTGTGATATCACGCATCTCATTTCTTATATGGATTATTTGCTTCCTCTCCTGTTTTTCTTTTGTCAGTTTGGCCATTGGTTTATCAGTTTTGTTGATCTTTTCAAAGAACCAGCTTTTGGTCTTGTTAACTCTTTCAATTGTTTTTCTATTCTATTGAATTCTTCTCTAGTATTTATTATTTGCTTTCTTCTGATGCCTGAGGGTTTCTTTTGCTGTTCTCTTACTACTTGTTCTAGCTGTAGGGTTAATATTTTGATTTTGGCCCTTTCTTCTTTTTGGATGTGTGCATTTATTGCTGTAAACTGACCTCTGAGCACTGCTTTTGC
This sequence comes from Trichechus manatus latirostris, assembly GCF_000243295.1. Taxonomy (NCBI): domain Eukaryota; kingdom Metazoa; phylum Chordata; class Mammalia; order Sirenia; family Trichechidae; genus Trichechus; species Trichechus manatus. The sequence goes on from NW_004443970.1 coordinate 14,550,825, forward strand.
TGTGTCCTAAAGGTTCTGGTAGGATGTGTTTTCATTCTCATTTGATCCTACGAATTTCTTTATTCCATTCTTAATTTCTTCATAACCCAGTAGTTTTTGAGCAAGATGTTGTTCGGTTTCCATGTGTTTGATTTTTTTCCTTGCTTTTTCTGTTATTGATTTCTACCTTATGGCTTTATGGTCAGAAAAGATGCTTTGTAATATTTTGACACTCTGGATTCTGTTAAGACTTTCTTTATGGCCTAAAATGTGGTCTATTCTGGAGAATGTTCCATATGCATTGGAAAAGAAAGTATACTTGGCTACTGTTGGGTGGAGTGCTCGGTACAGTCAAGTTGATTGACTGTAGCATTTAGATCTTCCATGTCTTTGTTGAGCTTCTTTCTGGATGTTCTGTCCTTCACCAAAAGTGGTGTTGAAGTCTCCTACTATTATTGTGGAGCTGTCTATCTCTCTTTTCAATGCTGTTATAGTTCGTTTTATGTATTTTGGAGTCCTGTCATTGGGCATGTAAATATTTATTATAGTTATGTCCTCCTGGTATATTGACCCTTTAATCATTATATAGTGTCCTTCCTTATCCTATGTTGTGGATTTTACATTAAAGTCTATTTGGTGAGAGATTAATATTGCCACTCCTGCTCTTTTTTGAGTGTTGTTTGCTTAATATATTTTTTTCCATCCTTTGAGTTTTAAGTTGGTTGTGTCTTTAAGTCTAAAGCGTGTCTCTTGTAGGCAGCATATACACAGATCGTATTTTTTTATCCAATCTTCCACTCTCCGTTTCTTTATTGGTTCGTTTAGTCTGTTTACATTCAGCATAATTATTGATAGGTATGAGTTTAGTGCTGTCATTTTTATGTCTTTTTTTGTGTGTTGTTCACAGGTACTTTGTTTCACTTAATTTTCTGTGCTGAGTCATTTTTCTTTATGTATTTTCTTTTCATCTTTTTCGTTGTTGTTGATTTTGTATTTGCTGAGTCTTTATATTTTTTTTTCCTTTTTTCTTTTGATGTGTAGGATTGTTAGTTTCCTTTGTGGTTACCTTAATATTTACCCCTAGTTTTCTAAGTTTAATCGAGTCTTTTATTTCTTTATATTGCCTTGACTTCCTCTCTATATGAAAAATCTAAGTCTAAATCTTTTAGTCCCTCTTTTTTGTTTTAATGTTGTCATCTTTGACATATTGACATCTCTGATTCCCTATTTTCAGCATTAGCTTTGATTTATTTTTTGACTTCCCTATCTAGGTTGATATCTGGTTACTCTGTACTGTGTTCTTCTCTTGGGTTGTTATCTGATGTTATTGATTTTCTAACTGGAGGACTCCCTTTAGTATTTCTTGTAATTTTGGTTTGGTTTTTGAAAATTCCCTAATCTTTTTTTAATCTGGAAATGCCCTAATTTTGCCATCAAATTTCAGAGACAGTTTTGCTCGATATATAATTCTTGGCTGGCAACTTTTTTCCTTCCAGGTTTTATGTATGTTATCCCATTGCCTTCTTGCCTGCATGGTTTCTGCTCAGTAGTCCAAGCTTATTCTTATTGACTCTCCTTTGTATATGGCTTTTCATTTATCCCTAGCTGCTCTTAAAATTCTCTTTTTATTTTTGGTTTTGGCAAGTTTGATTATTATATGTCTTGGTGACTTTCTTTTGGGATCTACCTTATGTGGGGTTCGATGAGTATCTTGGATAAATATCTTCTCATATTTCATGATATCAGGGAAGTCTTCTGCCAACAAATCTTCAACACTTCTCTCTGTATTTTCTGTTATTCCCCTCACCACCAGCCCGTGTTCTGGTACTTCAGTCACTCGTAGGTTATTCCTCTTGATAGAGTCCCACATAATCCTTAGGGTTTCGTCATTTTTTTAAATCCTTTTATCTGATTTTTTTCCTCAAATAAGTTGATGTCAAGTGCTTTAGTTTCAATCTCACTAATTCTGTCTTCCATTGTCACAATTCTGCTCCTATGAGATTCTATTAAGTTGTGTAATTCTGAAATTTTATTGTCAGTCTTCTGGACTCTGATTGCTATCTCTCTATGGATACTTGAAACCTGTTAAATTTGTCATTATGCTCTTCTCTAATCTTCTTAAGTTTCTCTATTGCTTGGTCTGTGTTTTGCCTTATTTCTTTCCTGATGTCTTGAAGACTTCTGTACATTAATCTTTTGTATTCTGCCTCCAGTAATTCCAAGAAACTCTCTTCCTCCGGAAAATTTCTTGAATCTTTATTTTGGGAGCTTGCTGAAGCCATCATGGTCTGCCTCTTTATGTGATTTGATATTGACTGTTGTCTCCAAGCCATCAGTAAGTTATTATATTTATTTATTTTATGTTTGCTTACTGTGTCCTAGCTTCTTGTTTTGTTTTGATTTGCCCAAATAGGCTGCTCGTGTGAGCTAGCCCAATCACCGATGCCCCTGAAGCTCCAACATCTTGCCACCAGGTGGCCAAAACTGCCACCAAGTATGTGATCCCAGGACTCCACCCATTTCTCCTGTGTGGATTCAGCTCAGGTGTCCAGATAGTCGGCCACCAAGTGTGTAGTGCAAGCTCTCGCCTACAGTCTTAGATAGGCATGGGTGATTGGTGTAGGCATAGGTATCCAGCTGCAGCAGGGGGTCACACTAAGCAAGGCAGGGGGCCAATGGCCACCCCTGAGTGTCCAGAAGGAAAGCATTCCCTGTTCCCTAGAGTGCTTAGATGGGTGGGTTTTGCAGCCGGGCTATGAGCACCCAATACTGTTGGCTCTAAGGACTGGGGGGCACTACTTATTTTTGGGCTCCTGTCACAGGTGGCTAGGTGGCATACTTGGAGCCACCAGTCCTCAGGCCCCTGATGTGGGTAGGTGAAGACCCAACTTAATGGGCAGAGCAGTGTCGAATGTCACAAACCTGCCACTTCACAGCTGAAACAGTTCAAGTTAGAGTTCTGGTATATACCCTGTTGTACTGTGGTAACGAGGGCCAATGCTGTTGAAATGGACCCACACAAGTCTCTGCAGGGGGAAAGGCACTCAAAGTCTGTGGACCCCTTATGCCTGTGCCTCGCCAAAGGAGCTGTGCCTACCCTGAATTCCTGGCCTAGGGGAGTTGGCAGATTATTTTTTTCCCCTGTTTGTTAATTTGTTCCCTCTCCAAGGCCTGGAGAATGGCTCTGGCATGTGATGGGTTCTGCTTCCGGCCCAGGGGATTCGGCAATTGCTGACGCTGTCCTGGATCCAATGCAGAGCAGGGAGTGGGGAGGTAAATAGGAGAGAGGTTTTTTCCAAAGTGCAGTGTTTTTGATCCACATGGTAGGCCAGACACAAGTACTTATCTTTTGCCAATCAAGGGCTGCTTCTCACTGGTTCTGGATGGCCGAGTAGACTCTCCGCCACTGGGTCTATCTTGATGTGGAAAACGCCTCCCGAGCGCTGCTGCTTGCCTCACCATGCACCATGAGCTGATCCAGTCTGAAGGGCTCTGGCTCCCACTGGGTCAGGTCTGGCAATTCCTTGCTGCTTCTGAACAGTCTCTCCCCCCGCCCCGACACTCAGTCTGATTCCTCAACTTTGGCTTTGATGTTCAGGGCTCCAAGATTGTCATATATAATCGATTCACTTGTTTTTTCTGGTCTTTGTTGTAAGAGGGACCACTGGAAGCATCTGACTGCTCTGCCATGTTTGCCCTGCCTACAAACTTCTGTTCTTTAAAGCCACCCACTTGTGGTATTTCTGTTACTACAGTACTAGATATTAAGACAATGGTGTAAAGACCACAGACTTTGGAAACGATGAGACCCACATCCAAATCTCACTTACTACCTGTGATACTCTGGGACTATCTTCAACATGGTAATGATACTGCCTAAATTGCAGAGTTGCTCTAGAACTTAAGTGAAATTTTAGCATGCATATGATCTGGCACATAGTTAGGCACTCCACATAGTAATTTCCTTTCAAAATATTCAGAACACATTATTTATTATAAGAAGTGTTTTCTCCTCGGGAAGACCAGATTGAAAACCATGTCTTTCACCCCTAATTGAATTAGTAATACTGACTTAACCCATTGCTCATCATTTCTGATAACACCGTTATGTAACAGTTTGTTTGTTTTTTGTAAGACTTTATTACAACTGCCTCTTGCCCTAGACACTGTAAATCCCAATGGCATCTAAGAGAAGAGAAACTAAGAATAGTCATTAAAGAAGTTGTATGCTATATTGCTTTAATAAAGCCAGTTGTTGGGTCAGAATATTACAGAAGGTTGAGTTCATCATATCTGATGATAATCCAATGATCTCTTAATGGAATTGCTCTTTGAGTGATACATCATTTTAAAACATGGGGCAAAGGGCGCATCAAAGTCTTTACAGAAATCCTCTGGGGTGTTTTTGCTCCTAGTAGCTTCCTTTTCTTAAGTGCCCTTAATGAACCCTCCAGTGGAAATGGAAGTGTTTGGCTAATGCATTTTCGAAACAGGCTTGCCAACTCTTAGGGGAGTTTCATATTCCTTGATCAGCTATCAACAGCTGTTTTCCTTTAAAAACTTAAAAAATCAGCATGAGAAAAAATCATTACAGTGATTTCTAACACATCAAAAGAGAAATTAAAGAAAAAAAAACACTCATACCAAGAGCTAAACAAACCTGAGAAAATCATTTTCTGCATTAGCCAGATCAATCCAGGTTATCTTAAAAGAGTGAATTGCTCACCTGTATTGACCTGTGTTTTCAAAAGGGAGTTGCTTTTTTGGTGTGGCATCAGAACTGAAGTCTTATTTCTTTACTTGACATAGAGTTTTGAAAACTTTTGCACTCTGAAAGCATATTTTTGTCATTTGTAAGCTATGCTGTTTTCAAAGACTGTCTTAAGTCATTTATTGTATGAACCATTGTGCATATTTCTGTCTTTACATAAAAATTCATAATTACTCCCTGGAAATTTATTGACCTGTTCAATAGAATTAGTTGGGCTCCCCTCAGAATTACTCGCATATGATGCAAGTAAAGATTTGTTTTATCATCATGCAATTAAATTATAAATATTATACTGAAATTTCAAAACTGTGACAAAATATTGAACTACTGCAAAAGCCTTCTAATTTAAGGCGGTAAATAAAAGTTTGTATGTTTTAGAAGATTTAAGCTTCTCTCCTTCTCAGTAAACAACGTCTTCTACGGTTTTAACAAAAATTGGGACTGTTTGAAGATTAATCTCACAACCTACTACCAAGATTAATGGCATTTGCCCTCAATTGGGTATTGTTTCCAGACCCACGCCAAGGAAATAATAGCCCATAAAAATTATCAATGTGTTCAGATTAACTGTAGATGTGTACACAAAATGGGAATCACCACCAATGAGAATATTAATTTTAGAACTTAAAACATTGATTCCTTTGGTAAATACATTTGCACTTTCTTTCACTCCATTTCTGAAACAATAACCAGCTGATCATTAATGTTAGCCTATGACAACACATTGCAGCCTCAGTGAAGAAGTTCTGGAAATTCACAAAGCTAACTCCGGACAGGTCTTTGTACAATATTAAAATTCACTCCCTACAATGTGTCATGCCTCTTAATCAAAGAAGAACCTTCAGAGCCAACTGTATTACACAGACTTCATGGGGTAATAATTAATATAAAAAATACTTGATTTGGTATGTGATTTAAATTTAGGTTAAAAATCTAGAATGAAAGGGGAAAATGTCTAAATCCCACTAAATGATTGTAGAGAATATTTTCAATAGATTTAGTGATGCTCTTTTAGGCTTTGATTACTCCTCTATAGGGAGGTTGCTTGGCTGAATGGTGGATGATTTAGTTTGTTCTCGAAATTGGCACAAGTGGAAAAGTATTCATTAAGCACCTACAGTATGCAAAACACTGGGCCAGGCAATATGGGAGTATCAGGATTAATATAAATAAAGTAAAGTAAACAAATAAGGTTCATACAAATAATTCTTTGCAGAATCTTATATCCTAGAAGATGAGATTCAACCTGTATAAAAGTGATTAAGTAAAAATAAAAGTGCTAAATGCAATAAAAATTGTAAATATTAAGTTCTGCATGAATTTAGGGAAAAGAGATCTTACTGTCCAGAAAGAGGAGTAGGGGGATAAGGCATTTGTGTGTGTGTGTGAAAGAGGTGGCCTTTGAACTGGATTATGTAATAATTTGTAGAGGTAGACATAACACTGTAAATGCAAATACTTGTGTAGTGTTTACTTTGTGCCCACTGTTCTTAAACCTTTCACATATATTGTTGTTGTTGTTGGGTGCCATTGAGTCAATTCCAACTCATAGAAACTCCATGTGACAGTAGACAGAACTGCCCCATAGGGTTTTCTTGGCTGTGATCTTTATGGGAGCAGATCTGCAGGTCTTTCTCCAGCGATTGGCTGGGTGGGTTCACACCGCCAATCTTTTGGTTAGCAACTGAGCACTTAACTGTTGCACCACTGCATCTCCTTTCACATATATTCACTCATTTAATTTACTCAACAACCCTACAAGGAAGGTATTATTAAAATCCCCATTTTATAGATGAGGAAACTGTGTCATAAAAGTTAAATAACCAGCCTATGGCACAGAACTAGCAAGTGGAGCAAGTGGTGGAGCTAGCATTCAGCTCTGGCAGTCTGGCTCAGTCTACGCATTTGTAAACTGCCACTCAAGTCTAAGAGCGAGGACACATTGGGTGAAGTAACACAACTTTACCACTAATTTATTATCTTACAGTTCTGTAGTTCAGAAGTCCCAAATAAGTCTTATAGGGTTAAAATCAAAGTGTCTGCAGGGTTGTGTTCCTTTCTGGAGGCTTTAAGGGAGAATATGTTTTCTTGCCTTTTAAAGCTTCTAGAGGCTACCCACATTCCTTGGCTCATAACCCCCTTTTGTGTTACAAGCCAACAATCACATCACTCATACCTCTGCTCTGTCATCACAGCTCCTTCTCTGACCCTGGCTCTCCTGCCTCGCTCTGTCACTTGTAAGGATCCGTATGATAATCCAGAATAATCTCCTTGTTTTAAGGTCTGCAGATAAGCGAATTTACTCCCATTTGCAATCGTAACCCCCCATTGCCAGGTAACATACCACATCCACAAATTCTGGGGATTAGGACTTGGACGTCTTTGGGGATCCATTATTCTGCCTACAACACAGAGCATAAGGTTAAATTCAGTATCAGGAAAGAGTATGATCTGTTCTGGGAAAGGCAATTCAGTTTGGCCCAATTAGAGAGGAGCCTGGAAAGTAGATTGGGGACAGTTCGAAGAGGATCTCCAGTGACAGGTCATACTGAGTGAATTACCAATCAAAGAGGAGTTCAACGAAGTAATCTCCAAAATAACCTTTAAAGGCAGGGTAAGTATCAAGATTGTATACATATAATTTGAAATAGGTTAATTTAACAAATACTTTTTGAGCATTTATTATGTGCTGTAGGGTCGCTATGAGTTAGAATCAACTTGACGGCAATGGGTTTGTTTTTGTTTTTGTTTTTGTTTGGTTTGGTTTGCAGGGGATATAAAAATGTATGACATACATATAGTTGGAAAGGTGAGTTAAATTAAAAAAAAAAATTAGGCCGTTTGTGTGAGATGTCAAAAGGGTCTCAGACATGTTATAAAATCATGGAACGTTTCAGGAGGATGACCTCGTTGGGGTCTGTGAAGAGACCCCTAGAAAGAGCATCCTCTTCCCTGCCTCAATCCTGAGAAATCTGAGAAATAAGAAGTTAAGGTGGAAGCCAAACCTTGACCAGGTTAGAGTACAGGGCTTACACATGTGGGTAAGTGGGGCTGCTACTATGAAACACAAAGTAAGCAATACTGAACTGGTTCAAGTTGTTACCAAAGAGCAGGCTCCTACACAACCTATGGATCTAGGGCATGGAATAAAAGAAGAGGCTCCATGCCTTCCACAGGCAGGCCATTTCCTAATGGAACAGTAACTCTGACCAAGTGACTCTTCCCAGTTTTACTAGTCAAATATATCACTTGCATTCCCAGAGGCAGAGTGAACAAAGAAACAAAGAGAGAAGCCATTAACTATTGCATTAGCAGAGTTTCATCTTCCTGGAAGGAAATATAAGAGATAAGGAAGATGTAGTTCCCATTGGTACAGCTCAGGTCCTTTCTGGCCCAAAGTAAATTCATCATTTTCTTCCTAAAGTAGCTTTTTTTCTCGTACTCTCTATATCAGTGAGGAGAACCACTATCCCCCCAGTTACCCAAGTTAAGAATCATCCTTGCATCTTTGCTCTGACCTGTAGACTCATTCCAGTTACCAACAAAGTATTACCTTTTCTCAAACAGAATCCACCTTCTCCATCTCTCCTAACATGTGTCATCATTTTATTGAAGTAACTAGTACTGGTGTCCTTATGGAGCCCTGGTGGCTTAGTGGTTAAGCATTAGGCTGCTAACCAAAAGGTCAACAGTTCAAATCCACCAGTCACTCCTTGGAAACCCTATGGGGCAGTTCTACTCTGTCCTATAGAGTCGCTATGAGTTGGAATCAAGTCGATGGCAATGGGTGAGTGTCCTTATGTCATCATCCTCCACTCAACCATGTTCCCTTCTGATGGAGTTATCTAAAATCTAAATGTATCAGAGCCACTTTGTTCCAGAAAACCCCACAATGACTCCCTTTTAATATTTAAGACTCATGTCAGAAACCCTCTACTCCAGGCATACTTTCTTGTGGACCAAGTTTTGTTAGGTGCCCTCATCTGTGCTACTATGGCCTCCTGGTCTAGTTCCAACAGTTTACTTATGTTACTGTCTTTTAATCAACAACATATGCCCTATTCAAAGTATGGGTTTAATAAAATGATAATTATAATGATAATAATAATAATTATTATTACATTATGACAGAAAAGAATGTCTTCCATATAAAGAGTATCTTGCTTTTTATAATCATAGATGTTTTTCAAAACGGTGCTAAGCATATTTCTTACATGAGCTAATTAATTCTCAAGAGAACCTGGAGAAGTAAATATTGCTTTGTCTATTTTATCCACGAGGAAACGGAGACTCTTGGAGGTTATATGATTTGTATAGAGTCACATAACTAGTAAGCAACAAATTTGGGATTTAAACTCAGAAGACTCTGATTATAAAACGTGATTGGCTTCGAGGTTCTTATCTAAATACTAGCAGATAAAGCAGTAAAGTAATACAAATGATTTGTTTTGAACTTTCTATGAACTGATAAAGAGACCCCTGTGATAGTAAGCCATTTTTACATATGTGACTTCCAAAGCTTCTGGTCTATAAAGGAGAAGGCCAGACTAGAGAATTCCCAAGGTCCCAATGGTAAATTCCTCAAATACTTTTTCTTTTGTTCTACACATTAAACTGAGATAAGAACTTGTAGAATTTTTCAAGAATCAGAAACTTCCCAGTTAGAACCTCTTGTCTTACTGATGTCTGGATTTAACCCATATGAAAAAGGGTAACACTCTATCAGACATTAACCCTTTGGATCTCTTTGATTTATTTTGAAACAATGGATACCAAAGAATTGATGAAGTACAGCTTAATTAAATGGTGGAGTAAAACCCAAATACTTCTTTGTAACTTATCTATTGTGTAGCTATTGATGACTCACTCCAGAAACTCAAATGTGTGTGGGTTGTTTAGGCTAGCCTTTGTAACTCACCACTACTATTTACTCTTCAATAACATTTCTCACCAGCTGCAAGAGCTCAGTCACATTGAATGACTTCATTATTTGAAGGTCATTAATATAGACAGTTTTGGTCTTCTTGTTCTCTGTACGTCTTTAATATTGTAACATTATAGAGTTATAATGATCCTGGGAAAGTCATTAAGTCAATCAACAATTATTCTTTGAGCATTTGAGTACCTATTATATGCCCCCATTTCTTAAATGCAGAGAAAAGTGTGAAAATTTAATCATTGGCTGAGAAGCTGCACTACAGTAAGAGAGAGAAGATACTCAAGACACAATTAGAAAGCAATACAAGGCAATATATAATTAAATGGCTAATTTTATATTATAGGCTATACGAACTATAAGATTTTAGAAAAGGATGAGAGTAGAGTGGGCTAGAATTGTCAGAGAAAGTTCACGGTTGAGATGAGGGTACTAGTAAGATCCTGAAAAATAGGTAGAAGGGAAATGATGGGTCAAAAAGCACAAGGTTTATTTAGGGGACTGCCCTGACTGCTCATGTTTAGGTGAAATGAGAAATAAAGTTAATTCTTTATTTTTTCTTTTATGCATATTGTGTATCTAAGATACATTGAATAACACATAAAATTTTAAAAATTTGCAGAGAAAGAAATCTTAACTTACATGCAATTTCATTGTCTTATGTAATCACATACAATTCCTTTTCATATCCCTGTGTGTGTAATACCAGAGCCTTACAGATTATCTTTAAAATTTATTGACTCTATTAAATTTGCATTGCTTACACTTATGATTGTGGATATTTCCCTCCTTAAACATTTTTTATTCTATTGCTTTCCATTTGGCTGGGTGAAGAGAACATTCATAACTATCTGATTAATAATGATGGAGATTACAATAACATTTTGCATTTATAAATAGCTTAACAGTTTAAAATATTTTTACATATACTAACTCATTTGATCTTTATAATAATTCTATAGACTTGTAAAAAGACACCCAGGAAAGTTAAGTGATTGGTTCTAAGAACAACAGCAGGATATTGGAAGAACAGGACTCTTAAATTTTTGACAGAACTCAGAAAAATCTCTTCAGTTGGCATATGTACATGAAATGTTAAGAATGGACAGTGGAAACAAACAGCACGTTAACTCATTCCATCTTTCGGTTTGGCCAGGCATTATATGATTTTTTAAATACTTAATGATCAATTATCTTCAAAGAGAGCCTAATCTGTAAAAACACTACACGTTTGGCACAAAGTTTAGCTCTCTACACAGCTGATCAGGTATAATTGGATAGGGTACTTACCTTCTTTGTCCTACTTTCTCTTATGTATAATGAGGTTGATACAAGCCTTTTGCAACAATCTAATAAAATAGGGAAAGAAACACACACTGAAAAGTAACATTTGCTCTATATCTTCTGCTTCCAGAAAGAGAGTAGACATACTTTTCCATGTTTCTCCTGAGAAGTATAGCCACAAACCCTGGAAAATATATAAAACAAATGGAAGAAGAATTTGACAGGTGGAGAGAAGAAGGCAGAATGGCTAATAATCACAGGATCCAGGGAACAACACCATGGAGAAGCCACCTATCTGGAAACACCAATGAATGCAAACCAAAAAGCTCAAAGCAAAACCTTCTTTCTCTAGCCAAAAGACCAGGAAAGGGGAAGCCAAGTAAGACAGAAAACTTTAGACAAGAATCACTCTACTACAGCCAAACACAACAGAAAGCTCCCTGCTCTGCCCCCCTGTTAGCAAAGGCCAAGTGGAGAGCCAAGGTGTAATAACACATCCAACACTGTCATTATGGTGGTGTCACAGAAGACCAAGTGGAGAACTGAGACTTTCATCCCTGTGTATGTGTGTAGCGGGGTGGGGGTGGGGGGACGCATGTAACAAGTCCCCAACCGCCTACCATGTCTGTTAAGAACACAAGAGGAACCCATAAATTCAGCTTCACCTGGCTGAAGACTAAAAAAATGGTGATAAAATAAATTAACAAAGATCTAAATAAATGGAGAGGCATACCATGTTCATGGATTGGCAGTCTCAACATAGTAAAGATTTTAATTGTTCCCAAATCAATTTACAGTTTTAACATAATTGCTATTAAAATTCCAGCAAGACATTTGTAGACATAAAAAAGGCTCTTCTAAAATTTATATGGAAAGCCAAAGTAATTTTAAAAAGCCAAAACAATTATAAAAAAGAAGAAGAAAGTGGGTAGAACCAAGCTCTGACATCAAGACATATATAGTGACAGTAATCAAGACTTTGACATATTAACAGAAGGATAGCCATACAGATTAATGACTTCACTGAACAGAATAGACAATCCCAAAATAGACCCATACAAATATGCTGACTGATCTTTGACAAAGGTGAAAGAGCAATGGAATGGAGGAAGAATAGTCTTATTAACAAATGATGCTGGAGAAATTAGACAACAATAGGAAAAAAAAAATGAATCTCAACCTAAACCTCACAACTTATACAAAAATTAACTTAGGATGTACCATAGATTTAAATGTAAAACTTTAAAACTTTTAGAAGATAACATAAGAGAAAATCTTCAGGACCTAGAACTTAGTTAAGAATTCTTAGACATGATCCATAAAATGAGACAGCATCAAAATTTAAAAACTTGGACTCTGTGAAAATCCCTGTTAAGTGGATGAAAAGACAAGCAACACACGGAGAAAATATTTACAAACCACATATCTGACAAAGAACTCCTATCTAAAATATATAAAGAACTCTCAAAACTCAACAGTTAAAAAACATCAAACAGTCCAATTAGAAAATGGGCAAAAGACATGAAGAGACATTTCACCAAAAATAGCATATGGATGGCAAATAAGTACATGTAAATATGATCAACATCTCTAGCCATTGTTGTTGTTAGGTGCCAACAAGTTGGTTCCGGCTCATGGTGACCCTATGTACAACAGAACAAAACACTGTCTGGTCCTGCGCCAGGCAAGCCATTAGGGAAATACAAATTAAGACCATGATGAGATATCATCATATAACTATTAGAACAGCTAAAGTGAAAAATAGTGACAGTGGGAATGGAAACTGATACAGCCACTCTAAAAAATAGTTTGACAGTTTCTTAAAAAACTAAACATACCATTCAATCCAGCAACTGCCTCTCAGAGGTCTCCTGACTGAGGTCACTTGAATTGAATCACTCAGATTTTAGAAGGAGGCCTGTGGTCCATATATTCACAATGACATTTAACAAATAACAAAATATAAAATCTTCAGTATTTTCAACAGGTTGGGGTGATGTACTGAATGCAACAAAATAAAGCTGATCATATGAAATCCTATGCTTTGCTCCCAAAAGGCAACTACATAAACACAAAACGTAGACATGAGACTTTACAGCAACACACATAAAAAAGACTTAAGAGAGTTTTACATTATACTTAAGTGTATTATACATCAACAGTATGGCTGCCCAAAATACAAAATATTAGGCTGCATTACTATCAGTTGCTAAATTTGCACAGTAGTTATCTATGCATTTTTGCACAAAGTAGTCTATTTAATTCTTACTAAATCCTGAAGAAGAAAGTAACATTTTTATTCCTATTATAGAGACGGGTAGCCTCAGACAGGGAGGTGCTAAGAAACTTATTCAAAGTCTCACAACTTGTAAGTACAGATTGGCAATTCAAACCCAATCAGTCAAACTCTCATTTTAGCTCTTTATCACTTGATATTCCACCTCTATAATGCTGCTGGAGGTACCCTGGTGGCTCAATTGTTAAGCACTTGACTGCTAACCAAAACGTTAGCAGTTCCAACCCACCAGCTGCTCCACGGGAGAAAGATGTGGCAGCTTGCTTCAGTAAAGATTAAACTACTAAAACTAAACTCACTGCTGTAGAGTCGATGTCGACTCATAGCGACCCTATAGGACAGGGTAGAATTGCCCCATAGGGTTTCCAAGGCTGTAAATCTTCACAGAAGCAGACTGCCACATCTTTCTCCCACAGAATGCTGGGGGGTTCCAACCACTGACCTTTCGGTTAGCAGCAGAGAGCTTAACCACTGTGCCACAGAGCTCCTTATCCATAAACATTACAGCCTTGGAAACCCTATGGGGCAGTTCTGCTCTGTCCTATGAGTTGGAATCTGCTCTACAACCAAGAGTGGGTTTATAATAGTGCTACATTACTTATGGAATATCTATATGTCTACATGCCAAATATTATTCTGTATAAAATCTTTAAGATTATTGCTAGCATGGGCCTTATATCACTGGAGAAATATATTCTTGCCACCAAGAATATGTTAATGGTGACAAATACTACTAAGGCATTAAAATAGAGTGACTTAACAGAAAGTGATGAGAGAAGCTACTTTAGATTTGGTGCCTAGGGAAAGCAAAGCCTTATTGATGAAGTGATATGTACACTTAGACATGGATGGCAAGAAGGAGCTGGCCATGCAAATATGTGGTGAAAGGGGTTTCATGCAAGGACATGCAGTGTAAATGTCCTAGGTGGAACCAGTTTGGCTTACTTGATACATAGGGAGAAGACAACTTTGACTAGAACATTATGAGTGAAGGGAGAGTGGTATGAGGGGAGACTGAAAAAAGTGAGGTTATGTAGGTAATAGAGGGTATAGAGTTGTATTTCATTCTGATTATAATGGGAAATTTCTGGATTATTATAGGATATACTGTCCTAATGCGGAATCTTCAAGAATTCATCTTGTGTGGGGAGCTCTATAGGTTCCAAGGTTCTTCTTGTGCTGAGTAAAAACTAATTTACCTGTTGCTTCCATTCAATAAGTTTTAGTTTTTCCTTGAATCACTAGAAGACAAGGATCTAGTCCCAAATCTCTTCTCTTTGGGCTTGTTGTTGTTACTATTCGCTGTCATCAAGTTGGCCTCTAACTCACGGTGACCCTATGCACAATGGAAGGAAATGCTGCCAGGTCCTGCGCCATCCCCATAACAGGTAGGGGATCAGACCATTGTGATCACAGGGTTTTCACTGGCTGATTTTTGAAGGTAGATAGCCAGGTCTTCCTAGTTCATCTTAGCCTGGAATCTTTGCTGAAATCTGTTCAGCATACAGCAACACACAAGCCTCCACTGACAGGTGGGTGTTGGCTGCCCATGACGTGCGTTGGCCAGGAATTGAACCCAAGTCTCCTGCATGGGAGGTGAGAATTATTCCATTGAGCCACTGCTGTTCGCATTCTCTTTGGCCCAAATGCTTCCAACTTTATGAACTTTTCTCTCTAGAACATAATTTTGAGTCATCATCTAGCTGAACCTCCTCTGACCACAAGAGTGAGAATGAAGCAGAAGATGGAGTTCTTATAACAGATTTTATATGAAAGAGAAGGGATTATTAATTATTAACTACCAATGTATCTTTCTATACTATTTTTCTTTCTATTCTTAGAAGGAATTTCACAAGTGATTGCCTTGGCAAGTAGGTACTATCTAAATCCTAAAAATCATAAATATTAAACTACATTGTTATTATTCTTTCAGGATCATGCTGAGAAGATATAATTCACATTCACATTTCAAAAGTACACAGTAAATGACACAATCTATTTTTAACACATTGTATGTTTTCTTTTACTGCTTTTAGAAATAAGTGTTGACTTGTATAGATTTTGACAAATGGTATGAACCTATAATATAATTGCCTCAACTGATTATTTTCACACAGTAGCGTTGCTGTTGTTGTTAGGTGCCGCTGAGTCAGTTTGACTCATAGAGACCCTACGTGCAACAGAATGAAACACTGCCCAGTCCTGCGCCATCCTCACAATCATTGTTATGCTCGAGCACATAGTAGTAACAACTAGTAAATTACTCTATTATACTGTAGTTTTACTCACACGATGTTGTGCAATCAGCAAGTTTGAAGGACAATAAAAAATAGTGTTATTTATGTTTCTAGAACTTGGAAAGAAGTGTTCTTTAGTGGTGCATTAAGGTAATCGATTAGTAGTGAATTAAAGCAGTTACTATATTTTTTAAGGTGCTCAGCATCTGGGACTCTAAAGCATCATTATTTTGAGTTATAAATCAAGCCAATTTCAGCAGTAGATGGGCCTTGTCATGCGTATGAAATCTTTAAATGCAGTTCCAGTAAATCTCAGTACAATTGTCTGACAACATCTAGGTCCTCAAATTATTATTATTATTTTTCCCAAGCCCAGTCAAAGCTGTGCCAGATACTCATTCTCATAGCGGCCTCTTCAACTACATCCGGTACTTTGCTGGTTTAGGGAAGATCAATCATATTATAAGACGTTAGTAAGTTATCCTCAAATCATTCGGCTCTGAGTGCATCATAGACCACCATTAGGAAGAGTATGTTTTGATTCCCAGAAGGCCAAACAAGAAGTAAGGAAAATGCTGACACCAAAGAAGAAGGAATAAGTGCTGTGTGCTTGAGAAACAAACCACTGGGCTGCTGAAAAGACTGGGGAGCAAGTGCCCTGAACGGAGTGGATACTTGCAAATGTTTGTTAAATGCATGAATGAATGCATACTTGAACTAATTAAATAACGAACAGGTGCTGAATATGTTTACGATTAAAATATTGGCAATATAGTTTTTAAATTAAAATTATGACATTCTAAAGTGGAACGTTGGCCCACATTTGGCATTAAATTATTGCTTGGGCATCAGCATTGCCAAATCGTTCTTGTATTCATGTAGTGTTTCCTATTTTTCCAAAGTACTTTCCCATATGCCACCTCCTTTTTACTTCACAACACAGTCTGTGAGGGTCCCAAGGAAGTAACTTCCTCGTCTTTATGTCTTCACTCCCAAACCCAATACATGGCACATGGGTAGTGCTCAATAAATAATAATTATAGCAGTATCAACTAACAACTATTACACATTTATTTGATGCCCCTCCATCTACATTCTTTCCAAGGATTGTCTTATTAGTCTTCTCAAACATCTTCAGAGGTAACTAGTCTAACAATCCCATTTTATGTTGTTGTTGTTAGGTGGCGTCGAGTCGGTTCTGACTCATAGTGACCTTATGTACAACAGAACAAAACACTTCCCAGTCCTGCACCATGCTTACAATCATTGTTATGCTTGAGCCCATTGTTGCAGCCACTGTGTCAATCCATCTCCATCTCCTTGAGGGTCTTCCTCTTTTTCGCTGACCCTGTACTTTATCAGGCATCATGTCCTTCTCCAGGGACTTATCGCTCCTGACAACATATCCAAAGTGTGCAAGACGTAGTCTCACCATCCTTGCTTCTAAGGAGCATTCTGGTTGTAATTACTTCTTCCAAGACTGATTTCTTCTTTCTTTTGGCAGTCCACGGTATATTCAATATTCTTCACCAACACCACAATACAATTCAAAGGCGTCAATTCTTCTTTGGTTTTCCTTATTCAGTGTCCAGCTTTTGTATGCATATGAGGTGACTGAAAACACCATGGCTTGGGTCAGGTGCACCTTAGTCTTCAAGGTGATATCTTTGCTTTTCAACACTTTAAAGGGGTCTTTTGCAGCAGATTTGCCCAGTGCAATGCATCTTTTGATTTCTTGACTACTGCTTCCATGGGTGTTGATTACAGATCCAAGTAAAATGAAATCTTCGACAACTGCAGTCTTTTCTCCCTTTATCATGATGTTGCTTATTGGTCAAGTTGTGAGGATGTTTGCTTTCTTTACATTAAGGTGTAATCCATACTGAAGGCTGTAGTCTTTGATCTTCACCAGTAAGTGCTTCAAGTCCTCTCCACTTCAGCAAGAAAGATTGTGTCATCTGCATAGCACAGATTGTTAATGAGTCTTCCTCCAATCCTGCTGCCCCATTCTTCTTCATATAGTCCAGCTTCTCACATTATTTGCTAAGCATACAGATTGAATAGATATGATGAAAGACGTCCTAGAAATAGGTATGGTGAAAGACTGCCTAGAAATCTTAAATGCTGCTACTTTACAACATTCTTCTTAATATATCCTCTATGTTCTAGAAGCACTGGAACTTTTCAAATATGGTGGGACAGGGACTCTCACTGAGCATTTGACGATTGTCATAGACTGTAACCCCAGGAAATTTCGCACACAATTTTGCATACAATTTAAGGAGGTTCTGGGATTAATGGCATTTAGTCCACTGATATTATCAAAGAAGGTTAAACTAAAAGAGTTCAGAATCTCAATGAAGGGTATGAGCAATATTCTCAATTCCAAACGCTTGAAGATTAGTGAAAAGATTTATTCAAAATTTAAGTATCATAGTGTGGAGGAAGCATGAAGACAATTTGGTTAACTAGGATTGGAGCAGGGGAAATAGAAAAGAGAAAAATTGAGAAATGAGATATTGAGGAAATTGAATCTGACTGATGTTCCCTCCTACTTACAAATTCCAACGGATTAAAATTGTAGCAATTGTATGGAATATCCAAGATCTTAAATCCCAGTAATATTGCTAAATTATTTCATTATAGTAGAATGAACTTGGGGTTGTTCTATATCACCAATCTACAATGATCCTCAAATTATTTCCAAAATCAGTGGTCCCTAAAGCCCAAACTTATTTTCTCTTTGGGACTTGTATCTCTCTTATGGCTTAAATCTTACTCCGTGTTGTAAAGTAGTGGTGTGTGTACTTTTTTGGTCCCCTAACCATTGGGATTCGGCTGAAAGATTCTTGAGACTAAGTCAGTGTTACTCTTCATGCATCTTCTGCAACAAACTGCACACACTTAAGCGTTTGTAGGGGCTCAATACTTTCTTTAATACATTTAAGGTTGTAATTAGAGTTAAAAAAAATGCAGAAAAAATTTACTTCAAGGATTTCATTTTACTTGGATCCATAATCAACGCCCATGGAAGCAGCAGTCTGGAAATCAAAAGGCGTATTGCACTGGGAAAATCTACTGCAAAACACTTCTTTAAAGTGTTACAAAGCAAAGATGTCACTTGGAGGACTAAGGTGCGCCTGACCCAAGCCATGATATTTTCAATTGCCTCACATGCACACGAAAGCGGAACAATGAATAAGGAAGACAGAAGAATTGATGCCTTTGAATTATGGTGTTGGTGAAGAATAGTGAATGTACCACGGTCTGCCAGAAGAACGAACAAGTCTGTCTTGGAAGAAATACAGCCAGAGTGCTCCTTGGAAGCTAGGATGGCGACATTTCATCTCACATACTTTGGACATGTTATCAGAAGGGACCAATCCCTAGAGAAAGCTGTGCTTGGTAAAGTAGAGGGCCAGTGAAGAAGAGGAAGACCCTCATGAGACGGATTGACACAGTGGCTGCAACAATGAGATCAAACCTAACAATGACTGTGAGGATGGCTCAAGACTGGGCAGTGTTTCCTTCTTTTGTACATAAGGTTGCTATGAGTCAGAACTGACTAAACAGCACCTGACAATAACAACAATTAAAGTAATGTTTCTCAGGGATCAAAAAGATTTCAAAACTCCAAATATTGGTTGCTTTCTTATTCCTACTATTCTGAGAATGACCAAACATTTTCCATTATGTGTAAAATGACAGAGAAAGAACTAAGCAATATTTGGATAACATCTATACCTGTACTTCATGATTAAAAGCAATGAGTTTCATAATTTTGTACATTCTAACTTCTCAAACACATCATCGAGTGACAAGTGCATGATAGCATGTAATTAAGGGAAATTTAATTACCATCTTCAGCAAAAGACCCTTGTCAATCACAAAAGCAAAAGGACTTTAAAATTCAAATAACAAAGATAAAACAGACACCACTGCAGGAGAGAATTGGTCCTGTATATTATTGGGTTTCTCATTTACCTCTCTTATCTATCTGAATGTAAAGAGAACATGAATGTGAAAAATAAGTGAGAGAAAACTGACAGTTTTTATTTTTGGTGTTCAAAGAAGCGAGGCCCAAGAGCTAGGCCCCACAGAGGAATGGACATGAATAAAACATGGGCTCTGCTCCTGGAGGAGCTTCCAGTCTGGCAGAGGAGCTAATGCATGGAAATAATTACTATTCAGAGGAGAAAATACAGAATTCCTGATCCGTGCTATGCCATCTTAGGAGAGTAGAAAAGTCTTCTGAGTCAGGCTTCTCAGGCGCCATTTTTGAAGGAGGTAGTATTAGAGCAGGTCCTGGAGAATTAATTGAATTTGGATATAATGCTCCTCAATGGAATGCTAAATGTGAATTAAATTACAGGAAACAGAAAAGTCCAGTAAATGAAAATCAGTCAATAACATTATTCTTAATTGGATTCACACTTCTGATCTCTAACTGCTCAATTTAAGAATTAGCTTTGTCTAATTAGAATGTCTGGAGATAAATTTGGTGTTTTTGATTCTGCGTGATTGACCAAAGGAAAATATCTGTAATTGTCATGATCACTCCTATTTCTTAAACAGTACTTACTTTGCTGGTTGAACTACCCTGTTAGCCCTAATGCCATAATGCCATATTTTTGTAAAAGGATTGTAGAATTGCACAATTATGTATGTCTCATTTCATTTGTAAGACAGATATAGATTTCGAGAGCATTCCTAGAAATACACGAATCTTGCTTGATATGATCTCTTTTTATTTTAGTCTCTTCCTATGGGGATTTTTATTTGATTCATCATTTCCAAATTTGCCTGCATATCTAAGCTGGCTTTTATGATTCTGAGAAAATATTTCTATTCTTTTTGCTTTGCATCCAAGGAATCATTGACTTGAGATAAAAAGGAGAAATTTTCTCCCTAATGCTTTCATATTAATTAAAACCAAATTAAAACTATGACCATCTGTTGCAGTATTTTCTTATAAGCAAAGGAGACTTAAAAACAGCATCATCAACATCCCATCCTTTTTCTTGACAGTATTCTTATATTGTGATTGCGTAGGAGACCCAAATGGCTTGAAAGTAAAAAAGATAAGGAAATACTCCTTACATAGTTATTTTCAGCTTTGTATGTATGATATTGCCAATTTTGTTTTCATTCATTCTTTTATGCATAAACATTACCATATGCTATTTACATCAGTTGAGTAACTGAACTCAGGGATGAATCACACAGAGTCCCAGCCCTGAAGTGTTTTACAGCTAATAGGAACAGAAAGGCTCCTAAACAAATGAATATGTTAAAGCAGCTGCTCTTACCTCTAGTGTCTGGATAAGTGGGTATGTCCCTGTGCTGTGAAAGGCATGGATGGGAGTCAGTTATAAAGGTTGCACACAATAAATTTTAAGTAACAGCTAATGTGAGTGATTGGCTTTTTAAATTGGGAATGGACTCAGCACAATTCCTTTAAGAGTGTCACTCTGATTCACTTAGGTTTCCAGTGGTTTCCTTGAGTGGAAGAAAAAGGATGGAAAGTGACTAGTGGCCTCTGGGAATGCACACTGGTGTGTGTCACATGGTAAGCACCATTTGTCATGCAGATCAACAAAAATAAAGAAGAAATATGAAGAAGCCATAAGATGTCCTGGGTACTATGAGAGATCTTTATATAGAAACTTTAGGGTCTATGAAAGAAGATGGTCTTTAAAATCAGACTGGAAAGACTTCACAGAAAAGAAGCATTTATTTATTAATCTGAAAAGGTTAACTTTACAAAAAAAAAAAAAACAGAGTCCTAGGTCCTGAGAGATATTGCAGGCGTTATAGCTAAAACTAAAAGTATTATGGTTGAACAAAGAACAGTCATCGTGAAGTATTGGTCTAATTATCTGTTGCTGTATAATAAGCTACCACAAAACATAGTGACTTAAAACAACAATTTATTTTTATTGCATATTATTTTGTGGCTTAAGAATTTGAATAGGACATAGCAGGGATGCTGTACAATGTATGTGACCTCAGCTGGGAAAACCAAAAGTTGCTGAAAAGGCTGGGGACTCTTTGGACATCTCTCTTTCTTCATGCAGCTTCTCCAAATGACAGCTTGTGCTTCCTCATAGCATGGCTGCCTCAGGACCATCAGACTCCATACATGGTGATTTAGATCTCCAACAGGAAGAAAATAGAAACTGCCAGCTCTCTTAAACACTATGCCTATAGCTTGCATAGTCTCACTTCCACCTTAATGTATTGATCAAAGTTATCATAGGCCATCCCAAGTTTAAGGTGAAGGGATATAGACTCCAGTTCTCAAGGAGAGAAGTATCAAAGAATTTTTTCCCATTATTAATCTGTCATAAGTACTCTTTCATTCAACAACTGTTTATTGAACGCGCACTATGTACCTGCCGCTGTTCAGCTTGATCTTGTTACAATGGCAAATGAAAGCATCTGTGACTACGTGAAGAAATTTTCTACTGGAGAAGAAAGAGAGGAGAAACAAAAACAAATAAATATATACTATATTGCAGCACAGTGTGGCAAAGATAGAGTTCAGCAAATATACATGTGCTCCTCTACATTTCCCAGCCTCTCCTACAGTTAGGTTAGGGCCACCTGACTAGTTCTGCGTAATGTACTGTGAGCAAGAGTGATGCATATTACTTGCACGCCAAGCCAGTTCAGAGTTGATGTGCTTCTTCAATTCCTTCTTGTCCTCTTCTCTTTGGAATTTACATATCCCAGATCATATAGCAATAAGATGGAGGGAAGATATAGACCCACATCAAATTGTGATGGAGGCAAGAAAAAATTTTTGTTGTGTCAATACATTGAGATTTATATTACAACAGAATAATGTAGCATTACTTAACCCGATTAATGCTGGTAATTAGTGCTATGAGGAAGAATAATTCAGGGTAAGTGGATACAGAATAAGTGTGGAGTAAAAGTACAGGTATAGACAGAGTGGTCAGGGCAAGAATTGCTGTTAAAAGAATGTACTAGAGCTTTCAAAGTCAGTCCCATGCTTTTTCCACCATACCACACTGCCTCCTGATGTACTGGAGGATTGCAGATGTTTCTGACAGTAGAATACACGTGATATTAGCAGAAATTAAAAAAAAAAAAAAAAAAGTCCAGCAAAGGATTTGGATGGGCATTTTTCCAAAGATGTACAAACGGCCAAAAGCACATGAAAACATGTTCAACATTATTGGTCATTAAAAACAACAATAACAACAACAACAAAAAGTTGCTGTCGAGTTGATTCTTACTCACAGTGACCCTATAGGACAGAGATGATCTGCCCCATAGGGTTTCCAAGGAACGGCTGATAAATTCGAACTGCCGATCTTTTGGTTAGCATCCAAGCTCTTAACCACTGTGCCACCAGGACTCCTATTAGTCGTTAGGGAAATGAAAATCAAAACCACAATGAGATACCACTTCAAACCCCCTAGAATCAATATAAATAAAACAAAACAAAACCAGAAACTAACAACTGCTTGGAAAACGTGGAGAAATTAGAACCCTTGTATATTGCTTGGGGGAATCTAAAGTGGTATAGTGGCTGTGGAAAGCCATTTGTTGGTTCCTCAAAATTTAAACATAGAATTATCTCATGACCCAACAATTCCATTCTTAGATATATGCTGAGATGAATGGAAAATCAGGTACTCAAACACACACTTGTACACGAATGTTCACAACTGTGATGTTACAATAGCCAAAAGGAAGAAACAGCACAAACATCCATCAACAGATGAGTGGATAAACAAAATGTGGTATATCCATACAATGATATATTATTTGGTCATAAAACGAATGAGGTACTGATACACGGGTAAACCTTGAAAGCATTATGCTAAGTGAAAGAAGCCAGACACAAAGTCCACATGTTGTAGGATTACATTTATATGAAATATCTACCATAGGTAAATCCATGGAGATAGAAAGAAGATTAGGGTTACCAGATGCTGGAGGAGGAGGGAATGGGGGCTGATTACTTAATGGGGACAAACTTTTCTTTTGGGAAGATGAATATGCTTTGGAACTAGATAGTGGTGGTCATCGCACAATATTGTAAATGTAATACTACTAGACTGTACACTTTAAAACGGTTAATTTTATGTTATATGGACAAAGAAGAAATATGAAGTTGGAATCAATGGAGGAACATCTTGAAAGCTAGACTGTGGAGGCCATATTTTGTTTGTAAATAAATTTGGAAACTGCTCTAGACTTCTGGACATTGAGGGGTAGCTTTAAAAAGGTATTTGGTGATTATTTTGATATCTGAGATTAGAGTGAATTGACAAAACAGTAAATTAAAGACAAGGTGGCCAGCAATACAAGACTTTTCTCAAAAACTTTTTTCCCTAGGTGGCTATTTCTCCAGCACTGGTGGTGATAGCGTGTGTTTGGAGCAAGAGAGAACTAGGTTCAAATCTAGACTTTTCCTCTTACTATTTATGTAACATGAGCCTTGCCAGTAATATCTCTGAAACCGAATTTGCTTTTGTGTTGCAAAGAAATAATGGTACCTCCTTTATTAGGTTATTGTAAGGAGTACCAAGTGTATGTATAAAAAATATAATGCCTGGAATACAGGGAGTGCTCAATAAAAGGATAGCTATCATTTTATTAGAATCAGTATTATAGACATGACATCTATTAGACTATCTGTGCAAATCATTGTATGGTAGGCACTGTGAAGAATTACAAAAAGTCCATGACATAGACTTTATTCTTAGGCTCAGAGTCTTGTTAAAAAGAAAAAAAACACAAGGAGGTAAATGAATGTGCTGGCAATATCAGTACCAGTTGTCAAGTCAATTCTGACTTATGGAGACCCCATGTATTTCAGAGCAGAACTGTGCTCCACAGGGTTTTCAATGACCAACTTTTCAGAAGTAGATTGCCAGGACTTTCTTACAAGGTGCCTCTGGGTGGACTGGAACCAAGAAGCTTTGGTTAGTAGCCAAGCACGTTAACTGCACCAGCTAGGGACTCTGTACAGGCAATAAAAACCTCAGAAAAAGAGATGCCTCAAGGCGTTTTAATATGATGATAGAGACGACTGCTAGACACGGTCAGTGAATAGATATGTTTTAAAACTTTTGCTACTTTCTGATTTTAATTTTTTAAATATATTCTTAATAATAAGCACCCGTTTAGATATTTTCACTGGTAGAAAAAGTGACAGTCTTTAGACTACACCTTTTACGTTTTGTTCTTTAGGCCTTGCACTTTTATAATGGCAGGGTGCAGTAGACCTTATATCCAAAAAAGTTTCAGGAAGAAATCATAAAATTTATCTTTAATAAATTAACCAGTAACTATCTCCTTGGAATAATTCTCTTTTACAGAGTATTTCTTAGCTTTATTTGAAAATCAAAATCCTTCCTTCTTGTACTCTGTTTACCACTCCAAGTTTGAAAACCAAAACAGAAATGCCAAAACATAAAGAACAAACTTCTTCATAGCCAGCACAAAAATTGGAAAGGGAATAAGGATACATATTTTATAATATGTTTCAGCAAAATGCTAAGGACTCAAGAGATTCCTATGGTTCAGCTCTTCTCTCAATTGGCACCCAGGGCTCTGATCCTTTGCTTCACCGAGCCCACTTTAATCCTTTGAAATACGCCCAGTCATCTTCTACTCGTGACTCTCCCCATTCCTTGCCACAAACTGAACAGCAAAGTTTTCCTAGTAGAATTCGTAAAAAATTCT
This sequence comes from Trichechus manatus latirostris, assembly GCF_000243295.1. NCBI lineage: Eukaryota > Metazoa > Chordata > Mammalia > Sirenia > Trichechidae > Trichechus > Trichechus manatus. Next base: position 14,576,054 of record NW_004443970.1, read on the forward strand.
GTGTCATCTTACTCTTTACATTTGCATTGCACTCAAAATAAGTCAGTGCAAACGAATATTTTTCATACTTTTCAGATTGCCTTTTGAGTTTTAATCAGCAAAGGTAATTCCAATAAATGCATTGAAAATTTGCTGTCATTGTGATAACCCCATCAAACATCTTGTCAACCCTATCAAATTAAAATTTTCCATTCTCTATTGAAATGCCTTCCACTTCACAGTTATTGAAAAAAAAAAAAATCCAGCTGATGTCTTAGAGTACAAAACAAAGGCAGGAGGTATCTGAGTTTATCAGATTACTAAAATAGCCGATCATTCATTTCTAGAGTATGTCATTACTCATGTAATGATATGCCTGGCACATGGAAAGTGGATTCAACAGAAGAGTGGCATAGGAAACCAAGACAGTTCTCCACTCTCCTATTAATTGCATGAGGCTTGATTTACCCGGAAATTAGAGATTTGGTCAGTAAGTAGAAGCTAGTAAAGAATGGATGAGGGCAGTTGTGGTTCAGTGGCAGAATTCTTGTCTTCCATGCAGGAGACCTGGTTTCAATTCTCAGCCAATGAACCTAAAGCACAGCCACCACCCTTCTGTTAGTAGTGGGTTACGTGTTTGTTTCTATGATGCTAAACAGGTTTCAGTGATGCTTCCAGACTAAGACAGACAAGGAAGAAAGTCCTAGTGATCTGTTGTTGTTGTTGTGAGGTGCTGTCCAGTCAGCTCTGACTCATAGCAACCCTATGGACAACAGAATGAAACACTGCCTGGTCCTGTTCCATCCTCAGGACTGTTGTTATGCTTGAGCCCATTGTTGCAGCCACTGTGTCAATCCATCTCGTTGAGGGTCTTCCGCTTTTCGTTTACCCTCTACTTTACCAAGCATGATGTTCTTCTCCAGGGACTTGTCCCTCCTGATAACAGGTCCAAAGTATGTGAGACAAAGTCTCATCATCTTCACTTCTAAGGAGCATTCTGGCTGTACTTCTTCCAAGATAGATTTGTTCATTCTTCTGGCAGTCCATGGTATACTCAATATATTCTTCACCAATACCACAACTCAAAGACGTCAACTCTTCTTCAGCCTGGTGATCTACTTCTGAAAAATCAGTGAAAACCCTGTGGATCACAAGTTTGATTTCAAAGTGCATAGGGTCACCATGAGTCAGGGACCAACTCAGTGATGGATAACAACAGCAACAGAATCTAAGAATGTAAATATTTTTGAGACAAAGCACATCATGGAGACTAGGAATCTTTTGAGATGTTGTAGGGTTTTGCTACTTCAAGTGCGGTCCATAGACCAGCAGCATCAGCGTCATCTAGAACTCTTTAGAAATGCACAGTCTTAGCCACTACTCCAGACATCTTGAATCAGAGCCTGCATTTCGACAGTCTTCAGGGGATTCATGTGCCCATTAAATTTGGAGGCACCCTACTAGAATTTACCAGCACTAGGCAGAAACTCAAAAAACCCTTCAGTAGAGAGAAGTACTACGTATGTGTTGAGGGAAAATTCCAGAAAAGGCTTCACACAAAGTTAAGGAAATTAGAACTCACATCTGTGACTTGCTTAAAGTCACATGCTTGTAAGTGGTGGAAGCAGGATGTGAATCTAGATTGGATTTTACTTTTGATCTTTTCTCTACATCACAATGAAACTAGAATTTTATTGGTAACCTCTGAGAGCAGAATTTTCAGTCTCTTCTTTTGAAATTTCGATAGCAATGCTGATATGCCTGACAAACTCTTTCTGGATATTAAAGTAATATCTATTCAATGATAAGTTTAAAAGACACCAATTTTTAAAATCATTTTAATTATGTAAAATGTCTATTCCTCCTTTATAAACATATACTTTTTTTTAAGTTGTGAGTATACAACGTCATGGCATAGTATATTTTAGTGCCATTTTTACATGGAAATCTACTATATATTTTTTCTATTTGTATAAGTTACTTTTTTCATGTGCCATGAGACTTATTGGGAGCATTTTTAGTGATTAATTTTCCCTAAGAAATGGTAGAGTTTACCTTGGTGGTGAGGTATATATGTGGTACTTAATTATGTAATACAGATCATTGGAGTCAAGGATGGAATAATAAATAATGCTATTGGGTTGTTTGATTAATGATGACCAGAGTCGTCAGAAAAGGCTCCGCAGTGGAGGTGGAGTTTAAACCAGACGCTGATGAAACAGTCCAATGGTCTTAATAATGAAGGGGTTACAAAGTCTACACCAAAACTAAACCCATTGCAATCTGGTGTATTCTGACTCATAGCAACCCTATAAGACAGAGTTAGAACTGCCCCATAGGGTTTCCTAGGCTTTAGTCTATACAGGAGCAGATCACCAGGTCTTTTCTCCATAAAAGTATGTTAGCAGCCAAGTGCTTAACCATTGTGCCACCACAGCCCCTTTCAGACAGGGGATAAAACCCAAACCAAATCCATTGCCACTGAGTTGATTCCAACTCATAGTGACCATATATGACAAAGAAGAACTTCCCCATGGGGTTTCCAAGGCTGTAATCTTTACGGAAGCAGATTGCCACATCTTTCTCCCACGGAGCTACTAGTAGATTCAAACTTTGGTCCTTTCAGTTACCTACTGCACCGTCAGGACTCCTTTTGCAAAATCTAGGCATGGGAAGTGAGTAATCGTGCAGAGACTGAACATGCTCTGGAGGACACAAAGGGCATAAAGAGGGACAGTAAGTAGACTAAGATGACTTTGTATTAGAAATTAGTATAAGGGAATAAGATGCAGACAGACGTGGTGGGCATAGGATCCTGGCAAGTCTGGAGGAGCCCACTAAGAGACAAACAGAGATGCTTGCTTCTTTACAGCTAAATCTAGAACTTACTAGTTTGTAAGAACGGAACACAGATATACATTTCCTTATAGGACGTACTGCCTGAAGTCTAGATTTCTTGTTTACGGACAGGCAGGAAGTAAAGTCCTATTCCCAGAGTAAAAATAAAAGCAAAAACTATACACCCCACACCCCCATGGCTGGAAAATCCATAAATCTCTTAATAAATAATGAGGATGTCTTACATTTATATAACTCTGTGGAGCACAGCTCTACTCTGATACATATGGAATTGGCATGAATCAGACTCAATTCGATGGCAACTGTTTTGTTTGGTTTTCTTTTTGGTTTTAAAATTCCCTTCTATATGCATGATCTCATTTATCCTAACCACAGACATATGAAGTGTGCGTTGACAATCATCTTGATTCTTTAAAGGTGAATCCTAGTTGGGTGAATCCCTAGCTATGTAAGGATGACTCTAGAGTGGTGTTCGAGGGGGTGGAGAGGAGAGGATGCCCAGGATATCAAGACTACACAGATTCATTAGACTGACTTAGATAACTGAGAAAGGAGTGAACAAGAAACAGAGGAATATTGAATTTAAAGGTAAATGTTGGCAGTTGAGGTAGTTGGAGTTCTTATTCCGGGGAATCGGTGGGGGCCACTCCACATTGCTCTCAATCAGGTGAAGGGATGGGTTGCAGGTGCAGCTTGTTTAGGAAGAAATTATTGGTGAGACTCCTGAAAGAAGACAATCATTTACTGGAGAATTTAAATAAGAATCCTACAATAACACCAGGGAAAAAAATGTTGGGGAGACAAAAATGAGCAGAGCAGAAAGTTGACACTGCCATTCCAGAAGATGCTGGGGATTCCGTCCGACTCTGTTAGGATTAGCCAGCTATGGATAGCATCACTTACTCAGCAGATGTTTGTTATGCCTAGGAACCTGGAGCAAAATTTCAGTTCCAGTATTGTAAGACATGTAATTGATCTGCTGTTGTTAGTTGCCTTCAAGTCAATCATGACTCATGGCGACCCATGTATGCAGAGTAGAACTGTTCCATAGGGTTTTCAAGCCTGTGACCTTTCAGAAGCAGATCACCAGGACTATCCACTGAGGCACCACTTGGTAGGTATGAACCACCAACCTTTGGCTAGTAGTCAAGCACTTAACTGTTTGTGCCACTCGGGGACTCTTGTAACTGATCTGTTGTTGTGTGCTGTACAGTCAATTCTCAGTCCTAGTGACCGTATATGACAGAGTAGAACTTCCCTATAGGGTTTCCTGTAGTCTTTACAGGAGAAGACCACCAGGTCTTTTTTATCCCCTGAGCTTCAGGTGGATTTGAACCACCAACCTTTCAGTTAGTAGCTGAGTGCTTAACCATTGTGTCACCAGGGCTCCTCTAGACCCGCCATATTCTTAATCCACTCAATGGAAACCAAGAGCAATTTACTGAGGAGTTTTAATAAGTGAACTGGACAACATAGCATTGTAGTGAGACACAATGTCTTTGAGTTCTACTGATTTTCTGCAAATGGCCCTCTCTGTGGTTCAGTTTCCTCATATATGTATGAGGATTAAACAGCATAATATCTGCAAAATACCTGGTACAATATTGAATACACAACTGGTTATTTTTAATATATTATTATTATTCAGTTGGAAAAAATCTAGCACGGTTTCTTGTACTTATTATGCATTTAAAATGCATTGGTTCTATTTTTTCTTACACTACGAATTTAGAAAACAAATACAATGTAAAATGTACCCTTAAAAAGCATTCCTTACCTCAGAATCAAGATCCATTTGAATTATTTTATTTCAATAGAATTAGTTAAATAAGAGTCTCATACCAGCTAATGTCACAGTTCTAGAGAGCTTTCTTTCCTAAAAAGTCCACTGTCTCCTTTTGGTTAAAAACACCTTTAGTCACTGCTTGCTAAAGCATCTCTGCAATGTAAAAGAATAGAGAAACATACTGAAGGTTTTTCACAGAAAACCTGTTGCCACTGAGTCGATTCAGCTCCTGAAGACCACGTGTGTGTCAGAGTAGAACTGTGCTCCATAGGGTTTTCAATGGCTGATTTTTCAGAAGAAGATCACCAGGCCTTTCTTCCAAGACACCTCTGGGTGAACTGGCATCTCCAGTCTTTGGGTTGGCAGCCAACCGCATTAACTGTTTGTACTACCCAAGGGCTCCTTTCCTCCAGGCATCCTAATGATAACAAAGCTTTTAAACACTGGGCAAGGGATGGTTAATCTGCCTCAGTGACTTCTTCATACTATGCCATTTAGAATTGATTGCTCCTCTTAAGGGAAAATTCCCTGCTCCTTCCCTTTCTAGGGTAGTTATATTTATCACTTTTCTTTTTTAAACAAAATTTTAGCATAACAAAGTTACATTCTGTCCCTCCTTAGCTAATCAAAGCGAAACACAGAACACCCTTAAGACAGTTCCTCATTTCACAGACGTGGACTAAGACCTAGAGCAGTGAAAAGATGTATCCAAACAATGGAGGCAGTTAGGAAAGAATTCGTACCTTTACCCTCTGTTGACTGAGCCTCTGCCCTGCTCCAAGCATTGTGTTGGTTGTTTGCACATGGATTATCTAATACAATCCCTACACTGGACTCCCCCGCCTTGAGAAGTTTAGGTACTTTGTCAGTATTTATAGATAAGTCCACAGCAGCAAGTGGCAGGGCTAACATCAAACCCAGTTCTGATTCCCACTTCCTTGCGCCTTCCCCTACTTCATGCTGATTTCATCAGGGAAGCTGCTGGCTGCCAAATCCATAATGTGCTTCATTTAGATAAATAATATTTGCCTCCCAGATATTTATAGCCTGCTGTCTACTAATGTCCCCACGTTTTACCCACAGTTATTTTTTTCTAGTTACTGTGCAGACCAAAAAGCTTGGTTTTCTGTCATCATTGAAAGATCATTTGGTTCTAGATTGTTTTGCATTTCAGTAGGATGAGTTCCTATCTGGCTGCAATTAAGTTGTGGTCAGACACAAATAGAGCACAGAGAGGGAGATTCTGTGCCTTTCCCAGATGTGGGGTTGTTGAAATACGAATAGTAGCTTATCTGAGAAGACCCTTCTCTGCCTTGCTTGCTCCATAACCCAAAGTCAATTGCTTTAGTTATTCGAAATGTGAAGTTAATTCATTAGACTTGAGACTGCCTGAGACACCTCTGATAGAATACTTCCTTGAGCAAGAAAAGCAGAGAGGGTGCACACAATGATTGCTAATTTTAGATAATGGGCCAGCTATTCATGAAAAACACAGGTCAAAAGAGAAACCCAGTATAACTACTCTCTCTCATAGGTATACATATCATTTATCGAGGGCCTACTATAGCTCTGGAGCCTGGTGGCACAGTGGTTAAGAGCTCTGCTGTGAAGCAAAATGTTGGCAGTTTGAACCCACCAGCCACTCCTTGGAAACCTTATGAGACAGTTCTACTCTGTCCTATAGGGTCCTTGTGAGTCGGAATTGACTCAACAATAAAGGCTTTGGTTTGGTTTTGGCTATACTATATCTCTGGAGTCCCTGGGTGGGGCAAAGAGTTAATGTGCTTGGCTGCTAACCAAAAGGTTGGAGGTTTGAGTCTACCCAGAGATGCCTTGGAAGAAAGACCTGGTGATCTACTTCAGAAAAAACCATCATTGAAAATCCTGTGGAGCACAGTTCTACTCTGACACACATGGAGTTGCCATGAGTTGGAAACAGATTGACAGCAATGGTTTAGGTTTACTATGTCTCTAGAACATGTCAGATACTCATATACATTATCTGAAATCCTTACTATCTTACTATACAACATCTGTCGTCACTATACAATATCTGGAGATATTCATATACCTCATCAGAAATTCTCACTACAAATCTACAAGGTAGAAGTTAAAGGGATATTGGGGGTGGGGGTAAAGATTGAAGAAGGAGCCTGGATAGTGCAAGTGGATTGTGATTGGCTGCTAATATAAAGGTTGGCAGTTTAAACCCACAGAAGAAAGGCCTGGCGAACTGCTTCTATAAAGATTACAGCAAAGAAAACCCTAGAGAGCAGTTCTACTCTGTCATGGGGGGTTGCCTTGCATTGGGGGCCACCTTGCTGGTGGCTAACAACAGCAACGAAAGTTGAAGAAGACAGCTTGAGACAACAAAAGTGTATAGAACGTTGGTTAGTCTGCTCTTAGATGGTTATTCTTCTTAAAAACTCAGTTCCATTTCAGGTCAAAGAATACATGTAACTTATCATAAGAAGAAAGTTTAAAATAGTAAAATAGGTCAGAGGGGAAATAAATCCTGTTTCAAAACAAACTATATGTTTTTGAATAAGGCATTTTAATGTGTTTCTAGTGATTGCCATCTACACACATTCAGTCGTGTGTGTATTTTCAGGTGCCTGAGATCTCATTCATTAGGACTTGTTAGCTGCCATTGAGTCAGCCCTGACTCACGGCAATCCCATGCACAGCAGAACAAAATGTTGCCCTGTCATGTATCACCCCCATGATTGCTTAGGAATCAGACTGTTGTGATACAGAGTTTTCATTGGCTCATTTTCAGAAGTAGAACACCAGGCCTTTCTTCCTAGTTCGTCATAGTGTGGAAGCTCTGCTGAAGCCTGCTTAGCATCATAGCATCACATAAATTTCCACTGACAGACAGGTGGTGGCTATACATATGTCTATTGGCTGGGAATTAATTAGAACTTAAGAACATGAAATACACTATTTAGTCAAGGCTGAGCTGAAGTCTGCAGATCAAATAGATTTCTTTATAATGAAACTGGACCAATGGGTCCGTGCCCAGAATGCAAGGAGCCAGTCTCTCAGATGCTAGTTTTGAGAGGAAGAAAGAGTTTATCTCGCAGGCTAGCAAGCGGGAACTCAGAGGTAGCGACCTCAGATGGAGTTCCTCGATTTGAGGAAGCATTTACATTTTATAGGTTTGGAGAATTATACATATTCATATAGGGGTGGAGGAAGGCAGCTGGGCAGGATCAGGAAGTTCTACATATTCAGTTTCTACTGATTATTTATTACGGGGCAGAGCTAAGACTTGGCACAGGAGGGGCCTACGGACTCGTTGCTTTTGAAATGGGCTCCGCTACTGCAGATGACGTATGTCCGGTGATCTGGGTTGTTTGACATGAGTCTTTTCGTTCCTTGGCATGAGTTCTCTTGTGTTATTCAGCATGCATGGCGGCCCGGGGGTCATCTGTCCATCATCTTTGTTTGTTCTTCGCATGTCTGACCACTCTGAACCCGTTAGATCTGGATCCCTCTGGGGCTCTCCAAAGAGTCTGCAAACCAACTTAGACGAAGTAAGTGATGTGATGGGGAGGTGACTGGGAGTGGCCTGATAATGGGTGGAGTACTAATTAATTAGATGTCCTCCGCCTCTAGGGTCCCGTAACAAAAACAATTTTTTTTTTCATATATATCCGGTAAAAAGTAGCATTTCAATAAAGAATGAGTAGGTTTATATTGTGAATGTACTTCTTCGATTTTCGGTCTGAAGCAATTTAGAAAATTTGGTGGTAAAAATCAAGATGCACTTTGAAAATGTGGCCATTTTCCTTTCAGTAAGAGAATCAGCCTCAATATTTTGACAGTGAACTTGCCTTCTAAACCCAAATCCCAAAAGTCCTGAAGCCCCAGATCAATACTCCTTTTTAATTATTTTTAATCCGTCCTGAAAATCAGTCAGTTGTGACCTGGCTTCCCTCAAAGTGTCCAGGGGAAGTGGGCACTGAGTGGAAAATGTGTCAGAGTAAACAGTCTGCCTGTGATTATGGTAATACCAAATGTTCCACAGGGAGAAAGTCCGAAAGAATTTGGCTTCAGTTTCAATAGAGAAAATAGGACTTCCTTTGAGCTACTGATTTCTGATCTTTTAGCAATTCTTCCGAGCACTTTACTGAAGGGCTAGTTCATGTGTTCATCCATCCATTAATTGATTAAACAAAGACTGAGTATTTAAAACTGTGCCGGACATAAGACATATAAAGATGAATAAAAAGCAAAGTGCCATTGCCTGTACTTCACAGTCTGCTAGTGAAAGTGGATATATAAACCAATAAGAGCAATAGAATTCTTCCTTATTGTATCGCTTTCTTTATTCCGTAGTAGAAGTTATAACAATCTGAAGTTGTCCAGGTTATTTTATCTCTTCTACTGGAATGTAAGGGCTTTGAGAGCAGGGGTCTGGCACATAGTAGACTCCCTATAAGATTGGTTTAATAAGTAGAATAAACTAAAATAGAACACAAGGTCCATGCAGCAGACCCTGATGTTGTTTTTGCTGGTAGGTGCCATCAAGTCAGTTCCGATTCATAGCCACCTTATGTATGACAGAATGAGACGCTGCTTGGTCTTGCGCCATCTTCAAAATCATTGCTATGTTTGAGCCCATTGTAGCAGCCACTGTATCAGTCCATCTCACTGAGGGTCTTCCTCTTTTGCTGGCCCTCTACTTTACCAAGCATGAGGTCCTATTCCAGGGACTGGTCCCACCTGATTTGATAACATGTCCAAAGTGCGTGAGACGAAGTGTTGCCATCCTCACTTCTAAGGAGCATTCTGGTTGTACTTCTTCCAAGATAGATTTGTTCAGTCTTCTGGCAGTACATGGTATATTCAATATTCTTTGCCAACACAGTAACTCAAAGGCATCAATTCTTCTCGGGTCTTCCTTATTCATTGTCCAGCTTTCATATGAGTATGAGGTGATTGAAAATACCATGGCTTGGGTCAGGTGCACCTTGGTCCTTAAAGTGACATCTTCGCTTTTGAACACTTTAAAGAGATCTTTTGCAGCAGATTTGCCCAATGCAATACGTTATTTGATTTCTTGACTGCTGCTTCTATGGGCATTAATCGTGGATGCAAGAAAAATGAAATCCTTGACAACTTCAATCTTTTCCCCATTTATCATGATGTTGCTTATTGGTCCAGTGTGAGGATTTTTGTTTTCTTTATGTTGAGGTGTAATCCATACTGAAGGCTATAGTCTTTCATCTTCATCAGTAAGTGCTTCAGGTCCTTTTGACTTTCAGCAAGCAAGATGGTGTCATCTACATATCACAGGTTGTTAATGAGTTTTCCTCCAGTTCTGATGCTGCGTTCTTCATATAGTCTAGTTTCTTAGATTATTGTCTCAGCATATAGATTGGATAACTATGGTGAAAGGTTACAACCCCGACATACATCTTTTCTGATTTTAACCTACTTGGTATCCCCTTGTTCTGTTCCAACCACTGCCTCTTGGTCTATGTACAGGTTCCTGGTGAGTACAATTAAGTGTTCTGGAGTTTCCATTCTTCACAATGTTATCCATAATTTATTGTGATCCACACAGTTGAATGCCTTTGCATAGTCAATAAAACACAGGTAAACACCTTTCCGGTATTCTCTGCTTTCAGCCAGGATCCAGAAGATTCTAAGGCCCAGAAATAACTAAATTTATTTGGAAGCATAACACGTTTTCTGCTACTCTCTCTTAAAGCTTGTTTCTGACATTTATCTGCCCCCTGACTCCACCTAAAACTTTACTCTCAGTCTGTGCAATTGGAAAAAATGCACTCAATGAACACTCCTGGAATGATGACCTGGAGAATTCTACTTTGGCCTCAGCATGATGTAGCTTTTCCATTTTGGATTTCTGAGCACAAGTGCATTTTAAAGGGACTACAGTGTTAAGTTAGAAAACCAAAAGGGATGAACACACTTGGTATTTCTCAAGCTGAAAGAACTGAAGAAAAAATTCAAGCCTCAAGTTGTGATAGTGAAGGATTCTATGGGCAAAATATTGAACGATGTAGGAAGCATCAAAAGATAGAAGGAATACCCAGAGTTACTGTACCAAAAAGGATTGATTGACGTTCAACCATTTCAAGAGGTAGCATATGACAAGAACCAATGGTACTGAAGGAAGAAGTCCAAGCTGCATTGGTGAAAAAAAAGTTCCAGGTACTGATGGAATACCAATAGAGATGTTTCAACAAACAAATGCAGCGCTGGAGGTGCTCACTCTGTCTTACTTACCTAGTGCTACTATAGCAAAAACACTACCAGCAGATGGCTTTAACAAACAGAAGTTTATTCTCTCACAGTTTAAGAGGCTAGAAGTCTGAAGTCAGGGCACCAGCTTCAGTATGGACTACACCTCAACATACAGAAAACAAAAATCCTCACAACTGGACCAATAAGCAAAACCAAGATAAATGGAGAAAAGATTGAAGATGTCAAGGATTTCATTTTACTTGGATCCACAATCAACACTCATGGAAGCAGCAGTCAAGAAATCAAATGACACATTGCATTGGGCAAATTTGCTGCAAAAGATATCTTTAAAGTCTTAAAAAGCAAAGGTGTCACTTTAAGGACTAAGGTGCAACTGACCCAAGCCATGGTGTTTTCAATCACCGCACGTGCTTGCTAAAGCTATACAATGAATAAGGAAGACCGAAGAAGAATTGATGCCTTTGAATTATGGTGCTGGCATAGAATACTGAATATACCACGGACTGCCAAAAGAAGGAACAAATCTGTCTTGGAAGAAGAAGTACAGCCAGAATGCTTCTTAGAAGCAAGGATGGCGAGACTTTGTCTCACATACTTTGGACATGGTCTCAGGGAGGATCAGTCCCTGGAGAAGGACATCATGCTTGTAAAGTAGATGGTCAGTGAAAATGAGGAAGACCTCAATGAGATGGATTTACACAGTGGCTACAACAATGGGCTGAAGCATAACAACGATTGTGAAGATGGTGCAGGACCGGGCAGTGTTTTGTTCTGTTGTGCATAGGGTCACTATGGGTGGGAACCGACTCGATGGCACCTAACAACAACGATGAACTGTGAGAAAATAAATTTCTATTCTTTCAAGCCAACCACTTGTGGTACTTCTGTTACAGCGGCAGTAGACAGCTAAGTCTGGGGCTTAATGGTACTTTTTTGGCTAAGCTGATGTTTGTAAAATGGTTGGCACTTAATATCCAGTAGTTGAACCTGCATATGGATAACTGATATTTAGAACTTACCATTCTGTTTTCTGAGAGTTTAATGCCTGAGAAATCATTCCTCCAACTGCCTGTTGGGTCTCAGACCTGCTGATATTAGGGATTTGAAGCCATTCTTCAACAGAAGGTGAAGCAGGCAGTTATGTGTGTGTCTGGCCTGGAAGCTCCTGGAAGTGGAGGAAGAAGGCCAATCTAACAGGCATGGCCATGTGGGATTGTTGGCAGTGTTTCTAGTATGAGTCATAAATCACTCTGAGCCTGGCATCTCTAAATTCCCTAAACACCGAAGGAAAGGAAAAAAAAGGCATGGGATAATGGACTCTTTGACATAAATTTAATGTTAAGAGCAATAATTTATAGTGGAATTTGTGGAAATGTTTCTTTTGTTTGCTTTAACGGCTACTTTATAAAACTAATTCTAGCAGAAACACAGTGGAAGTTATTAATGAAAATGATCGAGCTAAATGCTAACTATAATTCTATCGATTTGAGGCTATTAATTTGAACTAATTTTCTATAAAAAAAAATCCATGTTGAAGGTTTGCTGGACCTTTATCATTTTCTGTCAGGCTTCTTAACTTCCTTTATAGGTAGCAAAGGGTAGTTTTATTGATTTAATGTTGGCAAAAAATTGTCTCTAGCAAAGACTGTATTACAGTGACGCTAGCAACTTCTAGAACTTCAAAAAGTACTTTATTTTAAAAAGCGGGCATGAAGCAACTCATGTATAGCAGTGTTTAAGATTTGATTTACTTCCAATGCCTAAGAGCTGGGCTGCAAACCAAAAGATCAGTGGTTGGAATCCACCAGCTGCTCCGTGGAAACCCTGTGGGGCAGTTCTCCTCTGTTCTATATAGGGTCACTATGAGTCAGAATCGACTCGACGGCAACAGGTTTGCTTTTCTGGTTTTAGAGTTAGCACTCTATGCTTGACAGTTTGGTTTTTTTCTTTTTTACCATACAAGGACTACACACTTGAGTTTATGTTTTCCTTCTCAAATGGTATCTCTTGGTTGCCATTTTCATCATGCCTAGTTTGCAGGAACAGAGCCCTGGTGGCGCAGTGGTTAAGCACTTGGCTGCGAACTGAAAGGTCGGTGGTTCAAACACCACTAACCACTCCAAGGGAGAAACATGTTGCAGTCTGCTTCTGTAAAGATTACAGCATTGGAAACTCTGTGGGGCAGCTCTCCTCTGTCCCACAGGTCGCTATGAGCCAGAATCCACTCAAAGGCACTGGGTTCAATCTTTACTAGAGCAGGGTTTAATCTTTATAGGAGCAGATCGCCAGGTCTTTCTCCTAGGGAGCAGCTGGGTGGGTTCAAACCACCAACCTTTCAGTTAGCAGCCGAGCACTTAACTGTTGAGCCACCAGGGCTCCTTGTCCATTACAGGGCTCCTTGACCATTACATAGTACATAATAACGTCTCAGTAGATGTTAGTTCCCTTCCTCCCTTTTCCTGAACTATCTCCACTTAACAGTTGCCATCAAGGGGATTCCAACTCATAGCAACCCTGAAGGACAGAGTAGAACTGTCCCATAGGATTTCCAAGACTGTAACCTTTACAGAAGCAGACTGCCGGATCTTTCTCCTGAAGAAGCAGCTGGTAGGTTTGAACCACCAAACTTTCAGTTAGCAGCTGAGCGCTTAACCACTGTGCCACTAGGGCTCATATATACTGTTCTGCTATGTAAGGAAGCCTTGAGGTCAGAGATTGCGTACTTTTATACTTTTTGGCTTTCCAATGGCTACATGTCCCACCAATGAGAATTTCCTGGGCCCTAAGGAATATGAACATGAGTTATAAATCATAAAACTAAGATCGTCATGTGTTTCTCGTTTGCTGTAAATCTCAAGGAGCCACATAGAGATTGTAGAACAAAGATTGTTATTGCTTTATTGGTTGTTGCTACAGAACACAATAACAATTTCAACCACTTTGCTCTTCTTGTTTAAATGATTAGTGAGATGCCATATTCTAATCCTAAAATGTTTTTGATACGTGTTAAAATGAGCCAGAGCAATTACAGGCAAGATACATGATTCAATACGTTGGAAACTAGCAGTTCTGAAAAATTCATCAGAGAGGCTACAGATCTTTAGTAAAAAACTAAAGATGAGAACAAGAATTGACTAGCAGATAGGAAATGAAGCTCGATGCTCTCACACAAAGCACCAGGAACTTTCAGCAACTGCCAGCCCAGACTGGTGTCCATTAGAAGCAAATGTAATTGAGGGAGAGGCAAGGGTAAGAGAACGGAATTGCTTTGGACCATTTTCCAGTTGTCCTATTGATCATGCTGAACTTTAAAGTGCTATTTGTGCATTTCACATATGTTTCAACCTTTGGGCTTCTCAAATTGACAGTTAAAAAGAACTGCCCAGTGATCCACACCTTGGGAAGCAGGACAGCTCTCTTGTGATGCAAACTTCTCCAGATGTGGACCAGGTTTAAAGAACCATCTTGCCAAACTCCAAAAGTTGTAACTCAGGCAAAAAGGAAATATTTCCCAAGCTGTGTTTACTGGGCTGAGTTTTAGGAAGTGACATTTACTTTTAAATCATTCAGTAACTCTTTTGTCTGGCATGTAATCTCCACAAACACTTAGGATAACAGATGGAGCTTACACTGTGCCTTGAGAATTAATGGGCCCCTCCATAGGTGACTGACAGACAGAAACAGTTGCAGAGACTAAAGCTTTCCTCTACTGACCCCAGCCACCCAGAACTCAACTCTGAAAAGCATGGCAAGCTCACATGCTCAGGAAGACCAGGAAAAAGACAGGGGCAGCCCTCGATCTTAGGGTGTTTGAAACATTGGCTGAAATTCAGAAGGCCATTCTAATCTTACTCACTCTGCATTTGGAGGTAGAAACAAAACAAGAACAGCACGTGAAGCATGGGGAGAACATTTTCAATGCAGCTTGTGTGCTTGAAGAGGAAAACTGCATCCATCCATGACAGCTAGAGCTTTGGGCTGATTTGTTTTTAATACTGCTATGTAAACAAATACAAGTGATTCTCTTGATGCTCCAGTGTGATATGCAATTCAGTTTGATTCTATTCTATGCCAAAATCCTAGAGATCAGGAAAGAGATTCTCATATAGTTGTGAACTGAATCCTGGTGACAAGATATGAAAAACTTCTCTCCTTTGCCAGGGTGGTATTGCCCTGCCAACTGGTTTTTGCATTCAAAAGGTAGATTTTTCAGTGTTTCTTCTTCCTTATGGTCCTTTTTAATAAATACTTAAATATTAATTACTTGGAAAACAAAATGGAATTATATTTGCTTATCATGTAATTATGTGTTTATAACAGTTGCCTTACAAAGCAAATATCTTTTTAGCACAAATTCACTAACTCTTGCCAGAGAGATCATATGCAGTTTCCCTCAGGGCCAGCACAATAAATACAGATTAATTTTTTCCACAGTTAGTGGTTTCCAGATAAGCAGTTGTTGTTTTTGTTAGTTGCAGTTGAGAGTCGATTCTGACTCATAGTGACCCCAAGTGTGCAGAACTGAACTGGGGTTTTCAAGACTGTGACCTTTCAGAAGTAGATTGCCAGGCCTTACTTCCGAGGCACATCTGGGTAGGTTTTAACTGCCAGCCTTTCAGTTAGTAATCCAGCACTTAACCATTTGCTCCACCCAGGGATTCTGTCAAGATAAACAGAATGCCTCTTATTACTTTAAAGTTTGTGTTTCTTCAATATGATTGTTGCAATTTGTCTCACTGAATTGTATAGTAAAACACTTAAATTGGCAAATGTTGTATTATCTATACTGTTACAAAAATAAAAAATTAAAAGATCCGTTGATACAATATTTAAATCAGAAGATGTTTGTTTTAAAATTCTTATTTTCATAGAAGTATTCAATAGGCAGTGTCTATAATAATGGTCTCAATCATTTATTTATTCATCAGAAAATGTTTACTGGATACCTAATATACACTGATAAGGAGCTGTGGTGATGCAGTGTTTAAGTGCTCAGCTGCTAGCTGAAAGGTCAGCGGTTCAAACCCACCAGCCACTCTGAGGGAGAAACATGTGGCAGTCTACTTCTGTAAAGATTATAGCCTTGGAAACCCTATGGGACAGTTCTACTCTGTCCTATAGGGTTGCTATGAGTTGGAATCCACTTGATAGCAACACATAGCATAAACTGATATGTATTCTATGCTAGTACCTTTGGGATTTTCTCTTGCTTCTCTGACTATATCCTTCTTTAAGCAAATCTCAGCTATAAAATCAGAGAAAACGTAAAAGTCAAGTGAAAAAACAGCACGAAAAGTGTGGCCAGGGACCAGGATGCAGTAGACCAAGGGATATTTACTAAAGATTTCCTTTTCTCCCTAAACGGCTAAGTTCTCAATAAGCACAGCTCTGCTTGACTTTTGAAGAGTTCACTTATTAAGGATGGTCAAAACTCTAAACCTGATGGCTCTTTCTTGTAAATGGAAAACCTGTAGGTGAATTTTTCACTTTTATTGAATGTCGCTTCTAAAATTTATCTAGAATAAACAGGTTTGACTTTGCTGAGTGTAGATTAGAGAGCTACTGAGAGGGAGATATAAAAGAGAGAGTTCTCATTCAGAATGTGTCAAAGCCTACTTGTAAAAAATTTAAAATCATAAGAGTTAAAAGAAACTGAAATTTTTGTTGCTCAGTGATGTAATTTTTTTTAATAGAATTCTTTCTTCAAAGCAAAGCTCCTTAGAAGTCCAATGTGTAAAATAGGCTAACACAAAGCTTCTCTGATTCAAGGAGGGGAGAGAAGAGAAGGCAGGATGAAGAATCCAATCTGCTTGCTCAAGCCCCTCCCTCACTTCTTCCTAACAGGTGGTTAGTGAAGCTTCACGGAGCCTATTTGAAAATGGTTCTCCTCAGACTCA
Organism: Trichechus manatus latirostris; assembly: GCF_000243295.1. Taxonomy (NCBI): domain Eukaryota; kingdom Metazoa; phylum Chordata; class Mammalia; order Sirenia; family Trichechidae; genus Trichechus; species Trichechus manatus. Next base: position 14,592,815 of record NW_004443970.1, read on the forward strand.
TACTTGATGCAAAATCTCTAAACAGCATTATTGATGGGTGGTTATTTAATTTCTGCTTGATTACATCTAGTGACAAAGAACTTGTTGCTGGGAACTCCAGGTCCTGCTCAGTGCCACTCGTCACAGCCAATAAACAAGAGGCCGAGGTGGGAGATCAGAAAGGCAGTTTTACTTTGTTGTGTAAGGAAAGGAACAGTTGGAGTTGGTGCTTCCACGACTGCTTGAGGATAGAGCTTAGGGAGATTGCTTTCATAGGGCTTACAAGCAAGGAGATCGTGTAAATTACATCCGCAACATTCTTAATCATGCTGTACAGGCACAGTAAGGGTAACATATAGCTTCATGCATTGCATGTTCAAAAATGGCAGCCTGTTTCCACCCAAAAGGCAGGGAAGTTACTATGTATGAGGTACTTAATGAGCTACAAGTTACCTAGGATGTCAATATGGCACCTAAGCTGGTTTCAGCCAGTTTCATCTAGTTCTGCACAGCAGTTAGGAAAGGGGAACCAAGATGGTAATGTAAAGCTAGGAAGCATGTCAAGCAAGCTGCTTGAGGCAGTGGAATTGCCACAGCCTGAAGACCTCTGTCTTAAACTCACTGCTTCACAAGGTAGCCTACTGCATCTTTCTATTTTTTCCCCCCAAGATACTTATGAAAGCTTCCCAAGCTATCATTAATTACAAATCACTTCTCCATGAGAGATTTTCAATACAAATGGGATAAAAAATAACATTAGCTCAGGGAACACTGACTTCTGTTAAGGGAGATGGAAAAATTCAGGAACGGTTAATGGTGATGGTTGGACAGTATGGTGAACATAATTAATGTCACTGACCTGTACGTGTCAAGATTCTAGAAATGGCAAATGTTTTGTTATTTATATATTTACCATAGTTAAAAACAGAAACTAATACCCCTCTCCCCCCACAAAAAAGAAAAAACTCAGGCTATGTTTATTTATTGTCAGCTCAGGAACCCTTATAAAAGTTCAAGCCTGAGTCAGAAATTCCTTTTCTAGGATCTTTTGGGCTCCCTAAAGCAAGTGCAGGGAATTTTCCATGGAAAGTTAATACAAAGAAATGTATTTCTTGAAAAACATCAAACATGCCAGGTTCAATCTCAAGAAAGTGTTTATTCTGAGTCATGAATCCTTTGAAAAAGCTTGGTGTTAGAGGGGTTATGGGAAAATGTCAATAAAAGACCCTTAGCAAGCAAACCTGTGCAGAAACGTGGATTGTTCAAAAGGGAAGCACATCCCAAATGCAATATTTATATATGCTCCAGCTCTCCAGACAACACTGCCACCAGTATTGACTGTTCTCGGCCTTTAAGCCCAGCACAAACACAAAACACTCTCTGTCAAACAGAAGCCACTCAGATAGGCTTGTGTGAGAAAGGAATAGCAAAGCTCTCTTTTTCCTTTCTTTCTTTCTTTTGAGGAGCTGTGTGAAGAAGATTCCTAAATTTTATAAGAGGCCAATGAGACAAAAACTATAAGCAATGTTAGGAATTTTCTTGCCATCTATCATCAGGCACATCTTGATATGAAGACTTTAGAGAACTGTTCTTTGTGTGCAAACGGTGACAGTGGCCTGTGGCTTTGCCACCTGCTTTTGTAAATACAGTTTTATTGGAACACAGACCTGTTAGTTCATTTCTGTGTTGTCTTCCTTCTTTGGTCACTTTCACACTCCAAGGGCAGAGTCAAGTAATTGTGTCTGAAACCTTACAGCCCAAAATGCCTAAAATATTTTCTATTTCTCTTTTTGCAGAAGAAGTTTGACGACCCCTGATTTAGTCAATAATGGAGATATAGAGAGAATTTAGACTAAGACAAAGGGATTTACCAGAGGGGTTCGATGACAAATAACTCGGGTTTTTATAAAATTACCTCTGCAATGGATCTTAAAATAAACTGATAGATTGCTGCTGTCGAGTGGACTCTGACTCATGGTCACATTACGTACAACAGAATGAAACATTGCTGGTCCTACACCACCTTCAAAATCACTGGCATATTCGAGTCCATCTTTGTGGCTATTGTTCCAGTCGATCTCACCAAGGGTCTTGCTCACACTGGTTGGCCCTCTTCTGTACCAAATAAGATGTCGTTCCTCCTCTAGCAATTGATCCCTCCTGATGACATGTCTAAAACAAAAGAGTTGGACAGTGTTCTGTTGTGATCCATAAGATTTTAATTGTTAATTTTTAGAAGTAGATCACCAGGCCTTTCTTCCTACTTTTGTCTGGAAGCTCTGCTGAAATCTGTCCACCATGGATGACCCTGCCGGTATTTGAAATACTGGTAGCATAGCTTCTAGCATTCTAGCAACATGAAAACCACCACAGTTGGACAAACCGATCACTTAGGACAAGGCGTTTCATTTTTCCACTTGAGGAAACGGAAGCAGGAGAAGGGAGCTGATGTGTGGCACAGCGCATGGGAGACCATACCGTGCAACAGAGCTATCTCTGCATGTGTCCCAGCAAAATGATGCACCTTTACATCCTCTACGTCAAAGCTTCACACACATTTGAATTTTAGAGAATGTAACTATGTAACAGTAGTTCGGTAAAGTACATTTTACTGATCAGAATTCACTGAATCTCCCAAAGGCAAGAAATAACATTAGAATTGGAAATTGATTCCAGTCTTTGCCACCTACTCTATGATTTGTAAATTAATTTCTCTCAGCCTTAGTTTTTCATCTGTAAAATGGGTATAAAAGTAGAAACTACTTTTTCTAAAAACTCAGACACTATGAATGAAAAATATAAACACAATGCCTGGCATAGAGTGAGGATTCAGTAAATCTTAATGATACATAAGCAAATAAAGGCCTTGGTTAGGATTCCCCTAGAAGCAGACCCCGAGACAAGCATGTGGGTGCAAGGACCTTGGGAAGTAATCTCAGGAAGCCATGTTGAGAGAATGAGAAGGGGAGACACAGAAGAAAGAAAAGCCAAAAAAGGGACACATTGGCATGTGGGGCACAATCTTACTGGGCACCCTCTGAGTAGGGCCAGATTAACCAGTAAACACAGTATGCACCAGTTCATAGTAAGCAAGTTACACACAGGCTGAATTGTGCTTACTTATTAGTCTGTAGTGCACAATTTCACCATAAAAACCCGGTGAAATTGTGTGCTACAGATTAGTAAGTAAGCACAATTCAGCCCGTGCGTACCTTGCTTATTGGGTAATCCAACCCTGCCTCTGAGAGACTGTGGGGAACCTTCTTCCGAGTTGTCCCATTGGGACCACTTCTGTCCCTGTCCTGGTGAAGTCAGCTCTTAATGGGGTTACCTCCCTGGTAGGCGCTTGCCGGGATCAGGGAATACCCTCAGGCACAGACTCTGGAGGCAACAGCTGTGAATGGAACTGTGGTGGATGACTTAGATGATAAAGCAAGGGGATATGATTAAGAAATGGACAGTATCTTCTACCATAAAGAAAACCAACAAACATATATAATACTAGAGCCTCTTTTATCCTACTTCGATTACACAAATTCTAATCAACAAGTATTTCTATCCCATAGGAATTGTTAACCGTACACTTTATGAGCATCTGAAGAGGTTGTCACATCCAAATCTGGTCATTTATTTTTATAATTAGCATTATTGTAAGTAATAATGATGTTGCTAAAACCAGCCTCAGTTGCCTTGAAATGTTCCGGTGTGATAGGAGTAACTGGTTTATGTGACTCAGCTTATGTCGGTTTTGAGTAACAAACTCTTAAATGCCTTGGATATTAGACGAAGTTTCCCACTGGATTCTTTTTTAAAAAACTTCCCAAGTTTTACTTCTATGACAGGAGTTCAACACTGAGTTTTTGCTCATAGAAGTTGTGTAAACTACTGGGACTAATGTTTTTATGTAATAGAAATTCAAGTAAAACACCAATGAAAAAAAGCAGAGCGAAAGAAAAGTCATTTTAACATCACTTCCAGTCAGAGGGCCCTACGCAATTAAAAGCTCCAATATCTATCTAAAGCATGAAGGCCATTGTAGGCAAAGGAGCTATGTTGGGCCCTTGCCCTCAGTAAGGATGCTGGCCAGCCATTTAAATAGATACACTCTGACAGCAACCTCCTGCAACGGGTCAAGGGGCCTCTAACGAAGGAGGTCCACGTGGTAAGGAGTAGGCTCAACAATTTCCCTTCAGTGGGGCTGTGGGTGGGGAGTTATCCTTGGCCTTTACGGGACAGAAAAGTGTTTCAATCTACCAATTGGCTACAGAAACTTTTCTGTGTGATCTTCAGGACTCAGAGGTGATTTTCAAGTGCATCTTTAGCCATGTCCAGTCTGGACTGGATTACTTAAGAATCAATAATTTAGAATTTACAGCAAAGGAGAAAGGATTGGCTGTGGGGTATGGGGAAACTAACATTTATTGATTCAATAGTATATCATTGAAAGTGTCCTACATGTTTAAAATATTATCACATTTAATTATCAAAACAATCTTGGATATGAATTTATATGACAACTTTACACACAGACAGAATACCTAAAATTTAGAAAAAAGCAAAGTGAATGCCTCTCATCTGAGAGTCAAGATCCCTGTAATGCTTTGTGATACACTCTTTTTCCTCTTTGTGTGTGTGTGTGTGTTTGTGTGTGTATGCATGTGTGAGCATATATATGAATATGTGTGTGTGTGTGTTTTAACTTTATCTACATTATATTCAGCATAATCTGGAGCTTGAATTCTGGCTCCGCCATGTACCAGCTGTGTGTCCTTAGGTAGATTTCTTAACATCTCTGTGCTGTTTTCACTTCAGTATTAAACTTCCCCTCATCTTAGAAAGAATGCACTTTAACAGAGTAATTTAGTGAAAATGTTTGCTTCTCTTGCAAGGCTGCATTTACATTTTAAAGGTATATCTAATTAACTCAAATCTATTCTTGGTAGAATGCTTGTGACTTAAGTGGGGAGCATTTTTAGAACTGCCTCCATCTTCCAGGTTCTAAAAGGAGCAGGAAAAATTCTGGCAGGTCATGGACCCCTGTTTTAGCTCAGCTCATTGTTAGCACCTGTAAGTATTCTCTGGGTATATGGTTATTTCTCTAGCCCCTACTTTTATTAATTATGTTTTTGTGTATGCATGTGCCAAATTCTCCCTTGTTAATATCCTAGAGTAGGTATCCTGGAGTAGGTAGAAGGCTAGTAATTTAAGAATGGATTTTTTAAAAGAACATTTGAAGATACTCCTTGTAATATATAGAATTTGTTTGAAGCCCATTTTAGGAGAGATTTACAAAATGTTTAGATTCTTCTGCCAGGAAAAAAATGAGACATAGATCTTCTAGAAACACTCTTTCATCATGAATACTAATGGCTAAAAAAAAAAATCTTATTTTAAGTGAATGTAACATGTGCCTTTGCTTTTCTATTTCCCTGGGTGCTTTGCCTGATTAGAAAAACTCACCAACCTTTGATTACAGTCATGATTCTCAATTTATCTTCTGCTCTGTAAATCATTTTAGAGAGGTGTTGATTAGAACAAGTGTTCTCAAACTTCTAGACTCAGCATCATTTCTGTACAGCAGGTTCCCTGCAGACATCGTCTTTACTAGCCCTTGCAAGCGGGGTGGGGGGAAATGGAAGGAATTTATCTTGCTCTTGATGATAATTCAGTGGTTAACTCATGTCCCAAGACAATAGCATGTAGAGCTACCTGCAGGTCACTAGACAATGAAGAATACCTAAGACCTTCCAAACTAAGCTGGTTGGGATGCTCTTACATTGTATAGGTTCTCTTTCTCTCCCTAACTCTGACATGGTATTGTTTTATTGCACCCCGTCAGTTATTACACACTTGTTACATTCTTTTGTATTGGTTGGTTCACATATTGGTTTTTCCAGTTAGATTGAGAACTTCTGTGTTTTACTGACCGTCTTATCCCCACCAACTAGTTGCTAAAGAACATATACTAGAAGGTGCTGAATGTTACGCTAAATGAATTATGCAAAGAAGGAAGAGAGGGAGAGAAAAAGTGAGAGAGGAGGGGAGGAAGAAGAAAGAAAGGAAGAGGCGAGGGGAGGGAGGAAGGGAGATACTTCCATTCATCTCACTAATTCCACTCTGAGAATCACACTTTTACTTTCCACTCCTCTATTCTACCTGGAGTAGAAAGGTGCATGTCAAAGAGGCTCTTGGGGCTGTAGTAGAGTATTGACGTCAAAGCAAGCTACTTGAACCGCTTCGTTCAGGTGGTTTGACCCCCTGCTAATAGTTTGCATTTCCACCCCAGATATACTGAGTGAGAATCTACACTTTAACAAGATCCCCAGGTGATTCTTATGTATGCATTAGATGCACCTGGGGATACATAAGAAGCACCTGGGGATCTTGTTAAACTGTAGATTCTGATTCAGTGTATCTAGGGTGGAAAATACAAATTCTCAGCAGGAGATTGAACTGGAATGAATCAATTTGAAGCCTTGGGTCAAAGGCATAAGTGGAGGCCAGATCATGTAAGGCCTTGTGGGCAATTTTACAGACTTTGGCTGAGTGAGAGCAAATGCAGGATTTTGAGCAGAGAAGTGACATAATTTGATGTCTATTTTAAAAGGTTCATTCTGTTGCTTTGCAAATAGACTGTAATGGGGCACTTACAGATGCACGTAGGCCTGTTAGGAAGAAATTACAGGAATTGGGGCTACAGAAGATGGGATCTCTAATAAGGATGGTGGCAATGGAGGTGGTGAGAAGTATGGGATTCAGAATATATTCTTAAGGTAGAAACAAAAAAATTCCTGATGGATAACTCCAGGGATTTTTACCTGAATCACTAGAAGGATGGTGTTTTCATCAGCTGAGACAGAAAGCTCTGGGTAAAGCTGGTGAGCAGGGAGGTGATGAATTCAGTTTAGGTCACATCCAAGATGAATGTTAAGTAGGCAGTTGATTATGAGTCTGGCATTTGAGAGTCATTGACAAATCGTGAGTCATTAACATATACAAGTTACTCAAAACCATGAGGTTGGATAAGATCAAAAAGGAATGAGTATGCATAAATAAGAGAAGATTGAACACTGAGACACTCCAAAACAATTAGAATAGTGATTCCTTTCCTCTTGAGTTAAAGTTTTCTCCACTTCTGTTGTTCAAAGGAGAAACCACATTTATTAAAAATTTTATATGCAATAAAAGTGAAACAGCAATGGAAGAAGTCTTTTTAAGCACTAGGATGATTTGGTGCTGAATGCAAGGTGATTAAAGCTCACAAATATGTACTTAAAATAAGGGCGTCACTGCTAGACAAGAGGTTATAAGTGTTCCTATTTGAAAAAGCAGCCTGGCTGGGCTGTCAAAACTAACTTTGAATAAATGGGACTGAAAAAATTGAATAAATGCAACCACAAGTATTTATAAAAGTCTACTCTACCAGCCCCATCCTCTTCCAATAAAAAGAAGCTATTGGCATTCCAGCCTCATTACAGGTAATTATCTTGATGCCTCAATTACTGTCTGCAAGCCAATGACTCTCAAATTTATTACGTTCCACTTAGACTTCTCCTCTGAGCCCCAGACTCATATATCTAAGTGCCTACTTGATCGCCCCACTTTAGATAACTAAAAGGCATCTCAAATACAATATGTCTGATATTAACTTCATGAGCTTAATCCTAAATCTGCTCTTTCTCCTGTATGGGAGCACCAGTTATTTACTTCTTAAGTAAAGAAATCTAACACTGATTTGTTTACATAAGCCAGAAACCCAGATATCTTCTTTAACACCCACCTTTCCCTTACCTCCATGTGTAGTCTAATGCCGAGTCCTATTGATTTATCCCATTGATTGGCAATTCTTTTTTTCTTAAAATGTAAGATACTAAGTATTTTAGACTTTATGAGACGTAACAGTCTCAGTCACAACTACTTCACTCTGCTGTTGTAGCCAGAAAATACTAATAAATGGGTGTGGCTGTATTCCAGTAAAGCTTTATTTACAGCAACAGACAGCCAACCCACGGGCTGTACTTTTCAGACCCCTGATTTAACCTTTCAAATCAGTCTCCATTCTATTTCCTTTGCAAACACCTTACTCTAATTGATCATCATTTCTATCTTAAGCTCTTAAAAGTGCTCTTAGGAGACTTGTCTATCCACATCCACTCTTGAAATTTCCCAATTTCAATTGTTCCTTTCATGACAGTTAGAATTTTTTTTTTTTTTAATGCAAATCTGATTAAGTCAAACCGTGGCTTAAAATCTTCAGAATTGCCACTATTACGAAGATGAAATCTTCAATGTGACATTACCCAGGGATGGATTACCCAATAAGCAAGGTATGCACGGGCTTACTTGTGCTTATTTACTAATCTGTAGTACAAAACTTTATGTGATGAAACCCTTGTGAAATTGTGCAATACAGATTAGTAAGTAAACACAATTAAGTCCATGCATACCTTGCTTACTATAACCCTGTGTGTACCTTGCCTACAGCTTAATCTACCCCTGAATGTGATCCATAAGTCTTACATGATCTCATCCTTGCCTAGGTCTCCTCCCTCACGCCAAACTGGTTGTATTTAGTGTCCTAGATATACTAACCTCCAATTGGCCATGTTCCCTCCTACCTCAGGACTTTTGCACATGCTGTTTCTTCTGCTCAGGCTGTCTTTTCTCAGCCTTGATCTAGTTGACTCTGTATAAGTTCTGGAAGGAAAAAGAAAGGATACTCCTATTGAATTCGGAAAATAAATCAATGAAGGGGTTACATTGGACCCAACATGTCGGGGCACCCAGGGAATAACAATATCTATAGATGGAGCTAGGGAGGAGGGCCACATGGCGGGAAATGTGGTTGTGGGGATGGGATGTATATAGCCACTGTGAGAACAGGAGAACCAAAGCTGGCAGTAAGCAGGGGAAGAAATACCCAGATCCCTCTCTCCTCCTACTCTCCATTCTCCTGTTGGTGCCTCCCATGGACTGAAACCAACCAGAAACCAGAGGACAGGTCCTCTTCTTGTATGCTGTCACAACAACATTTTGCTTTATAACACTCTTCATGATTGTAATGTCTTTTTATTTTCAGGACTATTAGACTAAATATGTCTCTCCTCCCCACTATTATAAAAACTCATGAAAAGGTTTACACACAGAAATAAACAATCTTTGATGGTTACGAGAGAGGGATGGGTAGGGAAGGAAAAACACTAACTAGACCATAGATAAGTGGTAACTTTGATGAAGGGTAAGACAGTACACGCTACTGGGGAAGTCAGCACAACCTGTCCAAGGCAAAGTCATAGAAGCTTCATAGACATATCCAGACTCCCTGAGGGATTGAATTACTGGGCTGAGGACTGGGGACCATGGTCTCAGGGGACATCTAGCTCACTTGGCATATCATAGTTTATAAAGAAAATGGTTTACATTCTACTTCGGTGAGTAGCATCTGGGGTCTTAAAAGATTGTGAGTGGCCATCTAAGATACTCCACTGGTCTCACCCTGTCTGAAGTGAGGGAGAATGAAGAAAACAAAAGGCACAAGGGAAAGACTAGCCCAAAGGACTTAATGGACCATAACTACCACAGCCTCTACCAGACTGAGTCCATCACAACTAGATGATGCCTGGCTACCACCACTGACTGCTCTGCCAGGGTCCTGGACAGAGCTGGAGAAAAATGTAGAACAAAATTCTGACTCACAAAAAGGAACAGGCTTACTCATCTGACAGAGACTGGAGAAACCCCAAGAGTATGGTCCCTGGACACCCTTTTTACTCAGTAATGAAGTCACTCCTGAGGTTCACCCATCAGCCAAAGATTGGACAGGCCTATAAAACAAAATGAGACTAAATGGGCACACAAGCCCAGGGGTAAGGATGAGAAGGCAGGAGGGGACAGGAAAGCTGGTAATAGGGAACTCAAGGTAGAGAAGGAGAGAGTGTTGACATGTAGTGGGATTGGCAACCAATGTCACAAAACAATATGTGTATTAATTGTTTAATAAGAAACTAATTTGCTCTGTAAAACTTCATCTAAAGCATGATAAAAAAAAATGAAAAAAAAACATATTTCTCTCTTCCTCTTAGAATCCATGCTCCATGATATGAAAGAATGTACCTGTTTTGCTTACAATTATATCTCTAAATCCAATCCTAGGCTTGGCATATTGAAGTAACTCAATTAAATGATTGAAGGAAAGAAAAAAATACTAATGAATGAACAAATGAACTTTTTTTCAATTTACTCACTCCTCAGTTATTCCCACTCCCCGAACCATGCTGGTGTCCACTAGCTTCTGGCAGCAGTTTTGTCTCTGACCCACTTACCAAGTCCCTTGCTAGACACATGGACCTAAGAACAGAATTTGACTTTGACCAATTTTGACAATTGGCCCATCCTAGGACATTCTCTATTCTCCCGTTTCTACCTCATCTGGATGGAGGTCAGATAACATCCCATATGCCAAATGACAAACTGCAAAAGTTAGTAGCAGTTTAAAAGAAGATGACATATCACTTTGAGGGCACTGGTGGATCAGTGGTCAAATTCTCACCTTCCATGGAGGAGACCCAAGTTTGATTCCAGCTCAACGTAACTCAAAGGCAGCCAATATCCCTTTGTCAGGGGAGACTTGCCTGTTGCTATGATGCTGAAGAGGTTTCAGTGGAGCTTCCAAACTAAGATGGACTCGGAAGAAAGGTCTGGTAGTTTACTTCCAAAAATCAGTAATGAAAACGCTTTGGATCACAAAGGTCCAATCTCATTGTGTATGGGGTCACCATGAATCAGGGGTGACTTGAGGGCAGCTAACAACAACAACATAAGACTTTAACATGTTAGCTTTACATACTTTTCTTTCCTTAGGAAATTTCTCATCTTTGCTCAAAGTAAAAGCTTCTTTGGTCTCTCAAGTTGACGTCCGCTCAGGTTCTACTTGGTCCAGTCCTACATTCTCATTTCTATTTCAGGGTCGTTCAATAGGCTTGGCATATTTAAAAAATAAGTTTTTCACATTAAAAAAAAAATCTTTTTCTTTCCATTCAAATTTGTGAAAAAATAAAATGTTTTATAAGGTATTAGGTACTTTTAGCATATTTACTCAATTCAAAGATTTATTTTCTAAGATTGGAGTTAGGATTCTTTTTTTTTATCATGATAAAGTCAATAACAATAGAATCTCATTGCACAAACCATAAAGTACAGTTCTGTATTAAGTATCTTGACATTCACTAAATGCCAGCAGGCACTGCTCAGATTTTGAAGGATCCATTAAAGAAAACTCAGCATAAGCGTAGCTAGCTAGTCAAGATACTAACAGACTTATTGCTGGATGTTTAATAAAAATGTTAGAAAATATATTAACACAAAGGGATTTCTTTGGAAATATATGCCTATGAAAATGTAAGCTTCAAAAATTTTACTGTAAACTCTATTATCTGACATGCTTCATCAGATATTTTATTTCTCAGAGAACGGCTATAAATACTATTTAAGATTTGCCAAATTTCCACATTAGGTTATAATAAAATGACTTAATGAAACATGGTGTTAAATATAATTTAGTGTCTCACTGATGGTTTGGAAGGCACTCAGAATCATGTCTAGCTCCCATGTCAACCTCAAAAATGTTAATCACCTTGAACCAGAGTAGCCATTTAATAGTTGAGAAATAGCTATCACCAGTTGGTATTTAAAGACTCATTGCTCTGGTTAATAATGGTTCAGGGAGAAGAAGTATTCATTTACTTGATTTCAAACCACTTTAAATTTAAAAAAAATATATGGCAGGTATAATTTTATCAGAAAATATATGGATTTAATTTTATCAGTAAAATAAATTAATTGAAAGAATCTATCACAAACCATAATATGAAAGCATACTTAACCACCTGGAGCCTGTACTCCTATAAAACAAAACTTTCTACCTTTTCTCTTATGTTTACATGGGATTAAGTTCAGTTTGTTTTCTAAAACCAGATCCTGGCATCCTTAAAACTCTTGTTATATGCTATAATAATGTTTTATTTCTGACACACCAAATTTTTTATTCTAGTTGTCTTTTTTTTTAAATAACTTTATTGATATATAATTCAAATACTCTACAATGCGCCCATTTAAATGGTACAAATCAGTGGTTTTTAGTATATTCACAATTGTGAAACCATCACCACAGACAATTTTAGAATATTTTCATCTCTCCAAAAAGAAACTCCATATCATTAGCAGTCACTTCCATTTTACCACTAAGCTACTCCATCTCCAGACAACCGCAAGTCTCTATAGATGTGCCTGTTATGGACATTTCATACCAATGGAATCATACAATATGTGGTCCTTTGTGACTGATTTCTTTCACTTAGCATAATACTTTCCCGATTTATCCTTGCTTGTACCATACATCAGTACTTCATTCCTTTTATGGATGAATAAAATTCCATTGTATGTATCTACCACATTTTATTCCATTTATCAGTTGATGGACATGTAGGTTGTTTCCACCTCTTGGCTATTATGAATAATGCTGTTATGAAATCTGTGTACAAGTTTTCGTGTGGACATGTTTTCATTTCTCTTGGGTATGTACCTAAGATTGGAATTGCTAGATCATGTGTAAGTTTATGTTTAACTGTTTGATGAACTGCCAGATTATTTTCTTAAGTGGCTACATCACTTTACATTCCCACCAGGAGCAGATTATACAATAGGCAGTGGTTCTTACCTTACTTACCAGATCATCTGTAGTGAAAAGTTTCACATTTTTTCACCACATCAAAGATTCTGCTTCTAGGTATGGCTGGCATCTCCCTATCCCAACCCCACAGAACCTTCCTACAGAATCAAAGCCTCTTTTCAAATTTACAGTTCCTGACAGGGGTGGATTACTTGTGCTTACTTACTAATCTGTAGCGAACAGTTTCACATGGGTTTCACCACGTGAAATTGTTCACTACAGATTAGTAATTAAGCACAAATAAGCCCATGGTGCTTACCTTGCCTGTTGGATAATCCACCCCTGATTCCCACCAGCAGTGTATGAGTGTTACAATTTCTCCACATTCTCCCCAATATTTGTTATTATCTGTGTATTTCACTGTTGCCATCCTACTGGGTGTGATGTGATATCTCGTGATTTTGATTGGCATTTCCCTAATGGCTAAAGATGTTGAGCATTTTTCCGTGTGCTTATTGGCCATTAATAGATGTTCTTTGGAGAAGGGTCTATTAGACACTTTGCCCATTTTAAATTGGGTATTTATCTTTTGATTATAGAGCTGTATGATTTCTTTATATATGCTATATAAGCCCTTTATCATATACAAGATTTACAAAAATTTTCTCCTATTCTATAGGTTGTCTTTTCACTTTCTACTAGTTAATTTTTCATTTTGGTTAAATGCTTTTTAATCTCCTGAATTTCCATTTTTTTATTATGCTTTGGGTGAAAGTTTACAGCTCAAGTTAATTTCTTATTCAAAAATTTATACACATATTATTTTCTGACATTGGTTGCAATCCTCACAATGTGACAGCATGCTCTGCCTTTCTACCCTGGGTTCCCAGTGTCCCTTTGTCCAGTTCCTGTCTCTTCCTGACTTTTCATCTTGCTTTTCTGGGCAGGAGTTGCCCATTTGGTCTCATGTATTTGAACTTAGAAGCACACTCCTCATGTGTATTATTGTTTGTTTTATAGGCCTGTCTAATCTTTGTCTGAAAAGTGCACTTTGGGAGTGGTTTCGGTTCTGAGTTAGCACAGTGTCCAAGGGCCACAGTCTCAAGGGCTCCTCCTGTCTCTGTCAGACCAGTAAGTCTGGACTTTTTTTATGAATTTGAATTCTGTTCTACATTTTTCTTGAGTTCTGTCCAGGCCTCTCTATTGTGATTCTTGTCAGAGCGGTCGGTGGTGGTAGCCCAGCACCATCTAGTTCTTCTGGTCTCAGTATGGTGGAGGATCTGGTTCATGTGGTCCTTTAGTCCTTTGGGCTAGTATTTCCTTGTGTCTTTGATTTTCTTCATTCTCCTTTGCTCTGGACAGGATGGGACCAATCGATGCATCTTAGATGGCCTCTTGCAAGTTTTTAAGACCCCAGATGCTACTCACTGCAGTGGGATGTAGAACATTTTCTTTATGAACTATGTTATGCCAATTGACCTAGATGTTCCCCAAGACCATGGTCGCCAGGCCCCAGCCCCAGCAACTCAGTCCTTCAAGGTGTTTGGATCTGTCTAGGAAATTTCTATGCCTTTGCTTTGGTCAAGTTGTGCTGACTTCCCCTATATTGTGTGTTGCCTTTCCCTTCACCAAAGTTGACACTTGTCTACTATCTAGTTAGTGATGCCCCCTTCCCCTCCCTCCCCACCCTTGTAACCATCAAAGGATGTTTTTTTCTCTTTGTAAACCTTTTCTTGAATTCTTATAATAGTGGTCTCATACAATATTTGTCCTTTAGTGACTGTCTTATTTCACTCAGCATAATGCCCTCCGGATTTATCCATGTTGTGAGAAGTTTCACGGATTCATCATTGTTCTTTATTGTTGTGTAGCATTCCATTGTGTGTATGTACCATAATTTGTTTATCCATTCATCTGTTAATGAGCATTTAGGTTGTTTCCATCTTTTTTGCTATTGTGAATAGTACTGCAATGAACATGGGTGTGTATATGTCTATTCCTGTGACAGCTCTTATTTCTCTATAGTATATGCCTAGGAGTGGGATTGGTGGATCATAAGATATTTTATTTCTTGCTTTTTAAGGAAGCACCATATTGTTTTCCAAAGTGGTTGTACCATTTTACATTCCCACCAGCAGTGCATAAGAGGTCCAATCTCCCCACAACCTCTCCAACATTTGTAATTTTGTGATTTTTGGATTAGTACCACTATTGTTGGGGTGAGATGGTATCTCACTGTAGTTTTGATTTGCATTTCTCTAATGGCTAATGATCACGAGCATTTCCTTATGTGACTGCTGGCCACCCGAATGTCATCTTTGGTAAAGTGTCTATTCATATTCTTTGCCCATTTTTTAATTGGATTATTTGTCTTGTTGTTATTGAAGTGTTGAAGTAATTTCTAGATTTTAGAGATTAGACCCTTGTCAGATATGTCATAGCCAAAAAAATTTTCCCAGTCTGTAGGTTCTGTTTTTACTCTTTTGGTGAAGTCTTTTGATGAACGTAGGTGTTTGATTTTTAGGAGATCCCAGTTATCTAGTTTCTCCTGGTGTTTGTGCATTGTTGGTTATGATTTGTATACTACTTATGCCATGTATTAGGGCTCCTAGTGTTGTCCCTATTTTTTCTTCCATGATCTTTATCATTTTAGATTTTATATTTAGGTCTTTGGTCCATTTTGCGTCAGTTTTTGTGTATGGCGTGAGGTATGTGTCTTGTTTCTTGTTTTACAGATAGACATTCAGTTATGCCAGCACCATTTGTTAAAGAGACTGTCTTTTCCCCATTTAAAGGATTTTGGCCCTTTGTCAGATATCAACTGCACATAGATGGATGGATTTACATCTAGGTTCTCAACTCTGCTCCATTATTCTATGTGTCTGGTCTATGTACCAGGCTGTTTTGACAACCATGGCTATATAATAAGTTCTAAAATCAGCTGGCATGAGGCCTCCCACTTTGTTCTTCTTCTGCAGTAATGCTTTATTTATCTGGGGACTCTCCCCTTTCCATATAAAGTTGGTGATTTTTTTCTCCATTTCATTAAAGATTGCCTTTGGAATTTATTGATATTCTTTATTTGATGAGACACTGTCATCAAAATTTCATTTACTTCTGCAAGTCTGGTTCCTTTTAGTTCTTTGAACATTCTTATAATGACTGCTAGGTAGTATCTTAATCATTGTTTTTGTGTTTTCTTTCCCGAGGCATTCATTTTCTTCCTCGTATTTCATGGAAGTAATTATGGGATAAGAAAGTTATGCAATAACATGGTAAGACACATTAAATGATTGTCATAGTCACTTGGATGTGATAATTTTTGATTTTTTTGGTGATGTCTTTATTCTTTTCCCTTTCCCCTGGAAATACTGATCCCTAGTTTTTTTGTTATTGTTAGCTGCTGGCGGGTTGATTCCAACTCGTACCAACCCCATGTATGCAGAGCAGAACTGTTCCATAGGGTTTTCAAGGCTGTGACCTTTTGGAAGTAGATAGCCAGGCCTGTCCTCCAAAGCACCTCTGGGTAAATTTGTGATTTTTTAAGGGAAAAATAAACTTTAGAATTCATATGAGATAATTTGAGTAATGATAAGAAGAATATCTTTTAGACTTCACTTACTGTATGTTATACATATATATTATGTATACATATACAATACAAATTAAATCCAATATGTTATATACACATTAAATACACTATGTATGTACTGTAAATACAATACGTAAATATTTACATACATATTTAATATGTGTATTAAATACAATCATCTTTCATTTGTATTGTGTATGTGCTATTTCCAACATGCATACAAACTAAATCAAACTTTTTAAATTGCATTTTAGATGAAGGTTTACAGAGCAAACTAGTTTCTCATCAACAATTAACACATATATTGTTTTGTGACATTGTTTGCCAATTCAACAACATGTCAACACTCTCCCCTTCTAGACCTTGGGTTCCCCATTACCAGCTTTCCTGTCCTTTCCTGCCTTCTCGTCCTTGCCCCTGGGCTGGTGTGCCCAGTTAGTCTTGTTTTGCTTTATGGGTCTGTCTAATCTTTGGCTGAAGGGTGAACCTCAGGAGTATATTCATTACTGAGCTATAAGGTTATCTAGGGGCTGTACTTTCAGGGTTTCTCCACTGTCAGACCGGTAAGTCTGGTCTTTTGTGTGTGTGTGTATGTGTGTGTGTGTCTGTGCATTAGAATTTTGTTCTACATTTTTCTCCATCTCTGTCCAGGACCCTCTATTGTGATCCCTTTCAGAGCAGTCGGTGGTGGTATCCAGGCACCATATAGTTATGCTGGACTCATTCTGGTGGAGGCTGTAGTAGTTGTGGTCCATTAGTCCTTTGGACTAATCTTTCCCTTGTGTCTTTGGTTTTCTTCATTCTCCCCTGCTCCAGACATGGCGGGACCAGTGAAGTATCTTAGACGGTTGCTCACAATAAATCAAATTTTCTTGTTCAGGTTTTCTAATTCCAGGTTTAAGTTTCAGTGAAATTTTGGCTCATGCTAGGTGATGCTAAAGTCAGTGAAAAGGGACCACATTGTATAAGGTCAAAATTACTTTGAATATCTTTTAAGCACTTAAGTACTATCCCTTCCATGTAATACAGCTGTGTGGTCCTGCATAAACATTAGTGTATATATTTTTAATAGCATCCAACGAACTGGTTGTATTGTGCTTAGGAGCTATATAATAATGAAAAAATGGGTTTGGTTTGATTATTTTTGAGAGGCATGCACAGGATGACTATTCATTGGCTGAATGGGCATATGATGTGATCCCACCAAGTATGAGTCTTGACTGCAATGGTCAGAGGTGTCATAAGGAAGTGTGGGGTGACTGTGAAAATGGCAACACCAGTTTGAGTTATTTTATGCAGCTTAAATATATTTAAAAGGCTTAACAGGTCTTTTCTGTAATGATTCCCTGTTCTTCTCGGACCCAAACCATTTAAACATTGGGAAGACAAGTTGAGAGCTCTTCCTCTCAGCTCCTCTTTGGCTTTGCTGCTGAGTTTTAACAAGCCATTCCATTCACTTTTTTCATTGACTATATTTACTCTATCTTGTAGTGAGATCACAACCTTTTCATAACTGTCTAGAGGGGTCAATCATGATGATAGTTTTCATCTATCTTCTAATCATGGCAATGAATAATAATGTAATCAATGTTTGAAAGTGCTTTGTTTTCTTGGATACCAGACTATTGAAGTATAAATTTCTTTTTTTGAAAAGCGAGCTCATATCGCTGAAGGATGATAGAATGGCAACACCTTAAAGCATCTAGGGAAGAAACTTCTTTATGCACTCAAGTCCTTTTTGAGTGGGGAGAGCATGAACAGTTTGACATATCTAAGGTATAGATGGTGCTTACATACCTACAGACAGAAGAGGGAGTGTCATCCCAGATAATTTGTGTTTAAATCTAGCGTTTATGTTGATTAAAATGCTAGGCACATTACTCGATTTGTTACACTTTGTCAATTAATGTTTATTGGTGGCATGAGCAGCAGCTTTAGATAATGACATGAGGAACAAATGGATATTGGATGAATGGAGCATTCCTGGAGGACAAATCCAGAGGCACTGTGTCTCCCACAGTTAGATTAGAGAAAGTGATAGAAAATGTGTTCTTTTGAGAGTGGCAAGGAAGTAAAAGTAGCACATTCGAGTCTGTGGTCTGAACCTCAACATTTGAAAACTCAAAAGCCTTTAAGGGCCAAACAAATGCTATTCGTGTATGATGCAACCAAGTGCTGGGGGCACAAGAGTGGGCATGTGGAAAACTGCAGTGGTGTGCTCTATTTAAAGCCATTTCTATTCTGATGTTTAAAACATTCGAAAAAAACAACACACATCTGCAGGCCTTTGAGTTATAAATTTCTGAACTCTGGGTATATTGCTATCGTTGTTGTTAGGTTCCATCGAGTTGGTTCCAACTCATAGCAACCCTATGGACAACAGAACGAAACACTGCCTGGTCCTGCACCATCCTCACAACTCAGTCCTGTAATATCCTCGCAATTGTGGCTATGTTTGAGCCCATCATTGCAGCCACTGTGTCAATCCATCTCGTTGACGGCCTTCCTCTTTTTCTGTGGGCGTTGATTGTGGATCCAAGCAAAATGAAATCCTTGACAGCTTCAATCTTTTTTCTGTTTATCATGATGTTGCTTATTGGTCTAGTTGTGAGAACATTTGTTTTCTTTATGTTGAGATGTGATCCATAATGAAGGCAGTAGTCTTTGATCTTCATCAGTAAGTGCTTCAAGTCTTCTTTGCTTTCCACAAGCAAGGTTGTTGCTGCTGTTGTTGTTGCCATTAAGTCAGCTCTAACTCATGGCAACCTTATGTATAACAGACCGGAACGCTGCCTGGTGCTGCACCATCTTCATTACCATTGGATATTTGCGTCCATATTTGTGGCCATTGTGTCAGTCATCTCACTGAGGGTATCCTTTGTTTTCACTGACCCTTTGTTTTACCAAACATGGATTTTTCTAGCAATTTGTCTTCCCTGATGACATGTCCAAAGTACATAAATAAATATGCCAAAGTAAATAAATACATGAGTCTTAAAATCATAGAGATTTCATATCATAACCATGAAGCTACACAATCTGATTTCCTAAATTTATTTACATTTCCTTTTCAACTTTGTCGTATAGTTCTATTTCATATAAGTGCAATATACCTCTTGTGATAGAATCTACCCCCAAAATTTGATGGTCCTCTATCTGGCCTCTTGTTCCCACTCCTTCTTTGAAAGTCCTGACATCCTCCCCTAATTCCTGCAAATTTATTTTTGCTAGGACTGGATCTTAATGCCAATGTATTTCACAACATCTCAGATTGGCCTCCCTGTAGCTCTGCTGATACTGACATATGATGATATATCAGGATTCCACTGCAGTGTCTGCACTACCTCCTCCATTTAGACCCCTTTCATATTAGTTCTAGCCCACAATTAGCCAGAGTTCACCTCTACCTTGAATTCACTAAAAGACTGCATGGGTCCAATTCTTACCCATCTCAGTCATTCCCAGCTCCAAGTGAGGCAATTCCCTCTGTGCTCATTGCTTTGGACCATAATGTTCTACCCCAAGTCACTGTAATTCCCAGCATTAGAGTGAGTCACATCCTGGAATTAAGGCATTCTGTTCCAAAGTAAACATGTTACCTAGGAGAGCTGGCACGTTAAGTTGTCATTGCCCATCAACGTCATGGTTGTATCAGAATGGTAATTATCCAGTCACTAATAAGACCCTGGAGGGATAAAGGACAGATGTGTTTCACAGACTGATGCATTTTCTATTTGGAAAGTTGCTTAGACATAATTTAGTCCTACTATATGTGGTACACAAATCTCTACTTAACAACCCTAACCTGGTTCTCCAGACTCAAGCTGAACATTTTTTTATGATACAGAATGCTTTAGAGTCTATCTGTATTTGAGGAGTCTAGTGGTTTGATTCATTATCTTTAACTTCAAAGCTGCCTTTCTGTAACCAGTTTATCTCCCTGAAAGAGCCTAGACAAAATTATATTCAACAAATTTTATTGAGCACTTGCTATCTGCCTAGAACAGTGCTGGTGCTGGTCACACCAAGAGCCACAAAGCTTGACCCTAGTCTCTAGGAGATTATATCTGTTGGAGTGTAATAGTCAAGTATAAGACAATATGGTTGGACACTCATTCAGTTGTGTGACAGTTGTTTCCCTTACAAATAAGCTTCACACATTCCTATCACGATTCTGTTTGATTATCTTTCTCTCTCTTTCTCTCTGAAAGACTCCAAACATCAAAACTATTTTGAGACCAGTTTGGGCTTCTTTCATGATGAACTAGTTAGGAGATAATTTACCCAGCTTGTCTTGATTATGCCACAGAAGCTAAGTGATGAAATTAGATTCTGAAAAGAATAAACAGAAATATTAAGCATATCAAAAAAGGCATCTGTTGAATCTGGGGATGCTGTGAAAATAAAGGACTTTCTCAGAGGCACTCTGGAAATAGGATTTTAATGGGACTGGTTATTTTTCTGTAAGGCCAAAGTTGGGGTGGTTGTTCTATCCAGTCTATAGCAAACAGGCTTAATTTTTGTTGACTTGGACACAAAGAAAGAATGTTTTCCATTTAAAAATGTGTTTTTCTATGTAAAAACCAAGCAATAGAAGCATTCAGTAGGTATATTTATGCCCACTGCTCTGGTTATGTACATTTTCTGTAAATCTAAATTATAAATAATCCCTTACAGTGCAGAAGCAGGTGCAATGTAAGTATGGAGAGCTACTGCAATGATAGCTGTTACTTTTCTAAAGCTGACTGGAAATAATATCACAGACAAACAGATGGAAAAGTACTGAGGGGAACAATAGCATTGTCCAAGTATTCTAGACCCTTAAAAGTCCTTTGGCACAATGACAACTTGAGAATGGTTATGCTTGTGACTCAGTGATCAGAAGACATTTCAGAAACAAGAATTGTATGGAATATTGAGTCAGTCACTCGGAGTGCAAACAGATCTCCTGCAATGCAGCCAAGATGTGGATACAGTAGAAGTAGCACTTCTAAAGCTAATGAGGAGGAATCGTGATGCTGGGTTAGTGTGGATTTCACATGAAAGCAAAGATGTCAATTATTTGTACATTTTTTTTTTTTTAAGTGACTGCAGTTTACTGCCCCATCTTGATGATCCACCTTATAACCAAAGTCGTTATTCATTTTTTTGCCCAATTATTTCCTTACTATGCATATATCAGGAACCCTGTGACACAATGGTTAAGCACTCAGCTGCTAACCAAAAGTTGATGGTTCTAACCCACCCAGTGGCTCCATGGGAGAAAAGACCTGGCAATCTTCTCCTGTAAATATTACATCCAAGAAAACTCTATGGGGCTGTTCTACTCTGTTATATGGGGTTGCTATGAGTTGAAAATCAACTTGATGGCACCTAGCAACAACAAAAGCAACTTGTATATATCACTGCTACTGACTTCATCTTGAGACATTTATTAGAATAAATGAGGCATATTTTCAGGTTAGTCCCCAGATGTTACAAAGAGTTAATGTGCTCAGCTCTTAACTGAAAGTTTGGAAGTTTGAGTCCACTTAGATGTGCCTCCTGGTGGTCCAGTGTTAACAGGTTGGCTGCTAACCAAAAGGTCAGCAGTTTGAATCCACCAGCCGCTCCTTGGAGACCCTATGGGGCAGTTCTACTCTGTCCTATAAGGTCACTATGAGTCGTAATCGACTTGATGGAAACGGGTAAGAGGTGCCTCCAAACAAAGGTCTGGTGATCTACTGCTGAAAAATCAATTGATCTCTATTTGCCTGGAGCAACAAAGGAAGAAAGAGAGCCAGGAAGAGGAGGAGGATATGGAACATGTGGCTAATTGCCTCCACGAACAACTGTCTCCTTTGCCATGAAACCAGAAGAACTAGATGGTGCCCGGCTACCATTACTGAGCAGGATCAGAATCTACAGAAGAATCCTGATCAAAAGGGGGAAACTGTAGAACAGAATTTAAAATTTTAATGGACTCCAGACTTTCCAGAGCCATGGGGGCTGGATGAACCCCTGTAACTACTGCTCTGAGATAATCTTTAAACCTTAAACCAAAAATATCCCCGGAAGTCATCTTAAAACCAAACATTAGTTCAGCTTAACTATTAAAAATTTCTGCCTTGAGCATTATGCTCTTTTAGAAATTATCTATATGGGATCAAAGTGACAACAGCAACACAAAAGATTAGATAGGAACCTCAGAGGGCAGTGAGTTTATGTTAATGGGGAAAGGACAACTCATAAAAGGAGGGTGAGAATGGTTGTACAACTCAAAGAATATAATAAATGTCACTGAATTGTATGCGTAGAAACGGTTGAATTGGTGTATGTTTTGCTGTGTATATTCTCAACAACAACAAAATATTTTTTTAAAAAAAGACAGAAAATTAAAATTAAAAAAAAACCTAGAGAGCACAGTTGTACTCGGACACACATAGGGTTGCATGAATAGGAATCGACTCTATAGCAACTGGTTTTTGTTTTATCTGCTGGTTACATTTCCTAAGAGGTAGACCTTGTGACAGAATGATCCAACCCAAGGTCATTTTTGAAACTGTTCAGTTTCATCAACACTTGAACTGTTAGCATAAAATTACCTAATAACAGTCTGAAATTCATCTGATTTTTAAATAAAAATCTAAGTGTACAAAGAAAACCTTGAAAAAATAAAACTACAAAAAAAAAAATCAGAAGTTAAATCCTCAAAGGTATCTCATCCTTCTAATGTTTTTACCTTAATCTGCACACTTACTGTAATATGCTGCTATTGCTAAAACTCAGTTTGAAATCGTCTACATTGCAATTGGCTCAAAACAAGTTTTACGAGTCCAGTTGTGAAAGCGTTCTTATTAGTCCATGGTCTTTCTCGTTTTGATCCCAAAACAGAATTCTCTGGTGGGATCACCTAACTTGATTGCAAAGCTTGTCTCTAAATACAATTTTGCTCGTTTCAAAAATCAAATCCACCATCTAAAGGTCAGGGATTTTCTCGTGCAGCAGACGTTCAAAAGAACACGCCACAAGCTCTGCAGGCACTTCCCATGGGAAATTCGAAAAGGTGTTCTGAGCTCAGCAGCATCATTAGACTAAGTTACTGCTCCCCAAAGGACTACTCTGGAAGGCACCATATTGCATTTAGATGTATAGATTCTGATTTTTTTTTTTTTAAATCATACATATTACTTAGTTGTCACATCTTGTATAGTCTTTCAGTGAATGGGGGAATAAAGAAAACAACAAACTTGGCATATTCCTGTAAAAACAAACAAAGAAAATGCCTGGTGCTTTTCCATGCTGCTGTTGGTGGTGATGTCTGTGTCCCCTGTGGCTTCTAATATCGTCAAGACCCTCGGTACTTAATAAGGACAGAGACATGTCTGAGAAGCAGTGGGCATGTGACTATAATTACCCCTTTCAGACTAAGTCTGCAGTTGATATGTGTTTGTTACCTCCTAGGGAGCCAGGGATGAGCCCTGAAATTGTGTCTGTCTTCGGACATCAAAGGTCATTGTCACACTTGAAAGGCAGCCTCAGTACTTACTTTTCTTGGGAAGGCAGTACAGCGAGGTGCAGGGGTTCCCAAAAAAGACTGGGAATCAGAATCTCCTGGGGAAGAATTTTTTTAAATATAGACAGGCGGGTCTATCGCCTCTCTTTCTATATATTTATAACTGAGAGTAGGGCCTAGAATTTGGTGTTATTTAAAAGTCCCTAGCACTAGGCTGCTAACCAAAAGGTCAGTAGTTCAAACCTACCAGCGGCTCCATAGGAGAAAAGAACCGGCGATCTACTCCCGTAAAGATTACAGCCTAGAAAACACTATGAGACAGTTCTACTCTGTCCTATAGGGTCGATATGAGTTGGAATCAGTTGGACGGCATACTTTAACAACAAGAACAACATTATTAGCGAGACTATGGGAGCAGTCTTGCCTTTCATGTAAGAGACCCAGGTTTTATTCCTGGCCAATGTGCCTCATGCACTGCCACCACCGTCTGGCAGTAAAGGTTTTTGTGTTGCTATGAAGCTGAACAGGTTTCAGGGGAGCTTCCAGACTAAGACAGACTAGGAAGTAAGGCCTAGCAATCTACTTCAAAAATCAGCCAATGAAAACCCTATGGATGACAATGGTACAATCGGCAACAAATCATGGGGATGGTGCCGGACCAGACAGTTTTTCAGTCCATTGTGCATGGGGTCACCATGAGTGGGTGGCCAGCTCGACAACAACTAACAACAACAACATCAGTGAGTCTGACACCGTCAGTTCTCAGGTCAATGTTTGTGATTACAACAAGGGCAGTGAAAATAGTTTAGGTGTCACAGAGACTTCAATTATAATCCCAGTGTCACCATTTGTTAGCTTTGTGACCCTACACAAGTTACTTTAATGTCTCTGAACCTCAGAGACCTCATTTCTGAAATGAGAGTCTCCATGGCTACTCCACATCATTGTTAGGATTTAACAAACTGACCATGAAATGTGGAGAAGGCTGAGCCAATATTTCCAGCTGCCTTTGACATAGAATGGACTAAGGTCACCCTAGAAACATGGATATAGAATAAAAGTCATGACTTCTGAAAATGAAACTAAAATAAAATGGACTACAGTAGATACGTGGGAGAAAACAAGATACAATAATTAAATGCATTATAGAGGATGTTGTTGCTGTTGTTGTTGGCTGCTGAGGAGTCAGCCCCTGACTCATGGGGGCATCGAGCACAACAGAATGAAACGCTGCCCAGTCCTGTGCCATTCCCGTGATCAGTTGCAGATCGGATTGGTGTGATCCATAGGGTTTTCATTGGCTGGTTTAGGAAGTAGATCCCCAGGACTTTCTTCTTTGTGCATGTTAGTCTGGAAGCTCCGCTGAAACCTGTTCAGCATCATAGCAAGACTCAAGCCTCTACTGACAGATGGTCGTGCATGAGGTGCATTGGCCAGGAATCAAACTTGGGTCTCCCACATGAAGTCTAGACTTCTACCACTGAACCATCAAGGGATTCTGGAGGAACCTTTATGAGAAGACTGAAATGTGATTGTATTTTCTACATGGAGACTTAATCAAACGTGTGTGCCCTGTCTAGACTTAAACTTTTAAGAAGAGAGCAGATGATCAAATTCTAACGTAGAACAGGAAGGAAATCCTGAAGAAATAGGAAGAGTTCCATTCCAGAATGATTTGTATGCATGGAGGAGGCACTAAACCTACAGTTTATTGAAACTAGCCTTCAAGGCCATCAAGACCCCACTCTGAAATTTCATTTGTTCATTTATTCATTCATTCATTGAAGAAATATTTACTGAGTGTCAACCATGTGCCATTCACTGAGCCAACTATTGTGTACACTTACGATGGATCCACTGCTTATATTTATGATGGTTTAGTAGTGTGTATTTGCCTTTTCTAATAAATCCCAAGGAGTCCCTGAGGGGTGCAAATGGTTAGCATGCTCTGCTGCTAATCGAAAGTTTGGAGATTTGAGTCCACCCAGAGGTGCCTCAGAAGAAAGACCTGGTGGTCTATTTCTGAAAAATCAGCCATTGACAACCCCATGGAGCACAGTTCTACTCTGACGTAGATGGGGTTGTCATGAGTTGGAATCAACTTGTTTTAGATGGCATCTAGTTCAGAAAATCCACACCTTTAATCATATTTCCAAATGGTTAAGATCCAGAGATCAATGGGTAAATTAGCTCACTGGATTTGATCATTAGGTGGCACAAACCGGTTGAGCTCAACTGCTAACCTAAAGGTTGACGGTTTGAACCCCGGCCAGCAGTACTGCGGAAGAAAATTCCTGGAAATCTGCTTTCATTAAAATTGCAGCCAAGAAAATCCTATAAAGCAGTTCTACTCTGTAATACATGGTGTCACCCTGAGTCAAAATCAACTCAAAGGCAACTGAAAACAACAACAACATTTCATCATTAATATTCAGGAAACGTGCTCCTTTATTATTTGTGAAAATTCTTTCTAGTGCATTAGTTAGAGAGTTTACAATATGTACAATCAGAGAGCAGAGATCCTGAAATCCCAGTCTTTGGGTGAAGGTGGAAGGGGTATAGAAGTCTGAGAACAAAGATGCTTCGAGAATTAAATTATTTAAATATTTCCCTATTGAAATGCCCAGTTATTAGTATCTTTTAGTTTCCTAAAGGAAAATGTCCATAACTGCAAGACAAATTACATATATTCTGACCCATATTGTTGCTAAATTTGCAAATAAGAGGTTTATTTTTAACAAAGACATTTTACAGTATAGAGCAACAGGACAGACACCCTAATTACATGCAAAAACACTAGTAATACTTCATGGTATCCCAAAAACCAAAACCAAATCCACTGCTGTGGAATCGATTCTGACTCACAGCGACCCTATAGGGCAGAGTAGAACTTCCCCTTAGGGCTTCCAGGATTGTAAATCTTTATGGAATTTGACCACCACCTCTTTCTCCTGCTGAGCGGCTAGTGGGTTTGAACTGCTGAGCTTTTGATTAGCAGCCAAGCGCTTTAACATCTGCGCCACCAGGGCTCCTTCTTCATGGTATTCATCCCCGTAATTATTTATCACGCTCAGCAAATGAAACACTGATTAGAAACCAAAAGAGGGGTGCCAGAAGGCAGGGGAGTGCTGGCGGGGAAGTTTGGTAGCAAACTTTGAGAAGTCAATGCAATTCTAAGGTGACTTCCTTAACATAACTCAGATCACTGGGTGTGAGCTTCTTTTTTTTAAAAAAAAAAAAAAGAGAGAACAATCAACACTTTTTCTCTATTCCTCTTCTGCCTACAGCCCTCAATTCTGACCAGTGTTTCTTGTTGGAAACATTTTGGCAGCTACTCTATATTGTATGCTTAAATAGGTTTTTAATCATCCCAGACAGGCGGGACATTTTATTTCAAACTAGGAGCGGGTTCTGAAATGGGAGACTCAATTAGGAATAAAAACAGATGAGCTCCAATTAAACTAGCTGTTCTCCGGCAAATCCCCGTCTCGGAGGGTAGCTTTGTTTAACTAAGGTTTACAGAACAAACAAGTGAGCATCAGGTGTCATCATGGAAAAGCAAATCAAGGGATAACTCACAATTGGTTTCCTGGCCAGATTACTTCTCATTTTCTGTCGCTTGGGACTGTTCAAAATCAGGGCCCCTCTGTGGCACTGTTGTTTTCATTCTGAGATAATTACTAAGGAGTGTTGGGGCATCATTAAGTTGACATCTCTCCATTAGACTTCAGAGACTGGTTGCATAATAATTACATTTCTTTCCTTTTAACATGACTTTCTAAACCCTGGTTCTGGGGGAGAAGTTTGAAATATACTTTTCTAAGAGCTTCAGCGTTCATGGATGGCACTGGGTCCAAGGATCAGTCCTTGCCAGTTCCTTCTCCTCTTGTGGGTGATGGATGTGTTCCCATGTACAGGTTATGCCATATATGAAGTGCCACAGGCCTTCAGGAGAACTTAGTTCCCTGCTTAGCCATACCATTTCTCAGTGCTTGTTATGGATTGAATTGCGTCCCCTCAAAACATGTGTTGAGGTCTTAACCCCTGTACCTCTGAATAGGACCCTGTTTGGAAACAGGAGTTTTCTTTTGCTATGTTAGTGAAGCCATACCATTAACATTAGAGTGGGTCCTAAACCTATTCACTTCCAAGTGATGTCTTATGAAACAAGAGTAGATACAGAGACAGACACACCGGGAGGAAGAAATTCACGGTGTGAGGACTGTCACCAAGTAAAGGAACACCAAGAATTACCAGCAGACATCAGAAACTAGGAGAGAGGTCCACAGAAGGAATCAACACAGTGGAGGCCCCATGGTAAAAACCCATTGCCACTGAGTCCATTCCGACTCATAGTGACCCTATGGGACAGAGTAGAACTGCCCCATAGGGTTTCCAAGGAGCAGCTGGTGGATTCAAACTGCTGACCCTTAGGTTAGCAGCCTGAGCTCTTAACCACTGTGCCATCAGTGCTAGGTAGTTAAGACAGAGCTGCAACACTGGCTATCTACTAGATTCACCTGGAAAGATTTGCAAAACACCAATGCCCAAACCCCACTCCCAGGTATGATTTTAGTTGTTCAGGGGTGGCTGAGCCATCTATTGATTATAAATGCCCCTAGTGATTCTAATGGGCAGCCAGGACTGAGGTGTACCACCCACCTCATTTATCAACAGAACTTGGAAAGCCCGACAGGCATTGCCAGGAAATTTACTTGGAGGATTTTCAGTGACATTGTCCTTAAAAATGGAGGGAATTTGGTGTGAGGCCTTGCCAAACTAAATGCTTTCCAGCTGCTACATTTTATTGAGAACACCCCTCACCACTCACCATTATGAATTCTAAGTTACTGGGCAATAACAATATACGTGAACATGCCGCAGTCCTTTATAGCTGCATGTCATCTCCTGGGCTGTTCTCTCGAAGGCAGACACAGCACATACCCACCCACTCCCAGCTCTGTGCCCCAGGCAAAATCTTCCTTTTCCTTCAAGACCAGCTCAACCCTCACCTCCTTCGCTGACCCACTCATTCAACCCACAGCAAACTTCCACTCTTCCATGCTCCC
This sequence comes from Trichechus manatus latirostris, assembly GCF_000243295.1. NCBI lineage: Eukaryota > Metazoa > Chordata > Mammalia > Sirenia > Trichechidae > Trichechus > Trichechus manatus. Next base: position 14,621,617 of record NW_004443970.1, read on the forward strand.
ATAGAGTCTTGAACACATCTCTGTCATAAATCTCAGTATACATATACCACTATTTCTTTGACATACCTGTTTTCCCCATTAGATGATGAATCATGGAAGAAGGACACTTAGGGTTCCTCATGAGAAGGAGCAGTGTCTGATTTGAAAGTTGGTCAACAATAAGATTCTTATCTCAGGGCCTTTGCAGCTGTTCTTCCTTTACCTCGTATTCTCAAATGCTACCTTCTGGAAGATGCCTGCAAAGAGCAACCTCCCAATCTGCGTCTATCACCTTACTCTATTTTATTTACACTGAGGCATTCATGAAATATCTAAAATTATTTTACTTATTTGTTTACTTATTTAATACCCATCTCCCTCAGCTTGAATAAACATTTTTGAGGGCAGATGCCTCTTCTGGCTATACAACTCTGGCCTAGAATAGTGCCTGCATCAACACAGTAGATGATGAATAAAGATTTGTTCTTGATCAACTTTCAGATCAGACAGTTGCTGTTGTTGTTAGCTGCCACTGAGCGGGCCCCGACTCATGGAGACCCACGCACAATGGAATGGAATGCTACTTGGTCCTGCACCAGCTCCATGATCAGTTGCAGATCTTACTGTTTTGATCAGTAGCATTTTCATTGGCTGATTTTCAGAAGTAGATCACCAGGCCTTTCTTTCTTATCCATTTTAGTCTGGAAGCTCCACTGAAACCTAAGCAGCATCATAATCCATTGCCGTTGGGCCGATTCCGACTCACAGTGTTCCTATAGGACAAAGTAGAACTGCCTCATAGGGTTTCCAAGGAGCAGCTGGTGGATTCAAACTGCCAACTTTTTGATTAACTGCTAAATGCTTAACCACTGCGCCCCAGGGCTCCATTCAGCATCATAGGAACACCCAAGCCACAACTGACAAAAGTGGCTGCACCTGAGGTGCCTTGTCTGGGAATCGAACCCAAGTCTCCCGCATGGAAGGAGAGAATTCTACTGCTGAATCAAGCAGATCTGGGTTTAAATATTAATTCCAGTTTGTGTCCCTGAACAGTATACATAACTACTTTATGCCTCGATCTCTTCCATTCTAAGGCTCTTCATTGATATCCTGTTGATAGAGCTGCATTTAAGGGATAGTTTTAAACACTATATACAATGAGAAGATGAACCAAAAGTTGTATGCAAATTTTAGAAAAAATAAAATGTCAGGGAAAATAGTATGTTTGAGAACCACAACAATTGCATAATACCTCTCTTACAGTAATGTTGTTGTGATTAAATAAGATATCTGAAGCACACAGCCAAGGAAGTGTTTCCTCTCTCTCCTTCACTGTGGCCAGAGTCACTGTGTATTCAAACCATGCAGGAATGTTGGATACCACTCACCCAAATTTAATCACTCAATTTTTAAATAAAGTTGTGTCAAATCCTATTCACGGTGAAATTCATCAAACTTGTCATACTGCACAGCATAATTTGGGAGCCTATTTGGTCAGAGCTCTCAGACAAGTTATACATCTGGGGGAGGGAAAATTACATATATAATTATGTATAAAATACATACATAATATAATAATTATATGTATTCACATAATATATACATGTTTAAAGGAGGTTTAGTGAATAAATAAATATTAAATATAAATCATTTTTCCTACATGCAGAGTTGAAACAACTGAAAGAAGTATGGTTAGGCCTTTTGGTATTTATTCAGGAAACAGTTCAATAACTGAGTAAAAGTGGGAAGGGCCCAACAATCCGTTAATTTCATCTCTATCCCACCTGCATTGCCAAAAAATATGTTTTCCAGATTATGAGAGAGGTGTTATTAACGTTGTCTGCCAGATCAGAGGAAGCACGTGGCTAGTTTTCCTCTGTATGTGAGCCCCTGAATGTGACCAGACAGGTGTCAGAGGGAACTCATTAAGCCTTCCAGACACTTGAGAGCTACAGTGAACATTGTATTCTGGGAACCTGTGGTGTTTCACAAGGAGCTTCTCGTTGTAGTACAGTGCTGCCTCCTATAATAGTAACGTGTAATATCAAAAGGTCTATGCTTTCGTTTTTCACATGAGTTAATAACAGTTCTGGAACTAGAGCCAAATAACACCTGCTGATGCCCCCACTTTCAGAGATGAGAGGTCCTTCCTCCATTAGTGGCCCCATTTTCCTCTGCTTTAACTGCTTCCCCCATGCTGGCTCTTCATTCTTTTTGTATGTTATGCTCAAATCATTCCTACATCCTCCTCCCTGAAAACACAGATAAGCCTGTCTTGATTTTGCCTCCAACATCCCCACGCAATTGAGTTTCCATTCTCACAGCTTTTCTGGAACATTGACCCCCCTATTGCAAATCTGACGAACGGCCTTCAATCTTCACGTTCATGGGCACTTGAAATAAGTATGAAAAAGAGTCTTAAAAAAATACAGTTTTCATTTATGACACAAGGTTTTCTCTGTCCCCTTCCAGGTTATCTTTTCTCCCTCCCTAGCAATTGTTGGAAGCTCCTCTGCCTTAATGTTCCCCAGGGCTCTGTCCTTGACCATGTTACGCGCTTGCTCGGTCATTCCGGTACATCACGATGGTTTGATCACAGCCTCTGTGTTGACTGCCTCTCCAGGATACCTCTACAGTGATAATCCAGAGACACAGTCAGGTCAGTGCTAGGTTTACTATTGTCACATGGCCACCTCTGTTCCTCCTTGTTCTCCCCATCTCAGTATGGCACCACCATCACCATTCATCTAGTTACCCAAGCTAGAAATCCAGGAGTTAGCTTTCAAACCTCTCTCCATTCTCATTTACTCAATCACTGAGTCCTGGTCCTTCTACCTCTCAAAACAGGTGTTTTTCATCGCTAGTAGAATTGCCTGTGCACAAACTTTACCTTCTTTTGCCTGGGATATTATAAAAATCAACTGGTCTCATTATCTTTGGTCTCGGATGCTGTACTTCCCTCCTTTCCTGACTCCTTAAATCCATGCTCCACAGTCCTCTTTGTAACCACAGGGAGCTAGGATACAAATCTAACCATGACAGCCTCCTGCATAAAATTCTTTAGTAGCTCCTGATAAATTCCAAACACCTTCGAGTGACATATTCATCCCTCCATGATCTGACCCTTCCATATCTCTTCAGCCTCATTTCTAAGTGCTTCCTAAGTTGCACTTTTTAATGTTCAGTATTATGGAATTTCCAACCGTTCTCTAAATACATCATTTGGGTCTAGAACCCCATATCTTTGCTTGAGCTGTTGCTTCTGCTCAGAATTATAGCCCTATCTTTGTTAGCTTGAGTAACCCTTGATTGTCATTGAAGGCACCATGTTTTCCTTATAAGCCTCATTTGAAGATGGATGTATGAATATCTAGTTGTTCCTGAAAAGAGACTATCCAAATTGACTTAATAAAGTAGCTGTCAGTAATAGCACTACTGTTGGACGGTACGGTACATTCTAGTTACATTCCTGCCACTAACCAGCTGTATGACCTTGGACAAATCATTTGACTTCTCTGCTTCTAAATTTCCTTTGGCCTATAATGAACTCTTTCAGCTAGTAGCTTTCCAAAGTTCCCTCTAGCTTCCATTTTCTGCATCTTTTCACTAGGGATAAGACTCTCAGTTGTCAATAAATCAGCAGTTTAGTACAACTACAAACCTTGTTGTTTATTGATCGCTTTTAAGTAAAGTGGCTTTTATATGAAATCAATACATGTGTTAAGTGTATTCAAAGTAATTGTTTTTTATACTTAAAGGAAACAAACTGCCCACAGAAATGAGGTCTGCCAACCCCCACCTTGTGGGCTGTAGGGTGTGTGTGAGTGTGTGCTTCCTTTTATTGATGAAAGCCACTAGTTCTGGGAGGACAGAACTCGACAGAGGAGAAGGAGCATAGATTTTGAAGTCAGACATAGAATCAAATCTTGGCATTGTCATTTACTTTCTTTCTAACCTTGGGAAGGTTACATAACCTCTCTACAGCATGATTTTCTAAGTAATAAAATGGAGATAATTCCTACTTGTTAGCTGCCATTGAGTTCACTCTGACTCATAACGACTTTATGTATAACAAAGAAATGTTGCCTGGTCCTGCACCATCTTCATGATTGTTGGTATGCTTGAGTCTGTTGTTTAGGGTTTGATGTAGTGCCTTCCAACCTAGAGGGCTCATCTTCCAGCTCTATATCAGACAATATTCTCTGATCCATAGGGTTTTCATTGGCTTATTTTCAGAAGTAGAATGCCAGGCCTTTCTTCCTAGTCTGGAAACTCTGCTGAAACCCGTTTACCATGGGTGACCTTGCTAGTATTTGAAATACTAGTGGCTTAGTTTCCAGCATCAGAGCAACATAAAGGCCACCACAGTATGACAAACTGACAGACAGATGGGTGGTGGTAATTCCTACTAGAGGACATTAATAGGTGAAATATACATCAAACTCCTGATAAAATGTATGGCACACAGGAAGCATCCAAGTATTAATATTAACATTAATTATTACACTAGTTAAAGAGAGAAGACCATTAATGACAGCCAAATCTTTTATAAAGTAGGGGGCAATTTATACTGGCATCAGGTAACCACAAGGTACTTCGATGTTAGGTTACGATGCAATTCAGGGATGTTAGTTCAGATATGGAGCATAAAGTCAGAGAGGATAAAAGACTTGTCCCCAAATCATTCTCTATCAAGTGATGCTATAGGCACTTGAACCTCATTCTTTTCATTCAGAGTTTCATCCCTTCCATTTAGCTTATGCTTCGGCCAACAATTTGCATTTTTATCAAGCTCCCGAGTATTACCTGTTCTGACATTGCACTTTGAGTAGCTTTCCTATAGGCAGCTCTGGTCGGAATTGGTCACGAAGAGTTTTCAGCTTTTTAACATCTCCCTCTCAGGAAGTGACAAAGAGAAAGATGAGGCCATGTGTCTTGATTACTCCCCTACCAGGCTGTGTATGGGATACAGCACTGAATGGAGTATGAGCTAGTCTCTCGTTCCTGCCTTTTCCCACTACACTCTTAGACAAGGGACATTGAAAAACATACTCTCCAGACGTATTTTATAAAATTACCGTTTGCTTTGGCTGACGTGTTTACATTCACACTTGGAGCTTGCAAAATGCACATTGAAATGTGCTGTGTCTCAGAGGAGAAATAGTCTCTGGGACTCATCATTTACTTCTGTGCAGTAGAAAACCGTGCTGCTTTTGAACTTCAGTAGCGCAAGGAACTACAACACAACTAATTTCTCTCTGGAAAGATGAAACATGGAATGACTTTGAGGAATTGAACAGTGCCACCTATCTATCTCCTCTTAGAAAAGGCAAACAGATTATATCCCCAAAGTGCATTTGTTAAATAGGCAGTTTAGCACTCCCGGCTCCTATTTCCATAGAAACAATCATGCTATTTCAGCTACATTATGCATTACAAAGGGTTCTAATGAACTTACCTGGAAACCAAATTACCATTTGTAAAATTATTTATAAGGAAAAACGTCTTCTGCTTTGTAGCATGAAGGAAAGAGTGGCTCAAAGAACAAACAAGCAGTGTTTCGTGGAGCAAGAGGTGGTGTAGCAGTCAGACGTGGCTGAATCCCAGTGCCATCAAACACAAGCACTTTAAAACTCAGTTTCCTTACCTGCTAAATGCAGATAAAATCTCTCTTGCAGTCCTCATGACAGCTAAACAGGATAATGTGTATGAAGACTCTACTAGTTTACCTTGATCAGAGTTACCGTTGTTTTGCACTTTAGAATCGAATTCCTCTCATAGTGGCTCTATACGACAGAATAGAACAGTCCAGTAGGGTTTCCTAGGCAGACAGTGGGCTTCAAGATAGCTTCACTGGCTCACTAGTCCCTATTATATCCCCACTGCCTAGGTCAATGTCTGGCACATACTGAATGCTCAATAATATACTTCTTGGTTTTTGTTTTTTTTTTTTTTTTTTTTTGATTGAATGGAAAAACAGTTAAAACTTTATGATTATGTCCTGTGGTAGGCACAGTCACGGTTCTTCAAAGATATCTATGTCCTAAACCCCTTAACCTGGGAATATGTTACTTTACACAGTAAAAAGTACTTTGATGATGTGATTAAGGTAAAAATATTGAGATGGGAAGTTAGTCTGAATTACCCAAGTGGGCCCAATGTAATGACAAGGGCCCTTAGGAAGAGGGAGGCAGGAGAGAGGGGTTGTGATGATGAACACGGAAGCTGGAAAGACATGATTGCTACCTGGAGGCCACAAGCCAAGGGATGAAGATGGCTTCTAGAAGCTTTTGGAAAAGGCAAGGAAACTGATTTCCTCTACAACCTCCAGATGAAACACAGCCCTGCTGACATTTTGATTTTAGCTCGATGAAGCCCATTTTGGACTTGTGATCTCCAGAACTGTAAGGTATGATTGTTTTAAGCCACGACATTTGTGGTAATTTTTTTGTAGCAGCAATGGGAAACTAACACGTGTACACTGACTATATAATTTCTTTAGGAGAAAGGGTATGTTGCCACAAAATTAAGTGTTAAAAAGCAAAGATGTAACCTTGAGGACTAAGGTGCACCTGACCCAAGCCAGGGTATTTTCAATCTCCTCATATATATTTGAAAGCTGGACGATGAATAAGGAAGATTGAAGAAGAATTGATGCCTTTAAATTATGGTGTTGGCAAAGAATATTGAATATACTATGGACTTCCAGAAGAATAAACAAATCTGTCTTGGAAGAAGTGCAGCCAAAATGCTCCTTAGAAGCATGAATGGCGAGACTTCATCTCATGTACTTTGGACATGTTATCAGGGGGACCAGTCTCTGGAGAAGGACTTCATGCTTGGTTAAGTAGAGGGTCGGTGAAAAAAGGAAGACCCTTAACGAGATAGAATGACACAGTGGCTGCAACAATGAGTTCAAACATAGCAATGATTGTGAGGATGGTACAGGACCAGGAAGTGTTTTGTTCTGTTGTACATAACATCACTATGAGTCAAAACTGACTAGATGGCATCTAACAACAACAACACTTTGGGTACTTCTTTATAAAGAGCCATTATGCCAATCAGATGCATTCCTCCACCCTCATCCCCTGTTGTTGATGAACAGATGGTGTTTTCTCCATTTCCCAGGCATAATATTAAAATAAATAAGAGATGTGGATTAAAATTTCAGGCCTCTGCTATTTCAGACTTGGAGACTTCCTCAGTAGACCAAAGGACCTAAGATTCATTTTCTTTTATCCATTTAACCACTTCAAAATAAGGTAAAAGCAAAGTCTAGCTGTCTCATGGTAGTATTTTCCTGATAAGTAATCAATGGTGTAGTTACAGGCCTGTGTTGTTGTTAGGTTGTTAGGTGCTGTTGGGATGGTTGCAACTCATAGCCGTCCTATGTATAACAGAACAAAACATTGCGCAGTCCTGTGCCATCTTCTCAACAGTAGGTGTGTTTAAGCCCATTGTTGCAGCCACTGTATCATTCCATCTCATTGAGAGTCTTCCTCTTTTTCACTGACCCTCTGCTTTACCAAGCATAATGTCCTTCTCCAGGGATTGGTCCCTCCTGATGACATGCCCAAAGTAAGCAAGATGAAGTCTCGCCATGTTCACTTCTAAAAAACATTCTGGCTATACTTCTTTCAAGACAGATTTGTTTGTTCTTCCGGCAACCCATGGCATATTCGATATTCTTTGCCAACACCATAGGCCTTTAATGTAAATGATGTATCATAGTGGAAAATCCCTTTAGTCATTCTCTTTCCTCTTCCACCCCTGCCCTCCTGTCCTCTGCTCTTATTCACATAGCACATGTACACACAGCTACAAATATCCCCCCACCCAACACACACGTATTTGCACTTCAAACAGCCCAAAACCACTTGGTGCTGGACCACACTTCAACTTGAAGAATGATAGGGTTTCTACATTTAACACTGTGACCCATCCTCTCCTTGGAACTCTCTCCTTTCTTAATTCCATTAAAATATTATTTTCTGAGGTCTCCATAGACCTGGCACACTTTGCTCCTCTTGTGCCCTGAAGGTTTGATGCATCTCTCTTCCCTGAATATCTCATTCACTCTCATCACTTCAACTATCACCTTTATATGAACGAATCTCAGATGTTTATCTATAGCTCTGGCTTCTCTCCCAAGGTGTAGCTCCATTTTTTAAGTTATCAGCTCAGTGTCTCCACCTGGATTCCCTGCTGGTTTCTTAAACACAATTTTATCAAAATCTCAATCATCTTTACCTCTGCACATGTTTCTCTTTCTGATTTTGCACAAGGATAACTTGGAGTGGCTGTCTGGCTTCTCAAGGGTTTCCTTTCTCCTAAAATGAACCCCAGAATATAGAAGTGGTTCCCCAGTGCTCTGTCTGCACTAGGTGATTTGTTCCCCTGATTATCACTGAGTCAAGAAAAATCTCTCTTTTTGAAGTTGAAAAGATGAATAGATGCCATGATCAAGGGTGCCTGGAGATGAGGCATCTCAACAGTCTTCTCAAGTAGAGGTCTATAAATTCCTGCTGTGGGGGACCCAGAGCTCTCTCTTTATATCACTTACCAACTCTTGATTGTTCAGTTCTTCCTTCAAGTTCATGAATTCTACCAGCATCCTTTCAATACACTTCTATGACCTTTCTTATTCTTTCACTGGTTACAGCCAGTGTATGATGCTTGCAACCAAATAAATCTTGACAAATACATCTCCCGTGTTTCACAGTCAATTCACATCACCTTTAGTGCATCCTGTCCTTGGCCTCTGCTTCAGCTGCTGCCAAGTTCTGCCAGGTTCATCTCTGCACCTTTGCTCATGTCTGTGCTCCATCCGCTGATCTAACCTCTGGTTCAGACCATTGCAACAGCCTACTCATTGGTCTTTCTGTCTCTAGTTTCTTTTGTCTTCTTCTTATTATTATTATTATTTTGGTTCCTTTTGTTTTTATTGTTACTCAATGAAGCAAACAGGACACTGCTGTGATTGTTCCACTCCACTGCCCAGAAACGTTCATTATAATGGTCGTCATCATTCACCTGTCTTATATGTTCTTGTGTCTCTTCACAGTCTCTCTTCACAGTCTGGCCTCCTCCACCTTTCCAGTCTGATGGATTCTCTCTTGAACTCAATGTACCATAAATGAAGTTACTTGCTAATCTGTGCCTACCATGACCCACAGCATGGTTTCAAATGCTTCCCACCCTTGGCAATATTTCCTGTCAAAATCACACCATAGAGATTATCACACTGTGCACTCCCTGAAAGAAGACCTCTGTCTTATACCATTGATTCATTCATCAATGAATATTTATAATGTAAGCACTCTTCTAGATGCTGGAGACAGTGTGATGAACAAAGTTGGTACAGCCCATGTACTGGGAGTGTCTGTATAAATGGGAGGAAATGAATGTGCTGACAAGCATGCTAGTAAGTCAAGTTCCGGGGAAGTGGTTAGGGCTATGGAGAAAGTAAAACATGGTGATTTGATAGAAATTTGATAAGAGAGTTGACTGGGCAGAATATTTCTAATAGAGTGGTCAGGAAAAGCCTCTCAAAGATGGCATTTGAGCTTAGAACTGAATGATGAGAAGAAACGAGAAAGGAAAAGGAGAAAGTGTTAGAGGAACAAGCATTCCAAGCAGAGGGAACAAGAAGCACAAAAGTCATAGGCAGGAATAATCTTGCTGTGTTTAAAGAATGGAAAGAATATGTGGTGAGAGCACTGTGATTGGAGGTGAGGATGAAAACAGTCTGAGCTGAGATCAAAGAGGGACCAAAATATGGTAAAGAGTTTGAATCGTACCCCCCATGCAATTGACAGCTATTGGAGAGTATAAGTAGTGCAAGTTATATGAAAAACCTACTCTTTAATCTGACTGCTGTGTAAAAATACAATTGGGAAGTGTGAGAGCGGAAGCAGGAAAATCAGCTGGGAGTTTGGTGCATGGTGGCTTGCGCCTAGGGTTATATTAGCAGAGTTGGTGAGAACTGGACGGAAACAGATTATGTTTTGGAGGTGGAGCCAGCAAGCTTTGCTGATTTGATTGGCTTTGGGGATCTTGCGTATTCTAACACAGTCAACCAAAAAATCAAACTCATTGCCAGTGAGTTGATTCTGACTCATGGCAACCCTATAGGACAGAGTAGAACTGCCCCATAGGATTTCCAGGGAGTGGCTGGTGGATTCAAACTGCCAACTTTTTGGTTAGCAGCTGAGCTCTTAATCATAGCACATAGTAATCACCCCAAAAATGTTGTTGAGTTACTGATTGAAGGAATGATTGAATCACCATTCATAGTCAAACTCAGGTTCCGTGATTCATCTCAGCTTTCCTACATGCCTGTTCCTCTCCTTCCTCTTAACTAATGCCACAATTGAAACACACTTTCTCGTTGAAACTAATATTCTTCCTTGGATTTAATAATGTATGTGCATTCCTTACCTTTCCCTGTAGATTGCAAGCTTCTTCATGGTATTTATTCCTCACAGTCTCCTGCATATTGCATGGCACATAATCAGTGTCAACTCTCTGAAGAGTGAATGAATAAATGCATGGAAAGAGTGAGATAGAAATTACGTGAAGGTCCAAGTCCTCAGATAAAGAAGTAGTTACTGAGCTAGGGCATCTGAAGTCTGAGGCTCTTTCCAAATTTTGCAGCTCTATTAGTTTAGGCTCTGCCTTGCTTGGAAGCCCAGGATGAACTCAATGGCTGCGAATGGCTCTGTTCCAAAGAACCAGGCCATGAGAGGCAACATGAGCCCGCTCATTCTTAGAGGACAGAGTCTCATGGCACACCTGGGTTCAAGGCTTGCTTTGTCACTTACCAGTTTGGAACAAATGTTGTAACCATTCTGAATCTCAGTTTCTTCATTTGTCAAATGGGAACAACCATAGCAAATACCTCAGAGATAGCTGTGAAGGAATAATAATGATGATTATTATAAATAGAGCACTTGCTATGTGCTTTAGCTATGTGTATGTAGGTGTGTATGTTAGTTGCTGTCTAGTCGGCTCCAACTAATGGTGACTTTTTCTTGATGGCATGTCTATATTGAACAATATTCTGTTGTGATCCATAGGTTTTTATGGCTAATTTTCAAAAGTAGATCACCAGGCCTTTCTTCCTACTCTGTCTTAGTGTGGAAGCTCCACTGAGATCTATCCACCACTGGTGACACTGCTAATGTTTGAAATGCCGGTGGCAGAGCTTCCAGCATCATAGCAACACCCAAGCCCCCACAGTACAACAGACTGACAGTCGGGTAGTGATTTTTAACTCTACTAACCTATTTATTGGAGCCCTGGTGGCGTAGTGGTTAAGAGCTACAGCTACTAACCAAAAGGTTGGCAGTTTGAATCCACCCACTGCTCCTTGAAAACTCTATGAGGCAGTTCCGCTCTATCCTATAGAGTAATTATCAGTCAGAAGTGACTCGATAGCAACCATTTTTTTAATCTATTTATTGCTCCTAACAACACTATGAGGAAAGCGCTTTTATTTTCCCCGTGTATAGATTGTGGATCTAAAACACTTACCACTGCCCTCAGCATAGAAAAGTCTCTCTGGATACTAGGGAAGGAAAAAAAAAAAGGAAGAACTGGATGTGGAGCCAGAACACCTAGTTCCAAGTCAGTTTTACTTTTGGTTTTTGAACTTAGATAAGGCACCCTCTCACTCATAGCCTCAGTTTTTTTCATTTTTAAAAATAAGAACAGCACTGCCTACTTCCCAGGACCAACATATAAAGTAAGTGAAACAGTTTGTGGAAATACAAATAAACGTGAACCAACAAAAGTATACTGGATGTTGGGGAAAGGGGACAGCCAATTTTTATCTCGAACTTGTAGGATATCAGCACAATAAAGCACACTATTCCTAGGAGAAAGTATCACGTATCTTGAAAGAATTGTTGTGAGTTGCGGTCAAATTGACTCGAGATCATCGCAACCTTACGTCTAACAGAGTGAAACGCTGCCTGGCCCAGTGCCATCTTCATGATCGTTGGTATATTTTCCTCCTCCAGCACTAGATTGGACAATGTTCTCTTGAGAGAATAAAGGCCCTCATTTACCTTCTTTTTTGTTACCACAGTCTTTCTGAAAGTCCTAGGCTATGACTTTATTGTGTTCAGAGGATTGCACATTTTAAGTAAAAATGAAAACCTTGGGAGCTGAAGAGCTGGGTTCATTTCCTGTCTTATCCATGCTAGGACGTCGGGGACAGTTAATTAGAGTGTTCCATGTCAGTACCCTGTCAATGTTTAAGAAAGGTCTTCTCCTCCGTCATCTTTTGTGATCCTCCAGGCAACTCTTGACAGAGGAATATTATCCCCATTCTGCCGACTCTGGATTTCAGTCCCCTGCGACTCCTAACTAGATCTGGGCTTGTAGGAAACACCTGCTCTGTATCTAATTGTTTCTAGCCCCTAAAATGAAAGTAGAGTGTTCTTCAGTCTGATTGTTAGCTTATATCTTCTAAATTGTTGGTTATATGCGTTCAATATTTTGAAACGTACTTTCTTCAGAGTCTCTTCTCTGTGAAAATGTGACGTTCAGAGATAAGAATGCTAATTAAAGCTGTCCTTTTCTTCTCAGTGACAAGGTTCTTTTTTTGTACATTGAACACACACACACATACACATCTCAAGTGGCTTGTGCCTACTGAAGTAGAATATATCTTTGTGAGTTTTTGGTTCAGGGTTACCTTTTTTCTTCTCATTTAAAGGGATGTTTCCTGCGAGAAGAAATTTGTATACGTATTACAACTATGCGGTTGGCAGAATGCTCCCCTGCCAAAGATGTCTATAACTTAATCCAGAACCTAGGAATATGTTAGTTTACATGGCAAAGGGGAATTGGGGTTGCAGATGAAATTAAGGTTGCTAATTAGCTGACCTTAAGATATAGGAATTATCCTGGATTATCAGTGAGCCCAGTGTAATCACAAGGATCCTTATAAGTGAAAAACGGAGACAGAAGAGTCAGTTCCAGAACTCTAGAAGGGACACAACCTTGCCAACACTTTGATTTGAGCCCTCAGATGAAGAAGAGATTACAAAACTAGGGCATCTGAAATCTAAACTACAGTGAAACCCATTTCAGACATCTAAACTACACAACAGTAAGACAATACATTTGTGTTGTTTTAAGCCACTAAGTCTGTGGTAATTTGTTACAGCAGCAATATAAAACAAATACCAACTGCTTTCAGCAGTACAGTGATAAGGATGTGATGATAGAAAACAAGGCAGTCTCTGGCAGAGATAAGTCCCTGATTGACTGTGAGTTCTGTGAAAACATATAATTCCCAGAAGAGGAACTGTTATTCCCTTTCCAACTCTCCAGGGCTCCATTTTTGATGGGGAGAAAGATTTTTTTCTGCCTCTTTCTTTTATTAAATCAGGCTTTTGCCAAAGAGATTCATTAAGATGCGGCCACCAGCTTCAGAGGCTGCTAGCCTTTAGTGGTCCTAGGAAGCTATTCATAATTATGTCTGAATTTGGGGGCACTAGAGACAGTATCCATAAACAGTACCCGGACACATGTAATATTTGCCCTTGTCTTCACAGCCAATTCAAATGTCATCTCTTCCTTGAAGAGTTTTCTGATCTTCTCACTAGAACAAATCTCTCTCTCCTATGGCACATGATCTCTTCTTGCTTGTATCTTAGCTATCTTGTAGACATCTTAACTCCCTAGTAGAGTAGAAAGAGCACTGGACTAAGGGTCCAAAGACCTGGCCATGAATCCTGACTGGCCTGGGCGAGTCACCTAAGAGAACTGACCTTTAGAGAACAAATGCCTGTGCTCTTATGCCAGATGCCAAGGTCTCGACCCCAACTCATGGGATCCCATGTGTGTCAGAGTAGAAATGTGCTCCACAGAGTTGCCAATGGCTGATTTTTTGGAAGCAGATAGCCAGGCCTTTCTTTTGAGGCACTCTGGGTAGACTCAAACCTCCACAATATTTTGGTTAGCAGCCAAGCATGTGTACTGTTTATATCACCCAGCAACTCCGTGCTCTAGTGGGCATTCAATAAATCTCTACTCTGTGCTTCGTTCAGCAGTGATCAAGAATGTGCACAGCACTAAGCTTCGTGCAAAGGGGACTTCTCTATTCATGGGAGCCTCACTGATTTTTATCTTGCAGATCAGGGAAATGATCTCTGTAATAATTTTGTTTGATTGTGTGTGTATGTGAGTGTGTGAGAGAGAGAATGAGAATGAAAGAGGGACAAGGAGATTTGGAAGTGTTTTGGGAGAAAAATCTTGAAAACTACATGAAATATTCTTTCCATATAGTGTCTGTAACTCTATAAAATGAAGCATGAACAGGTTGATCATTCAATATCTGTGGAGATTGGAATGCACTTAAGTTTAAGCCTGTTGGGTTCTGTTTCCCAAAGTACTGCTGTTGTGCACAGAATGAGCTAATGCAGCTCTAGGAATACTCAGTCAATCTCTGGGAATTTTGTGTGTAGGAGCTGAGAGGATCAAGCTAAGTGATAAATCCATGGAGGCAGAACCCTGGCCCATGTGAGCTGGGAGGAGTCACAGGGCCCAGAAACTGACCTGGGATGTAGGGCTCAAAGCCCATCCATGGCTAATGCAACATCCATGGGGACCCATTCATCAAAGGTTTTAAAACCAACTGCTGTATTTCCAAGGCCATTTGAAGCTGTAGCTGAGAAAGTAGACCTGAAGAGATTCTTTGCACGTCTAGTTATTAAGGGCCCCAGAGAATGATGGACCAGGGAGGTAGAATAAATTCAGGGGGAAATAACCCCCTTCTCATTCCCTTTCCTCTGGCCCTTTTTACTCCTGTTTTAGACCCATCTCTGTGGTAGTCTGTGAGATTCTCAAAGGCCCTATGCATCTTTGTATCTGAGAATCTTTCACGGTGACTGGCAAAGAGACTTAACACTTCTCTTTCCAATTTCTTTTTCTCTTCCCTCCTCCCTTCATATTTTCTCCTTCTCCCCTCTCCCCAGCCCCTCGCCTTTTCTTACCTCTGTTTTCATTGCTATCTTTGCCTGGTTCTCAGGAAAGAAACCAATACTAAACATTTACACTTGGAAATCAACTCAACAGCAACGAGTTTGGTTTATGAGGTTAAAGCCACAAGCTACCTTTCTGGAGGTTATTTGTATTTTTAATCTTGTTTCTCTTTGTGTAATGAGACCACAATAAAAACTAAACATAAAGCTGGTGATCTTGATATGTACCTCCCCAGGGACCTAGGAACACTGTTAGATGCCTGTGTTCAAGTTCCAGCTCCTTGACATCTAGCATGTAATCTTGAGCAAGTTACTTAAGCTTGTATCTCAACTTCCTCCTCTGTTAAATGCAGTTAATGGTATAACCTATCCTATCAGGATGGTGTGAGCATTTGATGAGATAGTTTATGTAATGTACACATAACACCATGTGTGAATATTATTGTAATGCTAATTATAACAATGGGTTCAAGCATAACAACGATCGTGAAGACGGCACAGGACTGGGCAGTGTTTCGTTCTGTTGTTCATAGGGTCGCTATGAGTTGGAACAGACTCGATGGCACCTAACAACAACAACAACAATGACAATTATAATAAAGAATAGGATCATCATTATTATCATTAGAGACCACTGCCCTAAAGCTAACCCAGTGTGCTAATACACGACAGATACTGTTTATAGAGACACTACATAAAAAAGATGTACATGAGAGGCAGAAGTAGGATGCTAGATTAAACACATGAACCCAAGAACCAACTTGGTTTAAGCCAGAAAGGCTGGACAAGGAAATGAGAGAGAACAAAAAGGAAATGAATTATAGGGAAAGCTTATGTTCTTATGAAAGTTTCTAGTTGAATCTCCAAATAATCTGCTAATTTGTTTATATGACAATTACATATTGTGCATGCTTTGGGCATAGATACTTTAGTGCAATATTGCAGGAAGCTTCTTAAAGGTAGAAGCCCCCCTCCCGCCCCCATTCTCTATCTGAAAATCTAATCAGTCTATAGAGTCAAAAGTGCACTCAAACCAGAAGGCTGTGATGCTTAATTGTTTAATGGACATCAATATACATATTTTGAAGAAATCCATTCAAGACACATTTACTAACCTTTCAGAATGAGCCCTGCAGCTAAATCAAGTAGCTTGAGTCTCATCACGTTTGAGCTGAAAGTTGGCCTGGAGAACATTTAGGGATCTAGTTAAAGTAATAAAGTCCAGTAGAGAGGGAAGTGATATATTTTGGGGTGAGGGTGGAGGTAGAATAGAGGACACCTGAGAATGAATAGCTTTCATCATTTTGGTGAGAAAATCTTAACAACTAGAAGAGATTTAGTTCTTGTTAATCATTCTATCTACTTCCTACTTTAGGAAGCCTCTTCCGACAACTGTGCAATCTCATTTTTCTCTACTGCCTACAAACTAAAACCAAACCCACTGCCATCAAGTTGATTCTGACTCATAGTGACCCTATAGTATAGAATAGAACTGCCTCATAGGGTTTCCAAGGCTGAAATCTTTACAGAAGCAGACTGCCACATATTTCTCCTGTGAAGCAGCTGATTGGTTTGAACCATCAACCTTTCAGTTAGCAGCCAAGCGCTTTAACCATTGTGCCACCAGGGCTCTACAAAACCAAAATCAATTCCATTGCTGTCGAGTTGACCCTGTAGGACCAGGTAGAACTGCCCCATAGGGTTTCCAAGGAACGACTGGTGGATTCGAACTGCCGACCTTTTTGTTAGCAGCCAAGCTTTTAATCACTGCTCTTCCACGCCTCTGCAAAGGCTCTAAACTGAAACCAAACCCATTGCCATTGAGTTGATTCAGCGGGGCTCTAGGAGACCTAAATCAAGCTTTAACACCATTGTAAATACTGCCCTTGTGTGTGACCATTTCCCTTCCTGGGAAAGTCTCTCCTCCTCTCCTAACTTCTTTTAAAGACCTAGACTAGGCTTAAGGAACCCTGGTGGCAAAATGGTTAAGAGCTCACCTGCTAACCGGAAGGTTGGTGGTTCAAACCTACCAACGTTTCGTGGGAGAAAAGATCTGGCAATCTGCTCCTGTACGTAAAGATTACATACAGCCTAGGAAGCCCTATGGGGCAGTTCTACTCTGTCATATAAGGTTACTATGAGTTAAAATCAACTCCATGGCACACAACAACAGACTAGGCTTCTCTCTCCAGTGGAAACTTCCAGTTGGCTTGCTTCTCTTAGCTCCTATTGACTGAGAGTAGAAAATTTAACTTCCCTCTTAACTTCTACATTTATCATCCTGATTTCCCCAGTACTAAATGAACCAGAGATAGTGAAGATTTAGGGGACTCAAAGCCAACTCTTCCCAAGTGCTATGACCTTGAACAAGTCAATTCTACTCACTGTATCTCATTTTTAATTAAACACCTGCAAAATAGAAAGATTGGACTATCTGAAATCTTAATGATCTCTAAAGGTTTATATAAATACAGATTAATGATCTTAAATTTGACTTAACTAGTTTCTATATACCTTGCAATTCTAACTATATTATTGGAGAGACAATAGGTAGGCAGGTAAATACACCTAACTTTACATTTTTCTCAACCTTGCTACTTTTATTGCTGTGCTTCCATAATGTCAATAATATGAGGAATATTTCTTAGGCAGAAAATATCACCTGGTAAAAAATTTCAAAAAGAAGATACAACAAAGAAAGGAAGAGCATCAATTTCAGATTCCAGGCAAATAATCCCATTTGAGATTGTTTTAAAGGATCACAATGAGCCTTTGCAAGAAAATTGAAAGTCCATTCACAGACTGATCAATTGACTTGGGCATGACTCTGTAGAGTGGGTTTTTACTTTCCTATGAGTTTCGATCAATATTTTTTCTTCAGAGACCCTTAGCAGAGCTCTAGCTAAAGAATCATTCCATATATTACCGAGAGATCCAAGAGCCAAGCAGGGAATGGTGATGTGTGTAGGATCTGGCGCCCATGTTCAAATCTTGACTTGTCTAAGTATCATCTACAAGACCTCAATTGCTCAGCCTTCAAAACCTCAGTTTTCTCCTGGAAACAAGAGCAATAATATAGATTTCAGAGAATCATGAAAGGATTATGAGCCCTGGTAGTGAAATGGTAAAGCCTCGGCTGCTAATTGAAAGGTTGATGGTACGGATCCACCCGGCAGCTCTGAGGGAGAAAGACCTGGCAGTCTGCTTCCATCAAGATTCCAGCCAAGAAAACCCTTTGGGAAAGTTCTACTCTGTCACATGGGATCTATGTGAAGTCAGAATTGACTCAATGGCACTCAATAACACCAACGACCTGAAAGAATTGTTAATCAGTATGCATAAAGATTGTATAGAATTGTGCCTGACACGGGTATGTTTTCCATAAGTATTAGTGGCTCTCCATTTTGGAGTAAAAAACACTAGTCCTGGTAGTGCCACTTATTGAGTGTGACTTTGTGAAAATAATTTATCTCAGTGCTTCTTAGTTTTTATTCTTCTTTAAAATGGGAATAATAACACCTACCTCACTGGTTTTGGGTGAGAGTAAATGAGCTTACATATGTTAAGTACACAGTATGCTGCCTGGTTTAGAGTAAGTGGACAGGAAATGAAGGAGCTCTGGTGGAGCAGTGGTTAAAGTGACCAACTGCTGACCAAAACGTTAGCAGTTCAAAATTACCGGTTGCTCCACAGGAGAAGCATGTGGCAGTCCGTTTCTGTAGAGATTTATACCCTCAGAAACCCTGTGGCATCACTGTGAGTCAGAATTGACCTGAAGGCAGTAGATGGGGACAGGAAATGTTAGTATATACCTTTGGTATTCCTTGACTTTGGTACGAAATACAGACCTCTGCTGGACACCTATTATAATGTAAAGAAAGTGGTGAGCATGCGAAGGAGGAGAAAAAGCCAGGCTGTATTTGAATATTATGAACTAGGAAGGGGCTGGCAAGTTACTATTAAAAAATGATTAAAATTGCCAACAGCCACTCAAAAGGATTGATGGGAAGCCTAGGGGGCAGTGAGTTAAAGATAATGGCAATGGAATAATTTGGAAAAGGATAATGAGAATAGCAGCACAACTGGAAGAAAGTAATTGATGTCACTAAATTGTACATGTAGAAATTTTTGAAATGGTGTATCTTTGGCTATGTATATTTTCACCAAAAAAAAAAAAGGTCCTCCAAGGTCTAGAAGGGAGAGTGTTGACATGTCGTGGGGTTGTTAACCAATGTCATAAAACAATATGTGTACTGACAGTTTAATGAGAAACTATTTGTTCTGTAAACCTTCATCTAAAGTACAATAAAAAAGATTTAAAAAAATGATTGAGCCATCTTCCCATCATCTGAATTTTTTTTCTTTTCTTTTTTTTTTAATAATATGCAGCCAAGTAGTCTTTCCAAGATGGCTCTAGAAAAAAGCCCTCCTCCAGGTGTTCCCTGTTTCCCTGGACCTCTCTGATGAAGCATGGTACAGACAGTAGCACCCCACTCCCCTTATCCAAGGTTTTGCTTTCCGCGGTTTCAAGTTACCCGCGTTCAACCATGATTCAAAAATGTTAAATGAGTATGTAGCACAATGAAATCGCACGCCGTCCTTCTCCATCATTCACTTAACTTTTATTACAGTATACTGTTATAATTGTTCTATTTTATTGTTAGTTAATTGTTGTTAATCTCTAATTTTGTCTAATTTATAAATTAAACTTTATCATAGGTATGTATGTAATGTGTGTATAGGACAAATCATAGTATATATAGAGATCAGTACTATCCACGGTTTCAGGCATCCACAGGAGGTCTTGGAAAGTATCCCCCTTGGATAAGAGGGTACTACTGTACATGGAGCCCTGGTGGCGCAGTGATTAAGAGCTTGGCTGCTAACCAAAATGTTGGCAGTTCAAATCCACCAGCTGCTCCTTGGAAACCCTATGGGGCAGTTCTACTATGTCCTATAGGGTCACTATGAGTCAGAAGCGACTGGACGGCACTTAACAACAACACTGTACATGAAACTCTTTTGTGGATGCCGTTAACTTACAAAATCCTGCTGTAGGGGAGACATGGCCCCTGGCATCCATGAGAAATAGAAGGTCCTATAGCCAGAGCTAACAGAAAGGGCTCAGAAAACCAAGGCAGCAAAGGTGACTGATGTAGACAGGGAAGGGCTGGACCTCCAAGTCACAATGGAGAAGGCTAGTCTCTCAGCTGGTCTGGGAATGCCATTGTTCTGAAGGGAAATCTGTCCGGAATCAGCAAAAATTATATCTTTGAATCTTTACGTGGATTTCAAGTAGGTAGACATTTCTTTTCTGGAAAAAGATGTAACGAATTTTAAAATACTTTAACCATAAATCAAGAGAAGGAGCCCTGGTGGCACAATGGTTAAGCATGCAACTGCTAACCAAAAGGTCAGTGGTTCAAACCCACCAGTGGCTCCATGGGAGAAAAGACCTGGTGGTCTGCTCCCATAAAGATTACAGCCTAGGAAACCCTATGGGGCAGTTCTACTCTGTCCTATAGGGCCGCTATGAGTCGGAATCGACTCGATGGACATGGGTAATTAATTTCTGTAAATTTTTATTTTTACTTTTGTCTTCCTATAACTATATGTTGGCAGGAATTTCAGAGAATGGCTACTTAAAACATTTCTTCTCCCATTAATGACTGAGCCCTGCTTCCCTTCTGCTGGC
This sequence comes from Trichechus manatus latirostris, assembly GCF_000243295.1. Lineage (NCBI taxonomy): Eukaryota > Metazoa > Chordata > Mammalia > Sirenia > Trichechidae > Trichechus > Trichechus manatus. The sequence goes on from NW_004443970.1 coordinate 14,642,290, forward strand.
TTGTTGACGTAACTGGAGATAAAATCTTTGGAAGGCTGGATGGTTGGTTACTTCCTCTAAAAACTTACCCAACTGTGACCACCGCCAACCCTTCCCCAGATGGAATTGATGTTTTCCTCCTTTGTCTTCCCACTATACCCTGCAGACACATCCATTCAAGTGCTGGTACATTTTATTGGTCTCATTCAATTCCATGCCTGCCTCTTTTATTAAACTGTAAACCCCTGAAGGGTAAAGCTGGGCATTTTTGCCATTTTATTGCTCAGGTACCACTCAAAACTCCTAGTAGCATCTTAATAAATGTTAATGAGAATGAATGAATGAATGAATGCTTATTGCCTACAGGCACTGTGCCCACAGCTTTGACAAGTGAGTTACCCTCTTTATGCTTCCATTCCCTCACCTATAAAATTAGTACGATCATAGTCCTACCACAGAAACCTGTAGGGATGAGTTAATTGTCAATAAATCACTATAATATTGGCTAGCACATAGTAAATGCTCAGTAAATGGTACCTATTATTATAACCACACTTAATTCCTGCAATAACACTTTAAATGAAGGGCTTTAGGTGAAATACTACCATCCCTTTTTCACAGAACAGAAACTGTTTTCAGAGAGATTAAGTGCCTTGCAGAAGATCTTACAGCAAGGAAGTAGCTTGGATATGATCCCAAGGGCTGAGATATTTTTCAAGAGCCTTTATGTCTCACAGGAAGTTTCAAGTGCTAAAAACCCTCTCCCATACAGGGTCGCAGTTGATTGTCTTCAGCAGGGTTGTTGGGGTGGGCTTCAGTGGGGTGGAGCTACCTGACGAGTGAGTTAGCCTGTGCGGTCTTGGCTAGCCTCGGCTCCCCTGCCTGGTTGGGAAAAGGGGAACACTTGATGGAATCTCCAGGCCAGCACTTCCCACACCTCCCTGATAACAAGACTCCCCTGGGCTTCTCTTTTAACAACACCAACTCCTGGATCCTCTGAATCAGACTCTCCACAACAGAGAGTCTGTAACAAGCACCCTGGGTGTTTTTATCATCAGGGAAGTTTGTGGAACTTTCTGAGTGTCTGAAGCCCAGACCTTAAAGGATGATCCTGGTTCCCACGCTCCAGGAGGCAGTTACTGAGCATCAGTGCTTTCATTGCCTCCCTCTCCACTCATGTTTGAAAGCATAAGGACCAAATCCATCTCCCTCATAAAGCTCCCTAATAAAGCCAAGTGGCGGTGGGGGAGGCTTGGATGCTAAAGGTTGACAAAGCCACTGAATCATGCAGCTTTTGCTCCTTCACTGTTCTCCTTAATAAATCTACCCATGAACTTCCAGTGGGGCTGTCTGTAGACACCAGCCATCAGAACTAATATTTCCTAGCATCCAGAGAGGGAGCTGAGCTATTGCCCAGAGTCAGCTCTGGGAGGGGAGAGCAGCTGCTATGGCAAAAAGGGGACATTTGCAGGCTTCCTAGGCAGCAACCTAGAGAGCAGACAGCCCTGCCCAGCCTCAGCGTCAGCGAGTGGAGGGCTGCCTGCTCTCCAGGGCAAGTTTCCTGGGAGTGCCTCCTCTTTCAACCGACACAGCAAAGTCTCCACTTCTCCAACAGATGTTTCCTCGCAGCTGTGAAGTCCAAGTACTAGCCGGCTGCAGCGCGGGGTGCAGAAGCTGGTGGGCTGTGGTTGGGGGGCGGGGGAGCCCCATCAGGCAAATGCCAGGACCAGCATGAAAGGCTGGACTTTAGCCGAGGTCCGTCCTTACCCTGGGGGCCCGCCTGCTTTGCACTGTGCGTCTGCTAGGAGCTGCTCACTTTGCCCCCTTGCAAGTCTTTGTTCCAAGCCAGACGTTGCTCGCATTGGATTCTCTCATTAACTTCCTCCGCTCCAAAGGGGTCCGGAGGCTGGGATGCTCTGGCCGCTTGGAGGATGTTGACTCTCCAGTGGGAGTCGGAAGGACTGCAAACAGTGGGTATTGTTGTGATTATATGTGCATCTCTGAAGCTGCTTCATTTGCTGGGACTGATTGATTTTTCGGAAGGTAAAGTGGTCGCTCCCAGTCTGTGCTGTTGTTCAGGGCTCGTTCAGAACTGGATACAGACGCTGCGGAAGTTGAGGAGGCTTAATACCCCAAGCAAAAGTTTTAAGAAATATGCATGCTTGACATAGAGCAGCCTAGCGACTAGACAGTTCCCTTCTTTTTACTCTGTATTTGGCATCGGGGAGGGGAGGGATGCTGTACCATCAGCTTTCTGTTTGAAACCTATTTGAGTTCACAGTGATTTTGTGGGTTAGCTATATTTCCAATTAGGACTCTGCTATGGGGAGATAATACAGGTTGTGTCTTGGTTGTGAAGTTCATCCTGACTACCAAGCCTTAACGTCATTAGTAATTCCGTCCTCGGGAGGAGCACCCTGATTTGTGAGGAAAATATCTATGTGTGCCTCATGAGTTAGGAGGTGTGGAGGTGGATCTGGGTGGTTGAGTATGATAAAAAATGGGTAAGCTTTTGGTTTAAAATTGAGTTAACGCGTGCTTAGCAAAAATGTGCTTTGAACACTTAATTTGCCGAAGTGTTTCGTTTGCATTGCCCAATGAGCCAGTTTGCTCATTTGTCTCCTGGGTCGGAACCCATATACGCAGGATAGCCCTGTTGCTATCAATAAATATTTCCTCTTTCTAGTATAAATTTTACTTTTGCTACCCAAAATCAATTTTAATATTCAAAGATTGAAGAGTAAAAAAGTTGATTAACTGCTCAAACAATTTTAATACACACACACACACACATATTTCCATGGAATAATGCTTCTACTGAAATAGCATACTTTAAAACTTAAATAACGTATTTAAGCCTCAGTCATTTGATGTCAGCTCTGTATCCAAGCTCTTGGTTCTTCTCAAGTGAAAGAATGGAGTTCCTGAGACATTTGCTAGTATTCCTTCCAGATAACAATGTGATTGTTTAATGCAGAGTTATGAATATTCACAACTTGCATTGTATATAATGTGGAGAGAGAAAAATATTTAACCTGCCTCTGCTTTTGTAATCTTTGCAACTACAGGAGCTAAGACCTGATAGCTAATATGACATCATCCCAAAGTACATCCGGTATTCAGGATGTTCCTGTTAACAATAGCCAGTGTATCTTTAGATAGTCCTTTTTTCCTACAAAGTAAGTTTATTACGTTCTAACTATTTAGACCAGTATCAGAGCATAAATAAAATTCTCATATCTTCTTCTCCTCACGCCCAGTCTGTGACAAGTTCTGCTTAGGTACACATGAAAATAATGTAACAGGATTAAATAAAACTTCAGAAATCAGTTTATCTCTTTTCCCATATTACACAGTAATTTGATTGAAACCCTGGAAGGAAAACAATGCATAAGCAAACTTCTTCAAGTGTCACACAACAATCTAGCATTTTTTTTTTCAGATTTCTGCCTCAGTTCATTGATGCTGGTGTCTTAATAAAATGCAAACAATTTATATGATAGAAATAGATTTGCTTCTGTTTCATTTTGTCACCATATTATTTTTGTTCTCTGCACTTAGTCAAGCCAGTGCCCCCAATTCAGCATGCTATATTCAAGGTGGCTTGCTTTCAGAGCTAGGTGAAGTAATCTCTAAAGGAGAACCCCCATGGGGGTAGTTGAGGAAGTCAGCTTTCAGGGAGCTATGAGATAGCATGTAATTCTTTTACTGCCAATGTTGATAATGTAGAAATGTAAGGTCCAAGGTCCCAAATTCAAGACCCTTGCCAATGACCTTACTTTTATTTTGTAAGCTCTGTTTTATGTCACTCAAAGTTGAAGGTGTTCAGATAAAAAACTTCAAATCTGAGTTTCCAGCAATAGAAAAAGTAAAATTGTACACTTTACTCTCCCCAACTGGAATCACAGAATTTTGAGCTAGCCCAAGGTTTCTTCCATATCCACATCTTCATCTATATTTCTAGACACGCATATATGCATATAGATGTACCTACATATTTATAGATATTATGCAAAATGTCCATAAGTTTGGCAAACTTTGGATTGAATGTAGAAGCCTTGATCGTGCTAAAATGCAAGGGTAGAGCTTACAATACATGAGATGTAACCCCTATAGCCTGCTTTGTTCTACAACACATTGTAGGAAATGCTGATCTAGTCAAACTCTCTCATTTTACATAGAAGACAACGAGTCCAGAGAGGTTAACTACTTTATCAAAAGGGAAAACTAACTGGGAGTAAAGGCAGGACCAAAACAAGAACCACAGTGCTTTTTCTACCACAACAGGCTTTTCCCTACTCTTGTTCCCTAATACTGGGAAAAGGAATACATGAAAACATATATGGGGAATTTCCTGAATTATTGGCTCTTATCCTGAGCTGACCACTAACACCCTGTAAGATATCTAAGGTAAATACAATCATAAGAAATAAAATCATACAATAATTTTTGTTGATTTTTTATTTACTTTTAATTTTTGATCACCTATAACTCAATGTATTCAATGAGTACTCAATGGCGGTGAATGGCCAGTCCAACTAGAGTCCACCATTGAAACACAAAAACAGCATAAGAATTCTGACCTGGGCCGCCTGCCTGTGTCTTCTCTGACTGTGGCAGTGTCTAAGCAGAAACGGTACCTAGGCTTTCTGATCACCGGCCCAGTGAAGGAGCAACCAAAAAGGCAGATGAAGAGCAAGCCACAAAAATATTAGAATATCAGAGCCTGTGTTCTTTCTCAAGCTTTGGTGGTGCAGTGGTTAAGAGCTGGGCACCTAACCAAAAGATCAGCTCAAATCCACCAGGTATTCCTTGGAAACCCTATGGGGCAGTTCTACTCTGCCCTGTAGGGTTGCTATGAGTTGGAATTGACTTCATGGCAATGGGTTTGGTTGTTTTTCTGTTTGTTTTTTGTTCTTTCTAGCTGCAGATGATAAAAAGGCTGAAGCAGGGGAAGATTACCCCAATAAAGACTGCCAACCTTTTCACTGAGACTTCACCACTTTGAAAATGTGGCCCAGAGTATAATCATGGAATTAGCACTTTGGTTGGTGGAGGAGCAGATGATGAGGATCAGAGCATAACCTTGAGCTTCTTTTAGGCAACACTGAACTTACATGCTGTTCTCAGCAGGCAATGGTACTTCAATCATACAACGATGGAGTACCTCCTCCAGTGTGACTTTGAACATTGATGGCCTTAGAACCAATTTCTGAGTCAAATGAGAGGGTCTACATTAATTTTGGGATAAAGCAGTATTACTTTAGTATTATTGTCTCTGATGGCTGGTAAGAATCAGCCATGGATAGGAAAGGGTTAAGAGAATCATTTCTACTCGTTTTAAATTAGATTCAGATTTTGAGAAAATCCTATTTAAAAAAATAATAATAATTTTCTTTCAGTTGAAATCCAAGGTTTAGGAGGCAAAAACAATTTGTAAAGAGGATTAAAATGACTAATGAAATTTTAATACATTATCTGAGGATTTACACATCTCCAGTCATTAGTAAGGGGAACAAGGAAGCATTCTCATAAGATTAATCTCATCATTTCTTAATTAGGCACATATTATATGTCTTATTGAATTCTAAATGTGTGCAGGGAACTCTGTTGGACTTACACTGAGGTGGTGGAAAGGTACAAGATGAGTATTAAAAAGAATGTACCCTGAGATTGCTTACATTCCAGTAAGGGAGATTAGTTATCAAACAAGTCAAGGGGAGTAACTGCTGGACATGTGCCCAGGAAATGGCCTATAGGATCAAGAATGAAGTGATGTATTCTGAAAAGGGCTCAAGAGAAGGCTTTACGAAGAAAGAACACTTGTACAGGACTGTATTAGTCCAGGTTCTCCAGAGAAGAAGTACCAACAAGAGATAGCTAGCCAGCTCGATAGATAGATAAAAAGTTTTATTTATTGTTGTAAAAATATAAAGAACACATTTGCCAATTCATCATTTTTAACATGTACAATTCAATAAAACCATGTTGTGCAACCCTCACCAATACCCATTGCCAAATATCCATCCCCATAAACAAAAACTATGCTACCTAAACAATGATTCCCCTCTTTCCCTGTCCCTTCCACCCCTGGTAACCACTATTAAACTCTAATCTTATACCTTTGGCTATTCTAGGTATAGATAGATTTATTTTCAGGAATTGGCTCACACAATTGTCAGGGCTGGCAAGTCCAAAGTCTTGTGTCTGAAATCAGTAGGCCAGGTGGTGGACTGGAAATTCCAGCAGGATATATATGTTACAGTCTTAAGACAGAATCCTTCTCCCTTGGGAAATCTTAGATTTTGCTCTTAAGTCCTTCAACTGATTAGACGAGGCTGCCTCCTATTATGGAGGGTAGTCTGCTTTACCTAGGTCAACTGATTTAAATGTTAATTGTATGTAAATACCTTCCAAGAATTATCTAGGCTAGTGTTTGACAAACAACTGGGCACCATAGCCTAGGCAAGTTGACAAGTAAAAGTAACCATCAAAGAACCTTAAAATATAAGAAGGATTTCTCAAATTTGAGGAGAAGGAATGAGCAGTCCAGCCTAAGCAAAGAGCTTTAGCTGTGATGCTAAGCTCTGACGACAGTGGCTTATGTGGATAAGGGAAGTGAATCAGGTGTAGCCAGAACACCGGGACCTCAATATGATGAAATGGAACATGTAGACGGCAAGGTCACTTGGTGTTTGTTGCTGGGAGTGTACACTTGTTCCTCAAACAGTGAAGAGACATTGACTCAAATTCTTCAACTTTGGGGAAAAACATGAGCAATGTGATGGACTCGTGTTTTAGTTGGGTCACTGTGACAGTAGGTGAAGACAAGTTCAGAGGTAAGAGAGTGGAAGCAGAGACACCAGGTATGCTTCTGCAGCAATTCAGGTGCAGAGCACTAAGGGCAAAAATCTATAAAATCCTCTCTTCAACAAAGTACTTAGGGTGACCTGCCAATTTCCAGCTTTTCCAGAAATTCTTGTTTAATATATTTGGCCAGTGCATGTTCTGAAACAGTATAATCGTATTTTACTTCAGGGCAACGTTGTTTGGTTTTAAATATTTTTCTTACGAGAACAGAGGAAATGTGGAGCACACTGAGGTGGTAGCTATAGATATATATAGATATGCTCCATTTATGGTGTGAACTTAAAAATTCTGATAGATGTACCTGACATCTTGGGAACATCTTTAACTATTTCAAACTTTTATATAGGAAAATTTTACACATAAAACTAAGCATACAGAATAGTATTATGAATAATACTGCGAAGAATGGAAATTCCAGAACACTTAAATGTGTTCCTGTGGAAACTGTACATAGACCAAGAAATAGTCATTTGAACAGAACAAGGGGATATTGCCTGGTTTAAAATCAGGAAAGGTGTGCATCAAGGTTATATCCATTCACCATACTTATTCAATCTGTATGCTGAGCAAATGATCAGAGAAGCTGGACTATATGAAGAAGAACGGGGTATCAGGATTAGAGGAAGACTCATTAACAACTGTCAATATGCAGATGACACCACCTTGCTTGCTGAAAGCAAAGAGGACTTGAAGCATTTCCTGATGAAGAGTAAAGACTACCACCTTCAGTATGGATTACATCTCTACATAAAGAAAACAAAAATCCTCACAACTGGACCAATGAGCAACATCGTGACAAACGGAGAGAAGATTGACGTTATCAAGGATTTCATTTTACTTGGATCCACAATGCCCATGGAAGCTGCAGCCAAGAAATCAAATGGTGTATTGCATTAGGCAAACCTGCTGCAAAAGACCTCTTTAAAGTATTAAAAAGCAGATGTTACCTTGAGAACTAAGGTATGCCTGACCCAAGCCATGATACATTCAATCTCCTCATATGTATGGGACAGCTGGACAATGGATAAGGAAGACTGAAGAAGAATTGATGCCTCTGAATTATGATGTTGGTGAAGAATATTGAATATACCACGGACTTCCAGAAGAACAAACAAATCTGTCTTAGAAGAAGTACAGCCAGAATGCTCCTTAGAAGCGAGGATGCCAAGACGTTGTCTTATGTACTTTGGACATGTTATCAGGAGGTTCCAGTCCCTTGAGAAGGACATCATGGCTGGTGAAGTAGAGGGTCAGTGAAAAAGAGTAAGACTCTCAACAAGATGAATTGATACAGTGGCTGCAACAATGGGCTCAAACATAGCAATTATTGTGAGTATGGCACAGGACCAGGCAGTGTTTCGTTCTGATGTGCATGGGGTCGCTATGGGTCTGAAATGACTCGATGGCACCCAGCAACAACAACAGCATAGAATAGTGTAATGAACTGTCATGTGCCCAACATTAGCTTCAATGATTACCAATACTTGTCAGTTGTATTCCAGCAGTGGCTTACTTTTAATAAATATTTCCCAATTTTCTACAATGTGTCAGGCACTATGATAGGCCCCACAGATGTAAAGATAAATTAAACATGGTCCTTGCCTTCAAAGAACTCACAATTGTATAAGGAGAAGCGGAATACAAATGAAATAAAATGTCATGCATTATAGTATATAGATCCAAGATATAGAAGAACAGAAAGTAATTAAGTGCAAGGGGAGGACATGGGAGCAATCAGAGATGACTATTTGGAGGAGGTGACCTTAGACTGGGTTTTTACGGTTGAAGAAAAGTTTATCAAATTAATATACATGGAAGATGTTTAAACAATGCTACATGAAGTGTACTGGGTGTGGTACCAGCATGTGCAAACACAGACAGTGGTACACAATATAAAATTCCTGGAACAACATCAAAACGTGTGAGGGGCAATGTCACACTTGTATTCCTTCTCCTTGATTGTGTAATTATCCTTTCCATCTAGTACAGTGCTTGGGATATAGAAGACACTAAAAAAATTATGGTGTGAATGCCATGTACTCTCTCTCATACAGTAATAGTGTCTGTGTATTTACCACAGAATTGAGGGCCTCCAGGGTCACTTTCAAGTTACCATAGTAGCCTGAAAATTGTTTATTAGTTGATTAACATTCTTTTTCTTTTCTTTTGTTTACTTTTTGCTGTGAGATTTCACATCAAAATCCCCCTGCAAAGTATATGGGGCTGCTGCTGTTCATTAGACCCCCGTGGCCCTGGGAAGTAATTCAGTTGAGACATCCAGCAGTGAGCTGCGAAAGCCAGCTTAGATGGGCTTTGGTTTGGCTGGGAAAGCAGCACTTTCCATTCCATAACTGAAAACAAAACAACAAACAAAAACTTAGATTTTTAAGCGAAATTTAACAAATACCTGTGAAGCACATACCGTATGAAGGGGTGTAGAGGACAGCAGACATTTTGCTGTCCTTAAAAAGTTTTCAAACTGGTTTGAGGCCAAACAGCTCATGAATGACCAATCCAGGATTACAAAGTGTCCTGTGAGTGGAACCGAGGCCTTTAGAAAACTCGAAGAGCAAAGCCATTAAATCCAGCTGGAAGATTTCATTCAGGGAAGGCTGTGTGAAGACTGGCATTTGCAAGATTAAGAGCTGAGGGATCAAAACTCTTTGACAGGTAGAGACTGTAAGCTAAAAGTAGAAATTTGAACTATAATTTTAAAAATAAACACAGTTTATTGAAATCATTTTTTTGCAACCAGATTGGCTGTAAAATTTCATTATTCTACTTAAAATACAAAGTTCTGGACCAGGAAATACTACTTGATACTGATTTGTTTGGGAACTATTATTTTTCAGTTTTGCTTGCTTTAGGAACCAACTATCCACCCCAGCTGGGAGAAAGCTAGAATCTTTTGGAATAGGGGTTATTACACATGTCATTGTCTTCCAGCCAAAGATCACTAGGAACACAACGATGGTTGAACAATTTAGGTTCATTACTTATGGCAGGGAGGAGAACACACACACCATGCTTGCCATAGGACATCTAAGTAAGGAAGTGCTGTTGTTGTTGTTAGGTGCCATGGAGTTGGTGCTGACACATTGCGACCCGCATATAAGATAGAACGAAACACTGCCTGGTCCTGTGCCATCCTCACAATCCCTGCTATGTTTGAGCCCATTGTTGCAGCCACTGTGTCAATCTACCTTGCAGAGAGTCTTCCTCTTTTTCGCTGACCCTCTACTTTACCAAGCATGATGTCCTTCTCCAGAGAGCGGTCCCTCCTGATAACGTGTCCAAAGTACATGAGACAAAGTCTTGCCATCCTCACTTTTAAGGAGCATTCTGGCTGTACTTCTTCCAAGACAGATTTGTTCATCGCCAACACCATAATTCAAAGACATCAAGTCTTCTTTGGTCCCCCTTATTCATTGTGAAGCTTTCACACGCATATCAGGCAATTGAAAATACCATGACTTGATTCAGGCACACAAAGATGTCCTCAAGGTGACATCTTTGATTTGAACACTTTAAAGATTTCCTTTGGAGCAAACATTGTTTGATTTCTTGACTGCTGTTTCCATGGGCATTGATTGTGGATTCAAGTAAAATGAAATCCTTGACAGCTTCAGTCTTTTCTCCGTTAATCATGATGTTGCTTATTGGTCCAGTTATGAGGATTTTTGTTTTCTTTATGTTGAGATGTTATCCATAATGAAGGCTGTAGTCTTTGGTCTTCATCTGTAAGTGCTTCAAGTCCTCTTCACTTGACATAGCAAGCAAGGTTGTGTCAATTTGCATATCCCAGATTGTTAAGGAGTCTTCCTCCAATCCTCTTCATATAGTCCAGCTTCTCAGATTATTTGCTCAGCATACACATTGAATAAGTATTGCAAAAGGATACAACCCTGACACACACCTTTCCTAATTTTAAACCATGCAGAATCCACTTGTTCTGTTGGAGCAACTGCCTCTTGGCCTATAAGCAGTTTCCTCAGGAGCATAATTGTTCTGGAATTCACATTTTTTGCAGTGTTATCCATAATTTGTTATGATCCACACAGTCAAATGCTTTTACATAGTCAATAAAACACAGAAAAACATCTTTCTAGTATTCTCTGCTTTCAGCTGAGATCCATCTGACATCAGCAATGATATCCCCCATTCCATGTCCTCTTATGAATCTTGCTTGAATTTCTAGAATTTCCTTATCGATGTACTGCTCCAACTGTTTTTTAATTATCTTCAGCATAATTTTACTTACATGTGATATTAATGATATTGTTTGATAATCTCCACATTCCACTCCATCACATTTCTTTCGAATAGGCATGTGTATTGAGCTGCTCCAGTTCCTTGGCTAGGTCTTCCAATTTTCTTGGCTTAGTGGAGTAAGCACTTCCAGTGTTGCATCCTTTTGTTGAAACGTCTCACATCTCAATTGGTATTCCATCGGTTCCTAGAGCTTTGTTTTTTGTCAATGTCTTTATTGCAGCTTGGACTTCTTCCTTTAGGATGATGGGTTCTTCATCATATGCTACCTCCTGAAATGATTTTGGTACAGTGACTCCATGTATTTCTTCCATCTTTTGATGCTTCCTGCGTTGTTCCATTTTTTGCCCATAGAATCTTGGAATGTTGCAACTCGAGGCTTGAATTTTTTCTTCAGTTCTTTCAGCTTGAGAAATGCTGAGCATGTTTTTCCCTTTTGGTTTTATAACTCCAGGTGTTTTCACATTTCATTATAATACTTTACTTTGTCTTCTCGAGCTGCGCTTTGAAATTTTCTGTTCATCTCTTTTACTTCATCATTCCTTCCATTCATTTTAGCGGTTCTACATTCAAGAACAAATTTCAGAGTCACTTCTGACATCCATTCTGGTCTTTTTTTCTTTTCTTTCTTTTTAATGATCTTTTGCTTTGTTCATATAGGATGTCCTTCATGTCATCCCACAATTTGTCTGGTCGTCATTCGTTAGTGTTCAATGCGTAATTTATTCTTCAAATTGTCTCTAAATTCAGATGGGATATACTCAAGGTCATACTTTGGCTCTGGTGGACTTATTTTAATTTTCTTCAGCTTTAACTTGAACTTGTATATGAGCAATTGATGGTCTGTTCTGCTGTTGGCCCCTGGCATTGTTTTGACTAATGATATTGAGCTTCTCCATTGTCTCTTTTCACAGATGTAGTTGATTTGATTCCTGTGTATTCCATCCACCATGGTTCACATGTATAGCTGTCATTTATGTTGTTGATAAAAAGGTATTTTCAATGAATAGGCTGTTGGGCTTACAAAATTCTATGATGTGATCTCTGACATCGTTTCTATCACCAAGGCCATATTTTCCAACTCCTGATCCTTCTTTTTTGTTTCCAACTTTTGCAGTCCCATCACTAGTAATTATCAATGTGTCTTGATGGCATGTTTGATCAATTTCAAATTGCAAAAGTTGGTAAACTCTTCTATTTCCTCATCTTTGACATTAGTGGTTGGTGCATAAATTTGAATAGTCCTATTAACTGGTCATCTTTATAGGCATATAGATATCATCCTGTCACTGACAGCATTGCATTTCAGAATGTGTCTTGAAATGACCTTTTTGATTATGAATGCATTAGAACCTTCATTTGCGATGTGGCACAACTCAAACTGAGAAGAAAGAACTGCAAACATCCATTAATAATCAGAATGTGGAATTTAGGAATATATGAAGATGGTGCTAGAAAGCCCTTATCATAGGATTTGAACTTGGTTTATTGTCTTAGTTATCTAGTGCTGCTACAACAGAAATACCACAAGTGGATGGCTTTGATAAAGAGAAATTTATTCTCTCACTGTCTAGGCAGATAGAAGTCCGAATCCAGAGTGCCAGCTCCAGGGGAAGGCTTTCTCTTTCTGTTGGCTCTGGGGAAAGGTGCTTGTCATCAATCTTACCCTTGTCTAGGAGCTTCTCAGTGCAGAGACCCTGACTCCAAAGTATGAGCTCCCTTCCTTATTCTTCATTCTTGGTAGTAGGAGGTCCCCTTGTCCCTCTGCTGGATTCTGTCTGTTATATCTCAAAAGAGACCCACTCAAAATACAACCTAATTTGTAGATTGAGTCCTGCCTCATTACCATAACTACCTCTAAACCTGCCTCATTACCATCATAGAGGTAGGATTTACAACACATAGAAAAAAATCACATCAGATGACACAATGGTGGACAATCACACAATACTGAGAATCATGGCCTAGCCAAGTTGACACAATTTTGGGGGGACACAATTCAATCCATAACAGTGATTGTGAAGAAAGTTTAAGGAAGCAGGGCTTTTCTCTGGATTGGCTGTTATCAACAAGAAGGTATAATTTTAAGATTGAGTGTCTTAATACATCTTATCTAGAAGGAATGAAGATTACACAAAGGCTAAAGTTGTAATTGGTAAAGAAGCACTAATTACATTAGCCATTTTAGGGGGTTGTTTGACCATTTTTATGGTTTAGGCAAATATCACGCTTTATGTTTTTGTGGTCTTATTTTTGTCTTGATCAATAAGGGCACAGAGTGGTCCTAATGTTGATGTTCTGTGAAATTATTTATATTCAACAAGAGAACACCAAGCCTAGCTGATAGTACCAGATCAGCTCCCAGCTGCTGCTTTTCTCTTTTTTCACACATAATAAGGGAGAGGGCAGAGGATGAGGAGGAGGACTGAGTATAGGCAGTATAGCAGATAGACCTGGGTTTAAATCCTAATTCAATAACATTGGAGTAATTACTTTACCTTCTGATCATCCCTTCCCTCATTTGTAAAATGGAGTTAATGACCTCAACCTTTCTAAATTGTAGAGAATGAAAAGTATAAGTGAAATATCTACCTCTGTGCCTGGCACAATGTAGGAGCTCAATAAATTCATTTCTTGTTGTAATTATGTTTGGATAGGATAACATGTCTCATGTTCAAATTCTTTGAGTTACGACAGTGGTCTTCAAACATTAGCATGCATCAGAACCACCCAGATGATTTATTAGAACACAGATTTCTGGGCTTTCAACTTTCTTTCTCTTCTGAGACGACTTTCTTATCTTCCTCAGCCCACAAAGATGTTGTAGCCCTGCTGCCCTCTCTCTCTGCCTCTTCCCAACCCTCACTTTGGCCCATTTTATGCTCAATTGTTATCAAACTACTTTTTGTTTCCCGAGCAGTTCATACTTTTTTATGCTTTGTGCCTTTGCTTGTGCTACATACAAATTCCTTTGACCTAGAATACAAACAATCCCTGTCTTTCTTCACTCAGTTAACTCTTTCTTGTCCTTTAAGCTCAACTCAAGTGCTAGCAATATGTTCCAGGAAGCCTCCCTTGAGCAACCAATTGCCCATTTCTGTTATGCCAAAGCAATCTCTCTTAGCACTAAAGTACATTAAACACTTGATTTCTATGTCTCTTTCACTGAAAATCAAGCATCACATAGGTCAAGCACTTATCTCTGTATTCCTAGTGCCTTGTGAGAATGGGTGGTTGGATGATACCTTGTGGCCTTCAAGTCTATGCCAACTCATAGTGACTCTGTAGGACAGCATAGAACCACCCCATAGGGTTTCCAAGGCTGTAATCTTTACTGAAGCAGACTGCCACATCTTTCTCCCATGAAGCGGCTGCTGGGTTCAAATCCAGGACCTTTCATTTAGCAGCTGAGCTCTAAATCACCGCACCACCAGGACTTCATAGTTAACAGGTAAATCAAAAACCAAACCCATTGCCATAGAGTTGATTCCGACTCATAGTGACCGTACAGGACAGAGCAGAACTGCCCCATAGGGTTTCCAAGGAGCAGCTGTTGGATTTGAACTGTCGACCTTTTGGTTAGCAGACGAGCTCTTAACCACTGCACTGCCAGAGCTCCAGATAATGGATAGGCAAGCTTATTTAGAGGCTCTGGCAATAAACTTTTCCGTGACAGTCTTGAATTAATATAACTTTTAAGTATTTTGTTTTCAGCAGGGTTTCTCAATCTTAGCACTATTAACATTTCAGTTGGTAATTCCTTGTTGTGAGGGGCTGTACTTTAGATGGTAGGATGTTTGGCAGCATTCCTGGCTTCTAACCACTAAATGCCGGTAGCACTTTCCCCCAGTTGTGACAACCAAAAATGTCTCCCAATATGACCGAATGTCCCCTTGGGAAAGGTGGAAGCAAAATTGTCCCTGGTTGAAAATCACTGGTTTAAGGTATAATCAAATGCAATTTGTAGGCTTTCCATACATATTTAAAATAAGAAAACTGAATTTTAGTTTGACAACATTATAGCATTAAAAAGCAAGTAACATTGAGTATTGGAAAGGAGAATATTTTTCTATTACAAAAGCAATAAACAGCCCTTACAAAAAGTTTATACATATAAAAAATAAATACAAAGAAAATACTCATAGCCCTAATATTTGAAGAATAACCACTGATAATATTTTGATTTATTTACTTTCAGTTTTCTCTGTATGTAGATATTCCCTTTTTAAATGCACATAATACTGTATGTATATTAAGAAATTTTATATAGCTTTGAATTCAACATTAGAGCATAAGTGTTTTAAATTAGATTACAGATCCTTCATAGATGTTTTAATGCCCACATTATATTCTGTAAATATTTGTGCTATAATTAACATAAGGAACTCTGGTGGCGCAATGATTAAGTGCTTGGCTGCCAACCGAAAAGTCGGTGTTTCAAACTCACCAGCCTCGCCATGGGAGAATAGACCTGGCAATCTACTCCTGTAAAGATTATAGCCTACGAAACCCTGCGGGGCAGTTCTACTCTGTCATATAGGGTTGCTATGAGTCAGAATGGACTCGACTGTATACAACAACAACACAATTAACATGTCTTGATTTTAGAACATTTATTTGCAGGAGCCCTGGTGGCGCAGTGGTGAAGCTCTGGACTGCTAACTGAAAGGTCAGTGGTTCAAACCCACTAGCCACTCTGAGGGAGAAAGATGTAACGTCTGCTTACATAAATATTTCAGCCTCAGAAACCCTATGGGGCAGTTCCACCCTGTCCTATAGGGTCACTATGAGTCGGAATAGACTCGACAGCAATAGGTTTGGAATTTATTTCCAGCTTTTTTTTTTTTCAGTATTTGAAAAAATTGTGCAATGAAATCTTAGTGTATGAAGTTGCTGGTGTATTTAGAATTATATCCTTAGAATAGAGTCTCAGAAGAGGAATTAATGGGACAAGAAATTTAAGTTTCAAATCTCTTGATGTATATATAAGGCCAAATTGCTTTTAAGGAACCCTGGTGGTGCAGTGATTAAGATGCTAACAGATAGGTCAGCTGTTTGATCCCACCAGCCACTCTGTGGGAGAAAGATGTGGCAGTCAGCTTCCATAAAGATTACAGCCTTAGAAACCGTATGAGGCAGTTCTACTCCGCCGTATGGGGTCGCTATGAGTCAGAATCGACTCGATGGCAATGGGTTTTAATCGCTTTCCAAAGGGATTGAGCAAATTACCAACCCATTGTAATGTGGGGAGTGCCCAGGGATTTGTGCTCACTGCACTCTTACTGTATGTTGCTGATCAGGGGGCATTTCAAAATGAGCACTAAAGACCAAGCTGGCAAACTAAGTGTTAATGGGTACTGGTGACTTCGAAAAACTGTGTATTGGAATTGAACCACTTAAGCCTTTTGAACCAACGTTAGGAATTTTAATTTTGGGCAGGTATGCTCCTTGAAGATGCTCTTCCTGTTGTTTCTTGCCAGGGAGGATGGATTCCTTTTTTTGAAGAGGCTCAACCTTGTATCAATCATCACAGCCATCTCAAACGTCAAATTATTTATTGAAAGAAAACAATGACATAGTTTTGCACTAGATGAATTAATTCCTGGGTCTGTATGGCTTTAGGAGGAAAGTTGGGATGCTTAAATGCACATTCCAATGAATATTTCCTTTGCCTTCCTAATAGCTGTATTTTACTTAGATGAATTTAAGCGTTAAGGAGAGAGTACTTTCTCCTCTTAGAGGTATGCACATGTTCAGCTCAAGTAGAAGTGTGGGGACATCTCATTCATGTGACAAAGTCTGGGACCAAGATATTTTGAGTAGGAAGATATGAAAAACCATCCAGTCAAACTTCCTTGGGTTATAGGTCATGATAAATTAATGACCTACCCAGAGTCCTTTGTGAGTTAATTATACAGCTTGCTTGTAGAGGCAGATAAGCACAGAGGTTAGAAGGCACTGAACTTTGAAGTTAGACTTAGATCAAATTCTGGCTCTGAAACCTGCTGGTCGTGGGTCTATACAAATCACCAAACCTCTCTGAACCTCAGTTTCCTTGCCCATAAAATGGAAATCATCATAATGCCAACTTCATAGGATGATTTTCAAGCAAGGCATGCACCTACATATAGTTGTTAATTGCTGTCGAGTTGATTCTGACTCACAGCAACCCCATGAGTGCAGAGTCGAACTGCTCTGTAGGGTTTTCAAGGCTGTGACCTTTTGAAACAGACACGAAGCCTGTCTTCTGAAGTGCTTCTGGTACACATTCATTAAATGTTAATACCTGTTGTAACTCAAATTCCCTAATGATTTCTTCAGTCTTCCCTCTTCTGACTTAATGACTGGTAGGACTAACCCAAAACATTGTGAACAGAACTGTCGAAAACATAATTTCCTTTATGCTGATGCTGACTGTTTTGTGTTGCAACTGTACTAGTCTGCCACATGTCAGTCAGGTATTTTCTATTTCCTTTCTACAGATGAGTAAATTTGCTCAAAGAGGCTAAGTAGCTTGTCTAGTTTATAAGCTACCAAACAGTAGAATGAAATCAGTCTTCAGAATTTAGAACTCATATTCTTTCCATTCTAACCTTTCTTGTAATTGTTAAGTTGTTTTCTAAATCTCTGTGATGGATGGATAAATACTCTGTCTCTGGGTTAGTAAAATCAGGATAATATATTTAGGGTCAAGTACTTTGGCAGACATTCATTTGAATGAAATTAGGAATATGAATGACTTCACATGGGAGTAAATGCATAGTTATTAATGACTTGGTCACAGAAGCTCTCTAATAAGTAAACAGAAGATTGAAGATCTGGCAGCAGTGAAGTAAATTGGTGATACGATTCCAAATTTAAACATATTACAGGGGGAAATTGGTAATGAAAAAATAATTGAAAAACTGAGTCACCTGAACAAACACCCAAATCCCATGTCTGTCTTCACTGTATTCAGCAATTCCTAAATACCACTTGTGCATTGAAGTTGAAACTATCAGAGGCTTCTAAGCATTGCTTAAGTGAAAAGTCAGGATTAACTCCTTCCTGGTATTATAAATGTTTAAGGAGTCATGGAGGGAATTAACCGCATGCGTAGTTTTCCTGACAAAAGAGGTTGTACAGTTAACATTCAAAGCTCTCTTTGAAATGTACCTCATTAAAACTGCACAAGAGCTCTGAGTCCTTAACAAGATTTCAGGAAAAAGTATAATGCTCGAAATAGTAAGTTGGCCTCAGTATTGTTTTATATCCCTTTTCCAATGCATCAACAATAAAACTAACATATAGCTTAGCATTTTATAGGTGTATTCAAGGAAAATGCAATATCAGCAAAGAAATTCTGTAGTTGCAAAATGTTAATAAAGTTCAGAGTTGACCTGCCTAGCTAATGTGTTTCAAATACACAGATTTTACAATAATAGGAACTATTTTTGCCAATGGCTGTCCAGAGAGGAGAAATTTTTTTATGAAGACAAACCTCCTCCTCCCACTATACTCCAGAGGGACCTGAATAAGTCTGTTCTTTAGGGATCAAATTAGGCCCTGTCTGTTGAATAATTAAGGAAAGTCTGCCAGCTCCTTTAAAGAAATCTTGCCTAAGCTTAGGGGAAAAAAAAACAAAACATTGCCATTGAGTGGATTCCAACTCATAGCGACCCTATAGACTTAGAAGGGAGGGAAAATTTTCAGGAGGATAGAAGTGACTTAAGAACTTGTACCATGACAGCAGTACCATGAGTAATCTCCCCTTTAAGAACTCCCGCTCATTTTATTACAAATGGTGCCAGTGGTGGGATTTCCTTGTGATGCCGTGTTCTTTACTCTTGGACGTAGCTTATGTATTGCATAGGAAGTCACTGAAGGACTGCTTATATATCAAGCACATTAAGGATTCTGAGATGCCGAGAGTACTGGTCAAAGGTCAATCTCAGATATAGGTGGGGGTATAGAATCAGAATTGACTAACTCTGGCTGTCCTTCAATGCTTCTCTTCTTGTGTCTTGCAAATATGGATGAGAGCTATCTTCACACTTCACTATATCAGGAAAGAGTATTTCCAGTAGAGGTTTAAAAGCTAAACTTAGTTACATGTTTGTTCCCTTCTCTCCATTTTCTCTTTGGTTGAATAGAATTATTTAAAGTTTGTGTTGAAAGAAAGAAAACAAATAAGAGATTCCCCACTCCTCCTGAATCCATTTTCTACCTGGAAATATTTATTAAATTTGGCTCCCAATTACAGTAATCTTTTCAAAATGTTTTCTAATGTAACGATAAATAAGTCTTACTCTATAGGTCAGAATTAGATCCTTGAAATTGCACTTGGCCATGCCCTAACTCAATTACCAATTACTCCATGTTAATTCTGTTTTTCCTTCAAACTCTAAGAAAATTGGATAACTTGAATTATGCAAAGATTTTTATTTCCATGGTAGCAGCTTAGCACTTTAAGTACAGTCAATGTTAGAAACACAATTACCTAAGAAGAATAAATGTAGTGAGCAGCAAACAGGCTTGACAAATGGCTCAGAGTAACATTAGTGACAGGAACTTAACCTCAAATAGCTGGCAGAAATAATCAGAGCAGTGGATACGGGCCAGAGCAATAAATTAACTAACGATTTTTTAAAATTTATTTTGCTGAATTTCAGGCATACTTTTCTTTGAATGTTGCCAAAGCAATTGTTTTTTTTCTTTTTTTTCGCTAATGATTATGCAGATTATGATCATATAGAAGGACCATATCAGAATGATAAACCATTTGATCTGCATATTTTAACCATGGCTGGGGTATGGTTTTACCTTCATGCTTTAAATTCATATCTAGTTTTCAACCCCATAAAATGGGTGGTGTGCTAAGTCAGATGTGGGTCTTGTCCCACTATTTGCAAGATGTATGGTCTTGGACAAATTATTTCATTTTTCTATTTCTCAGGTTCTATTATGTCAAATAGCAACAAACTTCCTCCACTGGGTTGCTGTGAGGACTAGGGACTGAGGACCTTATGTATATAAGCCCCAAAACCCATTGCCATGGAGTCGATTCCAACTTATAGTGACCCTATAGGACAGAGTGGAACTGCCCCATAGGATTTCCAGGGAGTGGCTGGTGGATTCCAACAGCCAACCTTTTGGTTAGCAGCCAAGCTCTTAACCGCTACGCTACCAGGGCCTCCATATGTAAGCCTGTAAGATATTTATAAGCTCTAGAAAATAAATAATGATTAATAAATGACAATTTTTAGTAGTATGTCACAATATGAATTTAATTACTTTTATGCTAAGAGGTAGGGAATATTGGTTAAAGGCAATCCATAGAGTTTTCTTTTTTGAATGTGTATATATATGTATATATATATACACATACAAACACATATATATAAACGTTTAAAACCATATTTTTGCTACATTTTTACCAAAGAGCATAACTGAGAATTTGGCACACGTCTTTGCTCATCTTAAAGAAACAGAACAACTATGCTCTTGAGCTATTTACCCAAGGCAGGGAATCAGCTTTGCCTCCCCTCCAGCACCCACACCATGCTCAATCTGCCCAGGAGTTTGTCTCCCTGAAATTACCTGCCTGTTCTCCGCCATCCATCTCAGCTTAGGCTATCTTTAAAATCAAACCTGTATTTCTTTGACCTCCTTTTTCCCTGTGATTTATCTAGCACAATATCCACTCTTCTATTTTCTTTTTACTTTTTGTTTCAAGTGTCTGTTGAATCCCCACTTATACAGCAAAAGCTTCTTGAGCACAGAAAGAATGCTCTATATTTTTAAATTCATAGAACATGTAGCACCTTTCATAGCATGCAGAATTTGATCAATAAATCACTATTGTTTAATCTGAAGAAATATGGTAAAGTTGTAGGGTCCCCTAAAAAAGAAAAATCAAATTCCTGAATAATAGGAATAATGGGAATAATAATATTTTAGGTGTTGGAAATCCAACAGTGAATCACCCAGAAGCAAAAACAATAACTAAACAGACCTTAATAAAATATGTTAGAAGGTGGTGGTGTGCTTTGGACACAAATAAAACAGGAAAGGGGGGGCAGAGGATCGGGGGAGAAAGGGCTGCTGCTATGCAGCTTTAAATGGGAGTATCAGGGAAGGCCCTGATAATAGAAGTAATAGGAATAGTCCCTGAATAATAGGAATAATAGCTTATATTGCTATGTTATTTTATTATTTATGAATCACTGAAATATATATTGCCTTTTCATGTTTGCAACAATTTTAAGGGAAGAGAGAGAAATTTTTATCCCCTTTTTATAGATAAATGACCTGAAGATTAGAGAAATTAAGTGATTTTCCAATGTTGTTCAAATATTCTAACTAGGTGTTTATACTTAATTATAAATCCAAATCAGTGGATAAAATATTAATTGAATAACATTTTAAATATTTGGGAAAATTTATTTATCTATTTACTTATTTATCTATCTCCAAATAAAAAGTTTTAATTTTAATGCACACATGAATTGTTAAGTATAAAATCACTTCTAATCCAAGTGGGTGGCAATATTCATGGTTGCATGTATGGTACGTTCGTATTTTCCTATATAAAAGTGGATTTTGCATTTGTTTGTCTGCTGTTGTTTGTTGTTTGTTTTCAGTGCATTCCAAGGGCCGCTGTTTTCTATCTGAGGACCACTGGGACTAGAATCTCCAGGGTACTTGGTTCTCATATAGAAACCCTGGTACTCTCATCTTGGAACTAGATGAACATTTTGCATTCTTAACAGCAACCAGGTGATTGCAAAGTAATTTAGGTATATGAGACACAAATAGAAACCTGACATACTTACATCAATTCTCACTTATTTAAAACTCTGTGTATGTTTCAAAGAAGAAGGTACCCTGCTTGTTTATTTCCCGTGGAATTTTTAACTGTTACTCCTGCTGAGTTTTGGGAATGCTTTCATTTTTTTACTAAAGATCAGTATATTCATTTCTCAAAACCATAAGCTTCTTTCAAACTCTCAGAAATTGGGCCTTTATGCACAAAGTAGTTTTCATATGATCTGTGGTAGAATATTGGGGAGGTAGCTTGATGGAGTTGAATAGCTTTTCAGTTTAGTAAATAGTCCTAAACATAAAAATAATCTGTTGCATTCACATTTTGTACTTTGTCTTGAGCATTATCATTGATAAGCTAATAAATACAAACTTCATTTTTGCTGAATTCCTAAGTTCTATTATATTTTCTCTCAGGCTCTTTTTGGTCTGAGTAATTCATATCTAATTATAGAGTGGGAAAGCACTGGAAAAATATACCTTAATATTCAAACATTTATTAAATAGGCAAATGTTTAAGAAAGTTCCTTTTCCATGAAATAAGTTATACTGGAAAGCTGGTTTCATCTTCAAGAATACAAAAACTCTTCAATAGAAGTACACATATTCAAATTTCTTCTTCTCCCTGGGGCCTTCCCTGATACTTCCATTTAAAGCTGCACAGCACCAGCCCTTTCTCCCAGGATCCTCTGCCCCCCTTTCCTGTTTTATTTGTGCCCAAAGCACACCATCACCTTCTAATATACTTCATTTTATTAAGGCCTGTTTAGTTATTTTTTTTGCTTCTGGGTGATTCACTGTTGGATTTCCAACACCTAAAATAGTAAAATAGCACCAGCACTTTGTAGGCGCTCAGTGTTCGTTGAATGAATCAATGAATTTTGGTCAGAGATTCCATGGGTTGTAGCCTCTGTTAGGTGGAGTCCTCAGGAAGACAGAACTGACTTGTCCATATCCCCACTTCCTGTGCAACAGGTGAAATCTTTTCTAGGGCACTTCCTGCCAGATTGGCCACACACAGGAGGCAGAGCCAGAACCAGTACCAAGTGTCCGCGACAAGAATTTCAACAAATGAAAAGGAGCAGGTTTTTTTTTATTACTTTCCAGACTGTGTGTAATTTTGTCGAAGTGTTTCTGAAGAAAGTCATTTAATGCAAACTTGGCCGTTCATATCCACTCCTCCTTGCCTGGATTCTGTTTTAGAACTTGGTAGGGTACAAACACTCTTGATTCCTTATAGAATGTTTTGGGAAAATAACAAGAAGAGGCTTATTGAAAAAAAAATTGGCTTGGCATTAGGGAGCATTTAAACTTAGTCCCTGAACACATACTTTTGTGCACATCATTTCATCCTATCTGAAGAACTGGTAAAGAACCACATACCAAAAGATAAAAACTTTAGAAGTGTTATAACCCCTATAACTGTGGTTATAATCCCATTTGGGAATGAGTTTTCTTTGCTATGTTAATGAGTCAGTATTAGTATAGATTGGGTGTTAAATCAATCTCTTTTTTTAATAGTTAAAATATTTTATTGTGTTTTCAGTGAAAAAGTCAGTCTCTTGAATTTTCAAAGAGCAGAAAAGCAAGCAAGCGGGCAGACACAAATGGATGGGTAGATACATGCCACATAATCACTAAGGAACCTAGAAACAGAAGCTGAAAAGAAACAAGGACCTTCCCCCAGACCAGAGAGAGAGAAGCTTCCCCTAGAGCGGGTGCCCTGAATTCAGACTTCTGGCCTCTTTACTAAACTGTGAGAAAATTAATTTCTGTCCAGTAAAGCCACCCACTCATGGTAAATCTGTTATAGCAGCACTAGATAACCAAGACAAGAAGTGTATAGTTGTTGTGAAATTTCTTATTCTATTTTATTCACAATCACAGCACATCTACTTTGTACCTGACACTAAGCAACACAGCAGTGATATTTTATAAAAAGAAATTTTGGTACTTGTCTGAGCCTGGTGCTATTCAAAGCTCTTTGTATGTTATTTCTCATTTAATCTCTATAATAATGCAATGAAACAACATATGCCCAAAAGCAAAGATGAGAAAGCAGGAAGGGGCAGGAAAACCGGAGGAATGGAAATGGGGAGCTCAGGGTGGTAATGCGGAGAGTGCTGACACATTGCGGGGATTGCAACCAATGTCATGGAGCAATCTGTGTATAAACTTTTGAATGGGAAACTAATTTGCTCTGTAGATTTTCACCTAAAGCACAATAAAAAATAAAATAAAATAAGTCAGTGAAGTGGACGTTCCCATTTTCCTCACTTTACAGGTGAGATTAAGCATCATACCCAAGGTCGCAGAGCTGATAAGTTGTAGGACCAGGGTTTGGGCCTAGGCAGTCTGGTTGCAGGACCCATCTTCTAACAGCCATATACCAAGTCCATTAATGATATGGTTTCTGTCCAAAAGGGTTCAAGGTGGAAACAGAGATACATAACAGAAACATCATAAAATGACATGAAAGTAGGGTGATCAAACAGAGAGCAAGACAATTAATTTTATTTATTAGAGCTAAGGAAAGCCTCAAAGAGAAATAGCGTAGTGGGTTTTGAGGGATGATTAGGATTTTTTTAGATAGAAAAAGGAGACAAAAACTGAGGATAGAGGGAGGAAGGATCTTAACATTGTTTCTCCTTTATCAATGTGCTTGTACTAGTTTTCAATAATTCCCATCCAAATTCTTTCTTACAGATACAATTTGAGAATTTTAAAACCAAACCTTATCCTGTGATTATTTGTAAATATCTGTATAGGTCACTGTCTGAATTCCCAACAAATTAAATGACTTTTAAGTGCATAGGAGAGCCATAATAATAATAAAAGACAATGAAAACATAATGATGAAAACCATTATTTCAAAGTTAGCCACCTGCTGCCAGTGGCCAAGTGGTGGGCCATGTCATCCATTCTAGCCTTATGCTTCTCTTGGGCAGTTGTCTTGTTGCATGTGAAAAATGTCTTACTTAAAACCTCCCTTCCGAACATCTAGCTCAATTAGCATCACATAGTTTATAAAGAAAATGTTCTACATTCTCCTTTGGTGAGTAGTGTCTGGGCTCTTAAAAGCTTGTGATCGGCCATCTAAGATAGTCTCCTGGTCTCACCCTGTCTGGATCAAGGAAGAATGAAAACTAAAGACATAAGGGAAGAATTAGTCCTAAGACTAATGGACCACAACTACCACAGCCTCCGCCAGTCTGAGTCCAGCACAACTAGATGGTGCCCGGCTACCACCACTGACTGCTCTGACAGGGATCACAGTAGAAGGTCCTGGACAGAGCTGGAGAAAAATGTAGAACAAAATTCTAACTCACAAAAAAAAAAAAAAAAAAGACCCAGACTTACTGGTCTGACAGAGACTGGAGAATCCCAGAGAGTATGGCCCCCAGACACCCTTATAACTCAGTAATGAAGTCACTCCTGAGGTTCACCCTTCAGCCAAAGGTTAGACAGGCCCATAAAAAAAAACAAGATTAAATGGGCAAACCAGCCCAGGGACAAGGACGAGAAGACAGGAGGGGACAGGAAAGCTGGTAATGGGAAACCCAAGGTCGTGAAGGGGAGAGCATTGACATATCATGGGGTTGGCAACCAATGTCACAAAACAATGTGTATTGATTGTTTAAATGAGAAACTAGTTTACTCTGTAAACCTTCATCTAAAGTACAAAAAAAAAGTCTCCCTTCTCTCGTCCGCATTACCAGCCATCCTATCCTCCCTGCAGCTAGCAGTAAATTAAAGCCTCTCCGTCTGGCCAAAGTAATCATTTAAAGATTCATATACACCTACTGATTTCAATATGTTCCACGCTGGTTGGATTTCAATTTTGGTTGACATCCCACAGCTGAGAAGGTTACTCTCCAGCACTGCACCCAGCAATGTTAGTTTTTTCATACGCTGTGCATATCCATCAGTTTACTGCTGGGCATATCCATCAGTTTACTCCCCTCTTAAGATGCTGTCTGTGACTACTCATGTTCATGCCGGTAAAAATCAACACACCTATTCCAGGTACTGTTTGAGGTTAAAGACACAGAGCAGGATTGGGTATTCTGATGCTTCTTGTCAGCTGCTGACATTTGCTGATTTAACTCTGGTTATTTTACAGGTGTGAATGTCTCCTGAACAGTTGAGCTCTGTTGAAGTGATCCTGTAATGAATGTCTAAGACAGATCGTTTGCTCACCTCACCAAAATAAATGACATTTAGGAAAGTGATTGGTCCAAAAGTCTTCCTTTCCTGCTCCACTTATTCCTTTTCATCAGTTTTCATTATACAGTAAAATGAAAAAAAAAAAAAAAAAAAATCTGTACTTATTCTTGATCCTAGATGAATCTGTAACTTTCCTGGCTTGCTCAGTAGTGTGAAGTTGTTAGAAGGTATGCTGGATTTCTACTGAACTTTGACTTTGGTAGAAATCTTCCTTTTCCATGCGTTTTTCCATTGTTATTGTTGTTAGATGCCATAGAGTAGGTTCCGACTCATAGCAACCTTATGCACCACAGAACGAAGCACTGCCTGGTCCTGCACCGTGCTCACAATCACTGTTATGCTTGAGCCCATTGTTGCGGCCACTGTGTCAATCCATCTTGTTGAAGGTCTTCCTCTTTTTTGCTGACTCTGTGCTTTACCAAGCATAGTGTCCTTCTCCAGGGACTGATCCCCCCTGACAACATGTCCAAAGTATGTAAGACGCAGTCTTGCCATCCTTGACTCTAAGGAGCATTCTGGTTGTACTTCTTCCAAGACAGATTTGTTCATTCTTTTGGCAGTCCATGGTATATTCAATATTCTTTGCCAGCACCACAATTCAAAGGTGTCAATTCTTCTTTGATCTTCCTTTTTCATTGCCCAGGTTTCGTATGCATATAATGTGATTGAAAATACCGTGGCTTGGGTCAGACACACCTTAGTCTTCAAGGTGACATCTTTGCTTTTCAACACTTTAAAGAGGTCTTTTGCAGCAGATTGCCATGCATCTTTTGATTTCTGGAGTGCTGCTTCCATGGGTGTTGATTGGGGATCCAAGTAAAATGAAATCCTTCACAACTTCAATCTTTTCTCTGTTTATCAGATGTTGTTTATTGGTCCAGTTGTGAGGATTTTTGTTTTCTTTATGTTGAGGTGTAATCCATACTGAAGCCTGTGGTCTTTGATCTTCATCAGTAAGTTCTTCAAGTCCTCTTCACTTTCAGCAAGCAATGTTTCCATTAAGCACCCTGTTTTCCAGTTGAAGAAATGAGTATAGTGTTGGAATTTGTAGATGTCCCATTGGAATTGTGTACTCCTGAGGAGGAAGTTCACTAGCCATTAGGAACTCCACCTACTGCATCTCCTGGGCCATAAAAATGAATCTCTTCAGTTTGGTGATTTTTACAGGGGTCCTTCCTCCAATACTTCCATTAGGATGTTTTCCCATAAATAATCATTGAGAAAGGTTACTAGGGAAACTGGAGGCCCAGGTAATAGCAATTTGCACTCAGGTTAGCAAAATGTACAAATGTAATCCTTGCCTGGCTCAAGGATTCAGCTCCTCATTTTCTCAGCAGATGGAACCAAGTCACATTTTGGAAGTATTCTCCTAAGAGGATCACTGGTCACACTCCTCTTTCTTTCACCCCATGCAGACTGCACCTCTAAAGGGTTCTGAGTCCAGAAATCAGAGAGTACCTTGAGAATGGAGAATTGAGAGGAGCGATGGCCCCTACAACACCTGCAAATTAAACCATTATTTTTAGATAATTCTGTATTTTCTCAGTTTGATAATGATTAAATTACAATTATTAATGTTATTAATATACAGTATAATTAGCATAGTTATAATAACTATAATTGTACCCCAGAGGGCTACCACATGCATCTCCTTATTTGATCATCTTCATAACCCCTTATGGCAGGAAAGGACATGAATATAATCCCTTATCTGAAAGTCATGGACAGCGAAGTACAAGAGTATAAAGAACCTGTCCCAGCTCAGTTGGTTGGTTAGTGAGAAAGCTGACTGGCACAGCACGAAGCACATGGGCTTTGAAGCCAGGCAAACCTAGAATCAAATAATCCTTTTCTCTCTCTCTTTTTCTTTCCCACCATATACTAGGTATGAAAACTTGAGTTTAAGTTCCTGATCAATAACTTACAAGCTGTGAATTTTGAACCTTTTGTTTAACCTCTCTAAACCTCAGTTTACTCATCTATAAACCGGGGTTAATACCTAATGGAGCTGTTAATACCAGAGAAAGTGAATGCAGTGTACCTGATCCTAGAATATCTTAATAATAATTATTAAATAAATTGTATTACTATTATCATAAATCAACAGTATCATAAATGCTAAGGTCCAAACTAGAACACTTCAGGATGGTCACTGTGGTATAGAACATGGAATTTGGAGTATAAGAAAACCTAAGTAAAAGTCCTGGATCTTTTGTTTTCTAGATGTGTTCACTTGAGAGAGTCATTTAGCCTCAACAAATCTAAAGAAACATGTTGGAAAATCATTTTATCAAGGGTAAAACATGTTAGAAATGGAAGAGGCCCCAGTGATAATCAAGACCAATCCCCTCATTTTACAGATGAGGAACTTGAGGCTCAGAGGGATTAAAGGATTTATGCAAAGTCAAATTCTTAGTTGCAGAGATGGTAACTGAAAACATCAGTACTTAACATATATCAATTCAGAGTCCATTCATAGAAATCTGGTTTCTAAATGAGGAGGGAAGTAGAAATCTTTTCTACTCTGTTCTGAGAAGACTTCACATTAATGGCTGGTTTTGAATACTTCTGTTTGAGAGAGAAAAGCTGTATGGATTTGGGCTCAGTTACAGACAACAGAAGCATTCCAGCAAGTTGAAGCAGAGATTGTTTTATTACCAGGTATTAGGTAGTTTACAAACTAGTTGGAAGGGCTGGAGGAGTAGGCTCTCAGTGGGGCTTTAAGGAACAATTCCCAGGTGCCAGACTCACCCCAGCTCTGCCAGGATCAGAAAGCCGGCCACTATGGCAGGAGACACCCATATCACGGAGCTGTGATCACAGAACCATGCTGCCTCTGCGCCGGCCCTGTCTCTCCATTCCAAATTCACGTGAAACTTAAACCCAGAACACTAGCTGCAAGGGAGTCAGGATAAGGTGATGTTTAATTTTCCAGTCTCTATAATAAAGGACGGCGCTCTAGAAGGAGGTTAAAATGGATGTTGAGTGAAACAATCCAGATTGTCTTCCAGAAATCCAAGAAAATGGATGGTGGAAAACAGGATTAGAGTCCCTTGACCATATCATGTGAGGAATCGCATAAGATGTGGGTGACAAGTAGATGTCATCTTGCCAGCCAGCCCTAGTTAATTTATAATGGCTGCCAAGAGCATGGAAATGAGAAAGATTTTGAGGATGCATCTGGACTCTGCAGGATAGAGCCCTGTGACTGATTAGTGATGTCTGCCGGAAGTATGGGCATGAAACAATCAGAACTGTATCCGTGCTCCATGTATCAGTTAAGTCAGTTGCTGCCTGACCAGCTTGGTTGGCAGATCTCTCTGTAATGGTTAATGGCTCTCTAGTTGTTGGTGGTGTTGTTGTGGTTGTTTAATTATACCTTGATTAACTTCTTTGTATTATTATGGTTATCATGCCTTGCTGACTAAAGCAAACTATAAATTTCTTAAAAATTTAATCATCTCTACACAGTGCACAGTGCTTCATATACTTAAATGAGTATCTACTGATTTGATTTTAAAATCTCATTCATTTCATCCACAAACATTAATTTGGTGTTTACCTTGACAAAACGTTATACATCATGGTCGGAGAGTTAGTAAGACTCAAGTTTTGAAGGAAGCTCTCCCAGTCTCCTCTATAAAATGAACATATTTTGTCCTTGGTTACAGACTCCTAAGAAGGCAATTGAGAGTAATGCAGAGGGAAATTGTGCTTGTTTATGGACCATGGACTGTTTATCACTTTGAGCCCATCTAGTTTTCATGTTCTTGTCATCCCTGTCATGCAAATGAGGAACCTGAGACTCAGAGCTGCCCTGTTCACACGAGCTCAGACTTGCTCTTGTTGAAGTCTTAGCTCTGAGAGAGACACAAGACACAAGTCTGCATACTTACAGTATGCAGACACACATCACTTAAAATGGATGCACTTACAGCTTTGAAGTGGGGATGTTGAGTTATGATTTCTGCACAGTATTTTCCTTAGGTCCTGAACAGAAAGGCTTCCCATTTCATGGGGGAATAAAAAGAGAGAGAGACATATTCCATGTACTAGCTAAGGTGCATGGCCCACTCAGTAGGGAAAAGACTTGGCATCATATTTCTAGGAGAGAAAGAAGATCTGGGTTGACCCATTTTGGAGATTAATAATAAATGACTCTCCTTTGGTAACTCCTTATGGAAAAGACTGAATTAGGGGGAACACTGGCTTCTTAGTTACTTAGAACTGCTGTTAAGAAATACCACAGGTGTGTGGCTTTAAAGAGCAGAAATTTATTTTTCTCAGAGTTCAAGAGACTAGAAGTGGGAATTCAGGGTATGGCTCTAGGAGAAGGTCCTTCCTTGTTTATTTTGGCTTTTAGTAGCTTCCAGTAGTCCTTGGCATTCCTGGGCTTACAGACGAATCTGTCTCCATCATCTGTCTTCCTCTTCTTCCTGTGTGTGTCTCTGTGTCTATCTGCTCTTTTTATAACTCAGAAGTGATTAGGTTTAGGAACCACCCTACACTGGTACAACCTCATTAATATAACAGGTACAGGGGTTAGGGCTTCCACACATATTTTCGGGAGACACAAGTCAATTCATAACAATTGGTAAGGTTAGAAGGAGTGTGTGCGGCTATAGAATACAGAGATGTACCTCAGTAAGGCCATCCATTTAGTAAGTTATAGTGCATTTATGAATATCTATTATGCACTACACTAACTCATGGTGATATGAAAATCTCAAGTTGCCTATGGTCATTGGGGAAACAGACAGATACTATGAGAAGGCTAAAGTGCAATGAACAAACTATGTGCAAACCATTACGAGGCTCCCTAAGGAGAGACACAGAAACCCTTAGGGTTTAAGACTGGGCAGGAAAAGGTAACTTAAGCTGCATTACTGAAAAGAAAGACTGTTGAGTCAAACAGAAAAAGATTCAAATCTACTTTCCACCATTTAACATCTGTGTAACCATGGGCAAGTTATACAATTTCAGAGTCCTTATCCCCAAAGACTCTTGTAGTATTAAATTGATATATATATATTTTTTGATCTGGTATAAAATTATTATGATCACACTAGGAATTCAAAAGTTGTATGAATTCAGGTGAGGAAAAAGTTATGTGTTCTATTACAAATCATTTTTAAATAGGAAAGCTATCTCTTAATATTTCTGACACTTATATGGTTTCATATAGCTCTTGAATATGTAGTTTTTGGTCCAGTGAGAATTACTTCTTATCAAGCTTTCTATTACTAGGTAGTAAAATTCTGTATTCATAAAGGTGGTGGCCAGGGAAGAATAAATTTAATAACTTTAGTGTTTTATATTGTGATCATTGACTTCTTAAGTAACAGCATCACTGTTGTTATATAAAAGACTTTCAAGATGATAATGAGAATGTAATTCTAAATCTGAATAATAACATCAAGTATTCTTTATTCTTTGAATGTTTGAATTCATGAGACTAGCCGTAATCTCTGCTGATTTTTGGTGTGTGTGTATTTATGTGAGTGTGTGTGTGTATGTGTGTGTTAGTGTGTATGAATCACGGTCATTTTGGAAAAAAAACCAACCAACCAACCTTGAAGCAGATTATGGCTGAAATGTTTAACATTTTAACCTCCATCTCTTCTACTCTGAAGTTTATCACAGATAAATCATAAAGGCAGAAGTTACATCTCTCCTTTTACTTATTAATAAATGTGTTTGTAGTACAGCCAGATTTTTCACTGGTAATTATTCATTTGTACTTGGATATGTATTGAATGTCCACTCTGTGCCAGAAACAATGTTAGCTGCAGGGGATATAACAGGAAGCAAAGCATATGTTTATTGTGGTTGTTGAAGGTCTAAGTTTGTTTACTTTTTAAATAAATTTACTTTACATCTAAAAAACAAAAAGAAGGAAAGTAACAAGCAGACTTGGGTCCTTCAAGGTGGATTCTTCAAAGTAAACTGATCAGTTTCCAAATCCATTGCCCTGTCTTCAATGACCTGAGGAATCTCAGTTTTTTCTCCCACCAGATTCTTGCTTACTTCCATAGGAAAATAAATTCATTAATTCAATAAAACACAGTAGTGCAGGCCCAACATCCAAATGAATAGAATATGTTGTAGTCTGGTCTCCATGATATTGACGCTTTACTCACTTTAAGCAGAAGTGTTGTTAGTTGCTATGGAGTCGACTTCTGACTCATGGCAGCCCCTTGCATGCAGAGTAGAACTGCTCCATAGGGTTTTCAAGACTGTGACCTTTCAGCCTGTTGCCTTGGAGTCAATTCCACCTCATCTCGGCTGCTAACCACAAATGTTGGTGGTTTGAAACCATCAGCTGCTCTGTGGGAGACAGATGTGGCAGTCTGCTTCTGTAAGGATTTACAGCCTTGGAAACCCTGTGGGGCAGTTCTACCCTGTCCTATAGGGTCGCTATGAGTTGAAATTGACTCTGTGGCAATTGGTTTGGATTTTTTGTTTAACCTTTTGTAGTAGATTGCCAGACCTTTCTTCTGCAGTGCCTCTGAGTGGATTCCAACTGCCATCCTCTCAGTTCGTAGCTGAACGCTTTACTCTTTGTACCACCCATGGGCTCCTAAGCAGAAGTAGATGATTCTATTCAAAAAAGATGTGTGTGTTGGGGGGAGGGGGGTGTTTTGCAGTATTAAGCCTTCTACTAGGAAAGAAACTATAGGATCAAAAGCTTCTGATTCTCATTTGACACTTAACAGAGATGATCATCTGTTTAATCATTTCCAGATGGTCAAATGTTATCTCCTTAGCATTGATTCTAATCACAATTGCAAAGATTTTGGAATAATTTAACATACCTACCAAGTTGCTTCAAATACTAGAATCTCTAAGATCAATGCATACTCATATCACTTTAGAATTATATTCCATAAAAGAATGTATTTTGAAATAGAGGAATGAAAGTTAAGCAAACACAATAGAGGGATACAATCTGCACTCTGAAAAAACCATGCACCTCCATTTAATGTGAATTTTCTCCTTGAACATTCCAGCATCATATTGGTTTGGGGAAGTCAAGTTGGTTTTGTAAGAGTCCTGGAGCAAAAGGCTGTGATTGCATTAATAACTGCAGAATTTGATTCAGAGGCTATAATCTCATTGGCTTCAACATCACATGCCTTTCCACTGCTTAGAAAAGCTAAGTCTGTATAAACCTACAAAGGGGGAAAAGCCTCTAATGGCATCACACTTGCCTGTACAGAGTATTGATTGCATCAACTTGGAGTTAAATTGCCACCAAAATCTAATTAGATCTCTCGTCAATGGCTTGGGGATTTTGATTGCAGAATGGCTGTGAGTGGAATGTTTTCCAGTATCAAAGACAGCGAGGAGGATTAAAAGGAACTCGGGCTTATTCATTCCGGTCAGAAAATACGGACATCATGAAATATCGTGGCGAAGGAATCAAATGAACCTCTTGGCAAGTTTGTCACTTTCTACTCAACATCATGATTCAAAGTCAAGGGAAAAGGCAAAAGGAAAGAAGACTAAGGCAACTGAGATAATAGGGAGGTGCGCTAGCTCACGTGGCTGTAGATCTATCAAGTAAGGAGCATTTTCACCTGGAGATCTCTTCCCTGTAAGGAGAATCAATATTTCCATTGATGGCAGATAGAATCTTTGCCTGGTCCAATTAGTAAAGCACGTGGGTAGAAGATCCAAAGGTATAATCCCATAGGAGCTCTGCCCCAAAGACTTGGTTAGAGTGGCACATAGGGATATTGGAACTATAGTTTATACCAGCACAAAGATAGTACTTTCCATTCAGGACTTTCAAGGTGCTACAAAAAAACAGTTGGAACTGGTAGCTTCAGTATTTATGAAAGATTTTTTTTTTTTTCCCAAAGTGATCTAAATCCCAGCCTCTGCCTCTCTTCCAATGGTCAGTATGCCCATGTCTCCTTTACTCAGGAGGGTTGTGAGTAATGGTAGGAAAAAGGCCACATTTGTATGAACATGTGCTCAAAACATCACTGCAGCTCATCAACTGTGCGCCCTGTGGGAGTTACTCCCCTCTCTGGCTTTCAATTCTAAAGACAAGGGGAGTTTATGAGGATCCAACGAGAAACGAAGCAGTTAAAGGGCCTTACACATAATCTGGAATGTAAAAGCCCATAACGTCCTTCTTATCAGAAAAGGGATCCAACTGGCAAACTGCTACAAAGGTATTAATAACTCTATATATTACCATTCACATGGATATTATCATTACTTTAAAAAAAAAGAAAAAAACTTGGGAGAAAACAAAGGAAGTAATCTCCAATAATTGGAACAGTGATCTTGATATTAGAGAAAAACAAATGCATGTTCCTGATTCTGTTCAAATAATATGCACCCACTCATCCTTGGAGTTGTTGTTTGCCTTCAAATCGATTAAGACTCATATTGACCCTACAGGACAGAATAGAACTGCCCCATTGGATTTCCAAGTCTGTAATCTTTACGGGAGCGGAGTGTCACATCTTTCTCGTGCAGAGCCACTGGTGGGTTCAAACCACTGACCTTTCAGTTAACAGCCAAGCACTTAACCATTGCACCATCAGGGCTCATACAACCTTGGAGGGCTTCTAGATTTATCTCCCAAAGAGCCACATCCTGAGCTGTGTGCTTACGCGAAGCTGCACCAGGCAGAAACGCTGTTTCCCACGGACTATGGTCCCTTTCGTTGGCAGTTACCAAGCTGCAGGAGGGTAACTGAGAGTCTCCCTCCATCCAGGTAGGGGAGATTGCAGCTTTCCCCTCCAGGACTGAACCACCTGCTTAGAACTGGCATGAGGGATATGAGTTGAGGAGCTTGCTGCGCACTGGACCCTGCCAAGTCCAGCCTGTTATTTGACTTGGGGTAGAGCTGGCTTAATTAATTGAAAAATAAAGGTTATTGTGAAAGCAAACTAGAAATGAAGCCCCTTGGTCAATACTTATTGGATTTTGCTTTCCTGGGCTTTTCAGCCTTCCAATATTATATTGAATCAAGCTCTCCTTCACTTAAGACCTGTTTCTCAGATTAGTTCAGATTTAACTGGTAATGTAACAATGTTGTAAATAAATAAGGGCCAGTTCTGGAGCAGGAAAGCAGACTGTTGCTTTTGGAATGCTGGTGCCGGCCTAGAAACAGGAGTGATTTTTCTTCTTCTTCATTTATATGACTATCGTTCTTTAACATGTGTCTGCACAGCACTTGCTATATTGCTGCATTTGATCCTCAAAACAACCCTGGAAAAGAGATAGGCCAAGGATTTGTTATCCCATTTTTCCAAATGTGTAAACTGAGGCTCAGAGAGATTGAAAAGGGCTATCTATTAATTGGTGCTTGAATTAGAACTGGGATCTAAATTTATTGAGAGCATTTCCCACTAGGCTAGAACATCTTATCCCACTAAGATAAAATCCAGGGGCCTGCACATAGAGATTTGATGAGGAACAAATTAGATTATGAGATGGTGCACGCAGTTAGCCCAGTACCTATGCACAAAGTAAGTGTTCAGTACACATTAACTGGAGCCCTGGTGGTGCAGTGGTTAAGAGCTCAGCTGCTAACCAAAGGGTCAGCAGTTCAAATCCACCAGCCACTCGTTGGAAACTCTATGGGGCAGTTCTAGTGTGTCCTATAGGCTCACCATGAGTTGGAATCAACTCGACAGCAAGAGGTCTTTTTGGTTTACACATTTTCAGTGTCACTGGTTGATTTATTGTTGTTGTGGTTATTTCTTCCCCCCATCCCAGAGCTGAGCAGAATAAAGATAAGGGACATCCTTGTATTTACAGGAGCCCTTGTGGTGTCGTGATTAAGAGGTTTCTCTGTACTAAGGTTCTTTTGGTGATCAGCAATAACCATTTCTCAAGTTTCTATTGTATATAGAGCAGCAGGTAGGTATCAAGGTGACAAAACGATTAAGAAATAACTCTGGTGCTCTAAGTGTTTGCCTCCAGATTGGGAGCGGTGTTCAGTGAGGGCTTAACATACAGCAGCAGCATGCAGAGTAGCATGAGTTAGTGCTAAGTGAGTGGAATATTTATCACAGAGGAGATGGACTTTTAACTGAGCTCTAAAGAGTAAGGATGGCTTAGGGAGGCAGAGAAGAGATAGCAGGTATCCGCAGAGCATCTCAGAGAAGAGGTTGCGCATGGTTCTCAGAATCACCTACAGAGTGCGTTGAAAATATACATAGGTAGACACACCTCCAAAGATTCTCATTCAATACATCTGGGTGGAATCCTGCTATTTTAATATTGAACAGATTTCACAGACAACAAACCAACATTTGAGGAACACAGCTGTCGGCAGTGGGAGACCATTGATTGCTTTTGATTACGGATATATATGGTACATATACACTGAGACGCAGTGCCTGATGTATAATAAGTACATCTGAAGAAAGGAAGGGATGAAAGGTAGAAAGAAGAGACGGAAAGACCTTATTATTCCGCACCTTTAAGTCCATTAACCTATGCTATGCTGAGACTCTGAGATTCTAATTCCTACCCCTAGCTAAATCATAGCCAGTGATATTCTACTGTACTCAGACTGAAATCCACACTTCTAACCATGACCCAAAGGTCCCTGGGTGGCACAAATAGTTTGTATTAACCTAAAGGTTGGTGAGCCGAACCCACCCAGCAACACTGCAGAAGAAAGACCTGGTGATCTGCTTCTGTAAAGATTGTAGCCAATAAAACCCTATGGAGCAGATCTACTCTGTAACACAAGGGATCACCATGAGTCAGAACCAACTGAATGACAATCGGTTTGGGTTTCACCATGACCCATGGCTGGTACAAATGGTTCACACTCTCAGCTGCTAACTGAAAGGTTGGAGATTCCAGTCCACCCAGAAGACCCTCTGAAGAAAAGCCTGGTGAACTATTTCTGAGAAATCAGCCACTGAAAACCCTATGGATCACGTTTACTCTGACACACATGGAGTCACAATGAGTCAGAGTGAGTCAACTCGATAACAAATGGTTTTTAACCATGACCCATAAGACCTTACTTGATCTGACTCCAGTCAGCCTTTCCTTCCTCAACTCCTACCTTCTTGTCTCCCTATCCTCCAGCCGTGCGGGCCTTCTCTCCGTTCCTTGAAATTTCCAAGCTTATTTTCACCTTGGAGCTTTTGCTCTTTCTGGGAAGCTCCTTCCCCTTGCCTGTACGTGGCTGGCAACTTCATGTCCTATTTCATCTTACAGCAGTCACCCTGACCATTCCATCATAAGCAGAATCCTCAGACACTATGTTCCTCAGAGCACTTTCTATGACCCCAAGTTGTCCTGGTCATTGTTTGCTTTAACACTTTTCCTTCTTAGCCCCCTACCACCGCTAGAAGGTAAGGCATCTAAGGACAGGATCCTTGCTGGCTGTGTCAAAATTACGCAGAACAATGTCTGCCATACAGAAATTGTCCAATAAATACTTGTTTAGTGAATGGGTGAATAGTATCAACAGGACCCTCTTCACCAATTTTTTCCCATTCCTTTTCTCCAATCCTTTTATTTTCCCATCTAGTTCCCTTTTCTCTATAGCTCACAGATGAGTGGCTCCCAGGGATTAATAAAAAGGCTGCCCATCCCTACCCTGGAGTCTGCCCACCTGTGCTCATGCCCCTGAATCTAACACCATCTGAAATAAAACACAGTGATCTCAGGCTGCCTGTACTCTGTAGCAGCAAAACATGTGGGAGAGTCCCTGGGCCCCATCCATTTTAAGAGCCCACGTGAGATTTAGAGACAGGATTCTTTTTTTGGCAGCTAGTCTGAGAATTAGGTTGCATTCTAAATTAAGTAGGGCAAAATTTGTCATATATGGCCCAGTTCTGTACCTAGAACTCATGCACACATGTGCTCATGCATACACACACACACACACACACACACACACACACACATCTGTTAAGATCAAGTTAGTTTGGTTTTATGTTATAGCATAGGCATTTGTTTGCGTAATTATTTTAAATGGATGAAGTGATTTCACAGATAGTATCACATTTTATATCAAGAAGTCAAGGCAGATGTGTGTACTATAATTTTGTTGTTGTTGTTAGTTGCCATGGAATTAGCTTCAACCCACGGCAACTGGATGCACAACAGAACACACACTGCCCGGTCCCACTCCATCCCCATGAACCCTGGCAAGCCTGAGTCCATTGTTGCAGCCACTGTGTATTTTGAGTGCCTTCCAACCTAGGAAACTCATATTCCAGCACTATATCAGACAATATTCTGTTGTGAACAATCGGGTTTTCATTGGTTAATTTTCAAAAGTAGATTGCCAGAAACTGGATATCCATCTTCAAAAAAGTGAAACAAGACCCATACCTCACAGCGTATAAAAAACTACTTCAAAATGGATCAAAGACCTGAATATAAAGCCTAAAACTATAAAGTTCATAGAAGAAAAAATAGGACCAACACTTCAGGCCTTAATAC